>NW_027328784.1:6570791-6897225 GCF_048564905.1 Vicugna pacos
CAAACTCCACTCCATACATATATATGGGGAGGAACAAGCTCCAACTCGGTTTTACAGTGAAAACGGCAGGCACTTCAAACCGGCACTAGGAAACAGACTGAGAAACCAGAGTAAGGGTTTCTCCTGCAACCCGTTCACTTTGTGCTGGATGAACGAACGTCTCTCCACATGCTCAGTTCTGAGAGATAAGTGTGTGTGAAAGCCGTCCTTCACCTAGCTTGAAGGGAACACAAAGTTTCTTTTCAGTTGCAAACTCCACTGCATACATATATATGGGGAGGTACAAGCTCCAACTCGGTTTTACAGTGAAAACGGCAGGCACTTCAAACCGGCACTAGGAAACAGACTGAGAAACCAGAGTAAGGGTTTCTCCTGCAACCCGTTCCCTTTGTGCTGGATGAACGAACGTCTCTCCACATGCTCAGTTCTGAGAGATAATTGTGTGTGAAAGCCGTCCTTCACCTAGCTTGAAGGGAACACAAAGTTTCTTTTCAGTTGCAAACTCCACTCCATACATATATATGGGCAGGTACAAGCTCCAACTCGGTTTTACAGTGAAAACGGCAGGCACTTCAAACCGGCACTAGGAAACAGACTGAGAAACCCGAGTAAGGGTTTCTTCTGCAACCCGTTCCCTTTGTGCTGGATGAACGAACGTCTCTCCACATGCTCAGTTCTGAGAGATAAGTGTGTGTGAAAGCCGTCCTTCACCTAGCTTGAAGGGAACACAAAGTTTCTTTTCAGTTGCAAACTCCACTCCATACATATATATGGGGAGGTACAAGCTCCAACTCGGTTTTACAGTGAAAACGGCAGGCACTTCAAACCGGCACTAGGAAACAGACTGAGAAACCAGAGTAAGGGTTTCTCCTGCAACCCGTTCCCTTTGTGCTGGATGAACGAACGTCTCTCCACATGCTCAGTTCTGAGAGATAAGTGTGTGTGAAAGCCGTCCTTCACCTAGCTTGAAGGGAACACAAAGTTTCTTTACAGTTGCAAACTCCACTCCATACATATATATGGGGAGGTACAAGCTCCAACTCGGTTTTACAGTGAAAACGGCAGGCACTTCAAACCGGCACTAGGAAACAGACTGAGAAACCAGAGTAAGGGTTTCTCCTGCAACCCGTTCCCTTTGTGCTGGATGAACGAACGTCTCTCCACATGCTCAGTTCTGAGAGATAAGTGTGTGTGAAAGCCGTCCTTCACCTAGCTTGAAGGGAACACAAAGTTTCTTTTCAGTTGCAAACTCCACTCCATACATATATATGGGGAGGTACAAGCTCCAACTCGGTTTTACAGTGAAAACGGCAGGCACTTCAAACCGGCACTAGGAAACAGACTGAGAAACCAGAGTAAGGGTTTCTCCTGCAACCCGTTCCCTTTGTGCTGGATGAACGAACGTCTCTCCACATGCTCAGTTCTGAGAGATAAGTGTGTGTGAAAGCCGTCCTTCACCTAGCTTGAAGGGAACACAAAGTTTCTTTTCAGTTGCAAACTCCACTCCATACATATATATGGGGAGGAACAAGCTCCAACTCGGTTTTACAGTGAAAACGGCAGGCACTTCAAACCGGCACTAGGAAACAGACTGAGAAACCAGAGTAAGGGTTTCTCCTGCAACCCGTTCACTTTGTGCTGGATGAACGAACGTCTCTCCACATGCTCAGTTCTGAGAGATAAGTGTGTGTGAAAGCCGTCCTTCACCTAGCTTGAAGGGAACACAAAGTTTCTTTTCAGTTGCAAACTCCACTGCATACATATATATGGGGAGGTACAAGCTCCAACTCGGTTTTACAGTGAAAACGGCAGGCACTTCAAACCGGCACTAGGAAACAGACTGAGAAACCAGAGTAAGGGTTTCTCCTGCAACCCGTTCCCTTTGTGCTGGATGAACGAACGTCTCTCCACATGCTCAGTTCTGAGAGATAATTGTGTGTGAAAGCCGTCCTTCACCTAGCTTGAAGGGAACACAAAGTTTCTTTTCAGTTGCAAACTCCACTCCATACATATATATGGGCAGGTACAAGCTCCAACTCGGTTTTACAGTGAAAACGGCAGGCACTTCAAACCGGCACTAAGAAACAGACTGAGAAACCCGAGTAAGGGTTTCTTCTGCAACCCGTTCCCTTTGTGCTGGATGAACGAACGTCTCTCCACATGCTCAGTTCTGAGAGATAAGTGTGTGTGAAAGCCGTCCTTCACCTAGCTTGAAGGGAACACAAAGTTTCTTTTCAGTTGCAAACTCCACTCCATACATATATATGGGGAGGTACAAGCTCCAACTCGGTTTTACAGTGAAAACGGCAGGCACTTCAAACCGGCACTAGGAAACAGACTGAGAAACCAGAGTAAGGGTTTCTCCTGCAACCCGTTCCCTTTGTGCTGGATGAACGAACGTCTCTCCACATGCTCAGTTCTGAGAGATAAGTGTGTGTGAAAGCCGTCCTTCACCTAGCTTGAAGGGAACACAAAGTTTCTTTTCAGTTGCAAACTCCACTGCATACATATATATGGGGAGGTACAAGCTCCAACTCGGTTTTACAGTGAAAACGGCAGGCACTTCAAACCGGCACTAGGAAACAGACTGAGAAACCAGAGTAAGGGTTTCTCCTGCAACCCGTTCCCTTTGTGCTGGATGAACGAACGTCTCTCCACATGCTCAGTTCTGAGAGATAATTGTGTGTGAAAGCCGTCCTTCACCTAGCTTGAAGGGAACACATAGTTTATTTTCAGTTGCCAACTACACTGCATACATATATATGGGGAGGTACAAGCTCCAACTCGGTTTTACAGTGAAAACGGCAGGCACTTCAAACCGGCACTAGGAAACAGACTGAGAAACCAGAGTAAGGGTTTCTCCTGCAACCCGTTCCCTTTGTGCTGGATGAACGAACGTCTCGCCACATGCTCAGTTCTGAGAGATAAGTGTGTGTGAAAGCCGTCCTTCACCTAGCTTGAAGGGAACACAAAGTTTCTTCTCAGTTGCAAACTCCACTCCATACATATATATGGGCAGGTACAAGCTCCAACTCGGTTTTACAGTGAAAACGGCAGGCACTTCAAACCGGCACTAGGAAACAGACTGGGAAACCAGAGTAAGGGTTTCTCCTGCAACCCGTTCCCTTTGTGCTGGATGAACGAACGTCTCTCCACATGCTCAGTTCTGAGAGATAAGTGTGTTTGAAAGCCGTCCTTCACCTAGCTTGAAGGGAACACAAAGTTTCTTTTCAGTTGCAAACTCCACTCCATACATATATATGGGGAGGTACAAGCTCCAACTCGGTTTTACAGTGAAAACGGCAGGCACTTCAAACCGGCACTAGGAAACAGACTGAGAAACCAGAGTAAGGGTTTCTCCTGCAACCCGTTCCCTTTGTGCTGGATGAACGAACGTCTCTCCACATGCTCAGTTCTGAGAGATAAGTGTGTGTGAAAGCCGTCCTTCACCTAGCTTGAAGGGAACACAAAGTTTCTTTTCAGTTGCAAACTCCACTCCATACATATATATGGGGAGGTACAAGCTCCAACTCGGTTTTACAGTGAAAACGGCAGGCACTTCAAACCGGCACTAGGAAACAGACTGGGAAACCAGAGTAAGGGTTTCTCCTGCAACCCGTTCCCTTTGTGCTGGATGAACGAACGTCTCTCCACATGCTCAGTTCTGAGAGATAATTGTGTGTGAAAGCCGTCCTTCACCTAGCTTGAAGGGAACACAAAGTTTCTTTTCAGTTGCAAACTCCACTCCATACATATATATGGGCAGGTACAAGCTCCAACTCGGTTTTACAGTGAAAACGGCAGGCACTTCAAACCGGCACTAGGAAACAGACTGGGAAACCAGAGTAAGGGTTTCTCCTGCAACCCGTTCCCTTTGTGCTGGATGAACGAACGTCTCTCCACATGCTCAGTTCTGAGAGATAAGTGTGTTTGAAAGCCGTCCTTCACCTAGCTTGAAGGGAACACAAAGTTTCTTTTCAGTTGCAAACTCCACTCCATACATATATATGGGGAGGTACAAGCTCCAACTCGGTTTTACAGTGAAAACGGCAGGCACTTCAAACCGGCGCTAGGAAACAGACTGAGAAACCAGAGTAAGGGTTTCTCCTGCAACCCGTTCCCTTTGTGCTGGATGAACGAACGTCTCTCCACATGCTCAGTTCTGAGAGATAAGTGTGTGTGAAAGCCGTCCTTCACCTAGCTTGAAGGGAACACAAAGTTTCTTTTCAGTTGCAAACTCCACTCCATACATATATATGGGGAGGTACAAGCTCCAACTCGGTTTTACAGTGAAAACGGCAGGCACTTCAAACCGGCACTAGGAAACAGACTGGGAAACCAGTGTAAGGGTTTATCCTGCAACCCGTTCCCTTTGTGCTGGATGAACGAACGTCTCTCCACATGCTCAGTTCTGAGAGATAAGTGTGTGTGAAAGCCGTCTTTCACCTAGCTTGAATGGAACACAAAGATTCTTTTCAGTTGCAAACTCCAATCCATACATATATATGGGGAGGAACAAGCTCCAACTCGGTTTTACAGTGAAAACGGCAGGCACTTCAAACCGGCACTAGGAAACAGACTGAGAAACCAGAGTAAGGGTTTCTCCTGCAACCCGTTCCCTTTGTGCTGGATGAACGAACGTCTCTCCACATGCTCAGTTCTGAGAGATAAGTGTGTGTGAAAGCCGTCCTTCACCTAGCTTGAAGGGAACACAAAGTTTCTTTTCAGTTGCAAACTCCACTCCATACATATATATGGGGAGGTACAAGCTCCAACTCGGTTTTACAGTGAAAACGGCAGGCACTTCAAACCGGCACTAGGAAACAGACTGAGAAACCAGAGTAAGGGTTTCTCCTGCAACCCGTTCACTTTGTGCTGGATGAACGAACGTCTCTCAACATGCTCAGTTCTGAGAGATAAGTGTGTGTGAAAGCCGTCCTTCACCTAGCTTGAAGGGAACACAAAGTTTCTTTTCAGTTGCAAACTCCACTGCATACATATATATGGGGAGGTACAAGCTCCAACTCGGTTTTACAGTGAAAACGGCAGGCACTTCAAACCGGCACTAGGAAACAGACTGAGAAACCAGAGTAAGGGTTTCTCCTGCAACCCGTTCCCTTTGTGCTGGATGAACGAACGTCTCTCCACATGCTCAGTTCTGAGAGATAAGTGTGTGTGAAAGCCGTCCTTCACCTAGCTTGAAGGGAACACAAAGTTTCTTTTCAGTTGCAAACTCCACTCCATACATATATATGGGGAGGTACAAGCTCCAACTCGGTTTTACAGTGAAAACGGCAGGCACTTCAAACCGGCACTAGGAAACAGACTGGGAAACCAGTGTAAGGGTTTCTCCTGCAACCCGTTCCCTTTGTGCTGGATGAACGAACTTCTCTCCACATGCTCAGTTCTGAGAGATAAGTGTGTGTGAAAGCCGTCTTTCACCTAGCTTGAATGGAACACAAAGATTCTTTTCAGTTGCAAACTCCAATCCATACATATATATGGGGAGGAACAAGCTCCAACTCGGTTTTACAGTGAAAACGGCAGGCACTTCAAACCGGCACTAGGAAACAGACTGAGAAACCAGAGTAAGGGTTTCTCCTGCAACCCGTTCCCTTTGTGCTGGATGAACGAACGTCTCTCCACATGCTCAGTTCTGAGAGATAAGTGTGTGTGAAAGCCGTCCTTCACCTAGCTTGAAGGGAACACAAAGTTTCTTTTCAGTTGCAAACTCCACTCCATACATATATATGGGGAGGTACAAGCTCCAACTCGGTTTTACAGTGAAAACGGCAGGCACTTCAAACCGGCACTAGGAAACAGACTGAGAAACCAGAGTAAGGGTTTCTCCTGCAACCCGTTCCCTTTGTGCTGGATGAACGAACGTCTCTCCACATGCTCAGTTCTGAGAGATAATTGTGTGTGAAAGCCGTCCTTCACCTAGCTTGAAGGGAACACAAAGTTTCTTTTCAGTTGCAAACTCCACTCCATACATATATATGGGCAGGTACAAGCTCCAACTCGGTTTTACAGTGAAAACGGCAGGCACTTCAAACCGGCACTAGGAAACAGACTGAGAAACCCGAGTAAGGGTTTCTTCTGCAACCCGTTCCCTTTGTGCTGGATGAACGAACGTCTCTCCACATGCTCAGTTCTGAGAGATAAGTGTGTGTGAAAGCCGTCCTTCACCTAGCTTGAAGGGAACACAAAGTTTCTTTTCAGTTGCAAACTCCACTCCATACATATATATGGGGAGGTACAAGCTCCAACTCGGTTTTACAGTGAAAACGGCAGGCACTTCAAACCGGCACTAGGAAACAGACTGAGAAACCAGAGTAAGGGTTTCTCCTGCAACCCGTTCCCTTTGTGCTGGATGAACGAACGTCTCTCCACATGCTCAGTTCTGAGAGATAAGTGTGTGTGAAAGCCGTCCTTCACCTAGCTTGAAGGGAACACAAAGTTTCTTTACAGTTGCAAACTCCACTGCATACATATATATGGGGAGGTACAAGCTCCAACTCGGTTTTACAGTGAAAACGGCAGGCACTTCAAACCGGCACTAGGAAACAGACTGAGAAACAAGAGTAAGGGTTTCTCCTGCAACCCGTTCCCTTTGTGCTGGATGAACGAACGTCTCTCCACATGCTCAGTTCTGAGAGATAATTGTGTGTGAAAGCCGTCCTTCACCTAGCTTGAAGGGAACACATAGTTTATTTTCAGTTGCCAACTACACTGCATACATATATATGGGGAGGTACAAGCTCCAACTCGGTTTTACAGTGAAAACGGCAGGCACTTCAAACCGGCACTAGGAAACAGACTGAGAAACCAGAGTAAGGGTTTCTCCTGCAACCCGTTCCCTTTGTGCTGGATGAACGAACGTCTCTCCACATGCTCAGTTCTGAGAGATAAGTGTGTGTGAAAGCCGTCCTTCACCTAGCTTGAAGGGAACACAAAGTTTCTTCTCAGTTGCAAACTCCACTCCATACATATATATGGGCAGGTACAAGCTCCAACTCGGTTTTACAGTGAAAACGGCAGGCACTTCAAACCGGCACTAGGAAACAGACTGGGAAACCAGAGTAAGGGTTTCTCCTGCAACCCGTTCCCTTTGTGCTGGATGAACGAACGTCTCTCCACATGCTCAGTTCTGAGAGATAAGTGTGTTTGAAAGCCGTCCTTCACCTAGCTTGAAGGGAACACAAAGTTTCTTTTCAGTTGCAAACTCCACTCCATACATATATATGGGGAGGTACAAGCTCCAACTCGGTTTTACAGTGAAAACGGCAGGCACTTCAAACCGGCACTAGGAAACAGACTGAGAAACCAGAGTAAGGGTTTCTCCTGCAACCCGTTCCCTTTGTGCTGGATGAACGAACGTCTCTCCACATGCTCAGTTCTGAGAGATAAGTGTGTGTGAAAGCCGTCCTTCACCTAGCTTGAAGGGAACACAAAGTTTCTTTTCAGTTGCAAACTCCACTCCATACATATATATGGGGAGGTACAAGCTCCAACTCGGTTTTACAGTGAAAACGGCAGGCACTTCAAACCGGCACTAGGAAACAGACTGGGAAACCAGAGTAAGGGTTTCTCCTGCAACCCGTTCCCTTTGTGCTGGATGAATGAACGTCTCTCCACATGCTCAGTTCTGAGAGATAAGTGTGTGTGAAAGCCGTCTTTCACCTAGCTTGAATGGAACACAAAGATTCTTTTCAGTTGCAAACTCCAATCCATACATATATATGGGGAGGAACAAGCTCCAACTCGGTTTTACAGTGAAAACGGCAGGCACATCAAAGCGGCACTAGGAAACAGACTGAGAAACCAGAGTAAGGGTTTCTCCTGCAACCCGTTCCCTTTGTGCTGGATGAACGAACGTCTCTCCACATGCTCAGTTCTGAGAGATAAGTGTGTGTGAAAGCCGTCCTTCACCTAGCTTGAAGGGAACACAAAGTTTCTTTTCAGTTGCAAACTCCACTCCATACATATATATGGGGAGGTACAAGCTCCAACTCGGTTTTACATTGAAAATGGCAGGCACTTCAAACCGGCACTAGGAAACAGACTGGGAAAACAGAGTAAGGGTTTCTCCTGCAACCCGTTCCCTTTGTGCTGGATGAACGAACGTCTCTCCACATGCTCAGTTCTGAGAGATAATTGTGTGTGAAAGCCGTCCTTCACCTAGCTTGAAGGGAACACAAAGTTTCTTTTCAGTTGCAAACTCCACTCCATACATATATATGGGCAGGTACAAGCTCCAACTCGGTTTTACAGTGAAAACGGCAGGCACTTCAAACCGGCACTAGGAAACAGACTGGGAAACCAGAGTAAGGGTTTCTCCTGCAACCCGTTCCCTTTGTGCTGGATGAACGAACGTCTCTCCACATGCTCAGTTCTGAGAGATAAGTGTGTTTGAAAGCCGTCCTTCACCTAGCTTGAAGGGAACACAAAGTTTCTTTTCAGTTGCAAACTCCACTCCATACATATATATGGGGAGGTACAAGCTCCAACTCGGTTTTACAGTGAAAACGGCAGGCACTTCAAACCGGCGCTAGGAAACAGACTGAGAAACCAGAGTAAGGGTTTCTCCTGCAACCCGTTCCCTTTGTGCTGGATGAACGAACGTCTCTCCACATGCTCAGTTCTGAGAGATAAGTGTGTGTGAAAGCCGTCCTTCACCTAGCTTGAAGGGAACACAAAGTTTCTTTTCAGTTGCAAACTCCACTCCATACATATATATGGGGAGGTACAAGCTCCAACTCGGTTTTACAGTGAAAACGGCAGGCACTTCAAACCGGCACTAGGAAACAGACTGGGAAACCAGTGTAAGGGTTTATCCTGCAACCCGTTCCCTTTGTGCTGGATGAACGAACGTCTCTCCACATGCTCAGTTCTGAGAGATAAGTGTGTGTGAAAGCCGTCTTTCACCTAGCTTGAATGGAACACAAAGATTCTTTTCAGTTGCAAACTCCAATCCATACATATATATGGGGAGGAACAAGCTCCAACTCGGTTTTACAGTGAAAACGGCAGGCACTTCAAACCGGCACTAGGAAACAGACTGAGAAACCAGAGTAAGGGTTTCTCCTGCAACCCGTTCCCTTTGTGCTGGATGAACGAACGTCTCTCCACATGCTCAGTTCTGAGAGATAAGTGTGTGTGAAAGCCGTCCTTCACCTAGCTTGAAGGGAACACAAAGTTTCTTTTCAGTTGCAAACTCCACTCCATACATATATATGGGGAGGTACAAGCTCCAACTCGGTTTTACAGTGAAAACGGCAGGCACTTCAAACCGGCACTAGGAAACAGACTGAGAAACCAGAGTAAGGGTTTCTCCTGCAACCCGTTCCCTTTGTGCTGGATGAACGAACGTCTCTCCACATGCTCAGTTCTGAGAGATAAGTGTGTGTGAAAGCCGTCCTTCACCTAGCTTGAAGGGAACACAAAGTTTCTTTTCAGTTGCAAACTCCACTCCATACATATATATGGGGAGGTACAAGCTCCAACTCGGTTTTACAGTGAAAACGGCAGGCACTTCAAACCGGCACTAGGAAACAGACTGGGAAACCAGAGTAAGGGTTTCTCCTGCAACCCGTTCCCTTTGTGCTGGATGAATGAACGTCTCTCCACATGCTCAGTTCTGAGAGATAAGTGTGTGTGAAAGCCGTCTTTCACCTAGCTTGAATGGAACACAAAGATTCTTTTCAGTTGCAAACTCCAATCCATACATATATATGGGGAGGAACAAGCTCCAACTCGGTTTTACAGTGAAAACGGCAGGCACATCAAAGCGGCACTAGGAAACAGACTGAGAAACCAGAGTAAGGGTTTCTCCTGCAACCCGTTCCCTTTGTGCTGGATGAACGAACGTCTCTCCACATGCTCAGTTCTGAGAGATAAGTGTGTGTGAAAGCCGTCCTTCACCTAGCTTGAAGGGAACACAAAGTTTCTTTTCAGTTGCAAACTCCACTCCATACATATATATGGGGAGGTACAAGCTCCAACTCGGTTTTACATTGAAAACGGCAGGCACTTCAAACCGGCACTAGGAAACAGACTGGGAAACCAGAGTAAGGGTTTCTCCTGCAACCCGTTCCCTTTGTGCTGGATGAACGAACGTCTCCCCACATGCTCAGTTCTGAGAGATAATTGTGTGTGAAAGCCGTCCTTCACCTAGCTTGAAGGGAACACAAAGTTTCTTTTCAGTTGCAAACTCCACTCCATACATATATATGGGCAGGTACAAGCTCCAACTCGGTTTTACAGTGAAAACGGCAGGCACTTCAAACCGGCACTAGGAAACAGACTGGGAAACCAGAGTAAGGGTTTCTCCTGCAACCCGTTCCCTTTGTGCTGGATGAACGAACGTCTCTCCACATGCTCAGTTCTGAGAGATAAGTGTGTTTGAAAGCCGTCCTTCACCTAGCTTGAAGGGAACACAAAGTTTCTTTTCAGTTGCAAACTCCACTCCATACATATATATGGGGAGGTACAAGCTCCAACTCGGTTTTACAGTGAAAACGGCAGGCACTTCAAACCGGCGCTAGGAAACAGACTGAGAAACCAGAGTAAGGGTTTCTCCTGCAACCCGTTCCCTTTGTGCTGGATGAACGAACGTCTCTCCACATGCTCAGTTCTGAGAGATAAGTGTGTGTGAAAGCCGTCCTTCACCTAGCTTGAAGGGAACACAAAGTTTCTTTTCAGTTGCAAACTCCACTCCATACATATATATGGGGAGGTACAAGCTCCAACTCGGTTTTACAGTGAAAACGGCAGGCACTTCAAACCGGCACTAGGAAACAGACTGGGAAACCAGTGTAAGGGTTTATCCTGCAACCCGTTCCCTTTGTGCTGGATGAACGAACGTCTCTCCACATGCTCAGTTCTGAGAGATTAGTGTGTGTGAAAGCCGTCTTTCACCTAGCTTGAATGGAACACAAAGATTCTTTTCAGTTGCAAACTCCAATCCATACATATATATGGGGAGGAACAAGCTCCAACTCGGTTTTACAGTGAAAACGGCAGGCACTTCAAACCGGCACTAGGAAACAGACTGAGAAACCAGAGTAAGGGTTTCTCCTGCAACCCGTTCCCTTTGTGCTGGATGAACGAACGTCTCTCCACATGCTCAGTTCTGAGAGATAAGTGTGTGTGAAAGCCGTCCTTCACCTAGCTTGAAGGGAACACAAAGTTTCTTTTCAGTTGCAAACTCCACTCCATACATATATATGGGGAGGTACAAGCTCCAACTCGGTTTTACAGTGAAAACGGCAGGCACTTCAAACCGGCACTAGGAAACAGACTGAGAAACCAGAGTAAGGGTTTCTCCTGCAACCCGTTCCCTTTGTGCTGGATGAACGAACGTCTCTCCACATGCTCAGTTCTGAGAGATAAGTGTGTGTGAAAGCCGTCCTTCACCTAGCTTGAAGGGAACACAAAGTTTCTTTTCAGTTGCAAACTCCACTCCATACATATATATGGGGAGGTACAAGCTCCAACTCGGTTTTACAGTGAAAACGGCAGGCACTTCAAACCGGCACTAGGAAACAGACTGAGAAACCAGAGTAAGGGTTTCTCCTGCAACCCGTTCACTTTGTGCTGGATGAACGAACGTCTCTCAACATGCTCAGTTCTGAGAGATAAGTGTGTGTGAAAGCCGTCCTTCACCTAGCTTGAAGGGAACACAAAGTTTCTTTTCAGTTGCAAACTCCACTGGATACATATATATGGGGAGGTACAAGCTCCAACTCGGTTTTACAGTGAAAACGGCAGGCACTTCAAACCGGCACTAGGAAACAGACTGAGAAACCAGAGTAAGGGTTTCTCCTGCAACCCGTTCCCTTTGTGCTGGATGAACGAACGTCTCTCCACATGCTCAGTTCTGAGAGATAAGTGTGTGTGAAAGCCGTCCTTCACCTAGCTTGAAGGGAACACAAAGTTTCTTTTCAGTTGCAAACTCCACTGCATACATATATATGGGGAGGTACAAGCTCCAACTCGGTTTTACAGTGAAAACGGCAGGCACTTCAAACCGGCACTAGGAAACAGACTGGGAAACCAGTGTAAGGGTTTCTCCTGCAACCCGTTCCCTTTGTGCTGGATGAACGAACTTCTCTCCACATGCTCAGTTCTGAGAGATAAGTGTGTGTGAAAGCCGTCTTTCACCTAGCTTGAATGGAACACAAAGATTCTTTTCAGTTGCAAACTCCAATCCATACATATATATGGGGAGGAACAAGCTCCAACTCGGTTTTACAGTGAAAACGGCAGGCACTTCAAACCGGCACTAGGAAACAGACTGAGAAACCAGAGTAAGGGTTTCTCCTGCAACCCGTTCCCTTTGTGCTGGATGAACGAACGTCTCTCCACATGCTCAGTTCTGAGAGATAAGTGTGTGTGAAAGCCGTCCTTCACCTAGCTTGAAGGGAACACAAAGTTTCTTTTCAGTTGCAAACTCCACTCCATACATATATATGGGGAGGTACAAGCTCCAACTCGGTTTTACAGTGAAAACGGCAGGCACTTCAAACCGGCACTAGGAAACAGACTGAGAAACCAGAGTAAGGGTTTCTCCTGCAACCCGTTCCCTTTGTGCTGGATGAACGAACGTCTCTCCACATGCTCAGTTCTGAGAGATAAGTGTGTGTGAAAGCCGTCCTTCACCTAGCTTGAAGGGAACACAAAGTTTCTTTTCAGTTGCAAACTCCACTCCATACATATATATGGGGAGGTACAAGCTCCAACTCGGTTTTACAGTGAAAACGGCAGGCACTTCAAACCGGCACTAGGAAACAGACTGAGAAACCAGAGTAAGGGTTTCTCCTGCAACCCGTTCACTTTGTGCTGGATGAACGAACGTCTCTCCACATGCTCAGTTCTGAGAGATAAGTGTGTGTGAAAGCCGTCCTTCACCTAGCTTGAAGGGAACACAAAGTTTCTTTTCAGTTGCAAACTCCACTGCATACATATATATGGGGAGGTACAAGCTCCAACTCGGTTTTACAGTGAAAACGGCAGGCACTTCAAACCGGCACTAGGAAACAGACTGAGAAACCAGAGTAAGGGTTTCTCCTGCAACCCGTTCCCTTTGTGCTGGATGAACGAACGTCTCTCCACATGCTCAGTTCTGAGAGATAAGTGTGTGTGAAAGCCGTCCTTCACCTAGCTTGAAGGGAACACAAAGTTTCTTTTCAGTTGCAAACTCCACTGCATACATATATATGGGGAGGTACAAGCTCCAACTCGGTTTTACAGTGAAAACGGCAGGCACTTCAAACCGGCACTAGGAAACAGACTGAGAAACCAGAGTAAGGGTTTCTCCTGCAACCCGTTCCCTTTGTGCTGGATGAACGAACGTCTCTCCACATGCTCAGTTCTGAGAGATAATTGTGTGTGAAAGCCGTCCTTCACCTAGCTTGAAGGGAACACATAGTTTATTTTCAGTTGCCAACTACACTGCATACATATATATGGGGAGGTACAAGCTCCAACTCGGTTTTACAGTGAAAACGGCAGGCACTTCAAACCGGCACTAGGAAACAGACTGAGAAACCAGAGTAAGGGTTTCTCCTGCAACCCGTTCCCTTTGTGCTGGATGAACGAACGTCTCTCCACATGCTCAGTTCTGAGAGATAATTGTGTGTGAAAGCCGTCCTTCACCTAGCTTGAAGGGAACACAAAGTTTCTTTTCAGTTGCAAACTCCACTCCATACATATATATGGGCAGGTACAAGCTCCAACTCGGTTTTACAGTGAAAACGGCAGGCACTTCAAACCGGCACTAGGAAACAGACTGGGAAACCAGAGTAAGGGTTTCTCCTGCAACCCGTTCCCTTTGTGCTGGATGAACGAACGTCTCTGCACATGCTCAGTTCTGAGAGATAAGTGTGTTTGAAAGCCGTCCTTCACCTAGCTTGAAGGGAACACAAAGTTTCTTTTCAGTTGCAAACTCCACTCCATACATATATATGGGGAGGTACAAGCTCCAACTCGGTTTTACAGTGAAAACGGCAGGCACTTCAAACCGGCACTAGGAAACAGACTGAGAAACCAGAGTAAGGGTTTCTCCTGCAACCCGTTCCCTTTCTGCTGGATGAACGAACGTCTCTCCACATGCTCAGTTCTGAGAGATAAGTGTGTGTGAAAGCCGTCCTTCACCTAGCTTGAAGGGAACACAAAGTTTCTTTTCAGTTGCAAACTCCACTCCATACATATATATGGGGAGGTACAAGCTCCAACTCGGTTTTACAGTGAAAACGGCAGGCACTTCAAACCGGCACTAGGAAACAGACTGAGAAACCAGAGTAAGGGTTTCTCCTGCAACCCGTTCCCTTTCTGCTGGATGAACGAACGTCTCTCCACATGCTCAGTTCTGAGAGATAATTGTGTGTGAAAGCCGTCCTTCACCTAGCTTGAAGGGAACACAAAGTTTCTTTTCAGTTGCAAACTCCACTCCATACATATATATGGGCAGGTACAAGCTCCAACTCGGTTTTACAGTGAAAACGGCAGGCACTTCAAACCGGCACTAGGAAACAGACTGAGAAACCAGAGTAAGGGTTTCTCCTGCAACCCGTTCCCTTTCTGCTGGATGAACGAACGTCTCTCCACATGCTCAGTTCTGAGAGATAAGTGTGTGTGAAAGCCGTCCTTCACCTAGCTTGAAGGGAACACAAAGTTTCTTTTCAGTTGCAAACTCCACTCCATACATATATATGGGGAGGTACAAGCTCCAACTCGGTTTTACAGTGAAAACGGCAGGCACTTCAAACCGGCACTAGGAAACAGACTGAGAAACCAGAGTAAGGGTTTCTCCTGCAACCCGTTCCCTTTGTGCTGGATGAACGAACGTCTCTCCACATGCTCAGTTCTGAGAGATAAGTGTGTGTGAAAGCCGTCCTTCACCTAGCTTGAAGGGAACACAAAGTTTCTTTTCAGTTGCAAACTCCACTCCATACATATATATGGGGAGGTACAAGCTCCAACTCGGTTTTACAGTGAAAACGGCAGGCACTTCAAACCGGCACTAGGAAACAGACTGAGAAACCAGAGTAAGGGTTTCTCCTGCAACCCGTTCCCTTTGTGCTGGATGAACGAACGTCTCTCCACATGCTCAGTTCTGAGAGATAAGTGTGTGTGAAAGCCGTCCTTCACCTAGCTTGAAGGGAACACAAAGTTTCTTTTCAGTTGCAAACTCCACTCCATACATATATATGGGGAGGTACAAGCTCCAACTCGGTTTTACAGTGAAAACGGCAGGCACTTCAAACCGGCACTAGGAAACAGACTGAGAAACCAGAGTAAGGGTTTCTCCTGCAACCCGTTCCCTTTGTGCTGGATGAACGAACGTCTCTCCACATGCTCAGTTCTGAGAGATAAGTGTGTGTGAAAGCCGTCCTTCACCTAGCTTGAAGGGAACACAAAGTTTCTTTTCAGTTGCAAACTCCACTCCATACATATATATGGGGAGGTACAAGCTCCAACTCGGTTTTACAGTGAAAACGGCAGGCACTTCAAACCGGCACTAGGAAACAGACTGGGAAACCAGAGTAAGGGTTTCTCCTGCAACCCGTTCCCTTTGTGCTGGATGAATGAACGTCTCTCCACATGCTCAGTTCTGAGAGATAAGTGTGTGTGAAAGCCGTCTTTCACCTAGCTTGAATGGAACACAAAGATTCTTTTCAGTTGCAAACTCCAATCCATACATATATATGGGGAGGAACAAGCTCCAACTCGGTTTTACAGTGAAAACGGCAGGCACATCAAAGCGGCACTAGGAAACAGACTGAGAAACCAGAGTAAGGGTTTCTCCTGCAACCCGTTCCCTTTGTGCTGGATGAACGAACGTCTCTCCACATGCTCAGTTCTGAGAGATAAGTGTGTGTGAAAGCCGTCCTTCACCTAGCTTGAAGGGAACACAAAGTTTCTTTTCAGTTGCAAACTCCACTCCATACATATATATGGGGAGGTACAAGCTCCAACTCGGTTTTACATTGAAAACGGCAGGCACTTCAAACCGGCACTAGGAAACAGACTGGGAAACCAGAGTAAGGGTTTCTCCTGCAACCCGTTCCCTTTGTGCTGGATGAACGAACGTCTCCCCACATGCTCAGTTCTGAGAGATAATTGTGTGTGAAAGCCGTCCTTCACCTAGCTTGAAGGGAACACAAAGTTTCTTTTCAGTTGCAAACTCCACTCCATACATATATATGGGCAGGTACAAGCTCCAACTCGGTTTTACAGTGAAAACGGCAGGCACTTCAAACCGGCACTAGGAAACAGACTGGGAAACCAGAGTAAGGGTTTCTCCTGCAACCCGTTCCCTTTGTGCTGGATGAACGAACGTCTCTCCACATGCTCAGTTCTGAGAGATAAGTGTGTTTGAAAGCCGTCCTTCACCTAGCTTGAAGGGAACACAAAGTTTCTTTTCAGTTGCAAACTCCACTCCATACATATATATGGGGAGGTACAAGCTCCAACTCGGTTTTACAGTGAAAACGGCAGGCACTTCAAACCGGCGCTAGGAAACAGACTGAGAAACCAGAGTAAGGGTTTCTCCTGCAACCCGTTCCCTTTGTGCTGGATGAACGAACGTCTCTCCACATGCTCAGTTCTGAGAGATAAGTGTGTGTGAAAGCCGTCCTTCACCTAGCTTGAAGGGAACACAAAGTTTCTTTTCAGTTGCAAACTCCACTCCATACATATATATGGGGAGGTACAAGCTCCAACTCGGTTTTACAGTGAAAACGGCAGGCACTTCAAACCGGCACTAGGAAACAGACTGGGAAACCAGTGTAAGGGTTTATCCTGCAACCCGTTCCCTTTGTGCTGGATGAACGAACGTCTCTCCACATGCTCAGTTCTGAGAGATTAGTGTGTGTGAAAGCCGTCTTTCACCTAGCTTGAATGGAACACAAAGATTCTTTTCAGTTGCAAACTCCAATCCATACATATATATGGGGAGGAACAAGCTCCAACTCGGTTTTACAGTGAAAACGGCAGGCACTTCAAACCGGCACTAGGAAACAGACTGAGAAACCAGAGTAAGGGTTTCTCCTGCAACCCGTTCCCTTTGTGCTGGATGAACGAACGTCTCTCCACATGCTCAGTTCTGAGAGATAAGTGTGTGTGAAAGCCGTCCTTCACCTAGCTTGAAGGGAACACAAAGTTTCTTTTCAGTTGCAAACTCCACTCCATACATATATATGGGGAGGTACAAGCTCCAACTCGGTTTTACAGTGAAAACGGCAGGCACTTCAAACCGGCACTAGGAAACAGACTGAGAAACCAGAGTAAGGGTTTCTCCTGCAACCCGTTCCCTTTGTGCTGGATGAACGAACGTCTCTCCACATGCTCAGTTCTGAGAGATAAGTGTGTGTGAAAGCCGTCCTTCACCTAGCTTGAAGGGAACACAAAGTTTCTTTTCAGTTGCAAACTCCACTCCATACATATATATGGGGAGGTACAAGCTCCAACTCGGTTTTACAGTGAAAACGGCAGGCACTTCAAACCGGCACTAGGAAACAGACTGAGAAACCAGAGTAAGGGTTTCTCCTGCAACCCGTTCACTTTGTGCTGGATGAACGAACGTCTCTCAACATGCTCAGTTCTGAGAGATAAGTGTGTGTGAAAGCCGTCCTTCACCTAGCTTGAAGGGAACACAAAGTTTCTTTTCAGTTGCAAACTCCACTGGATACATATATATGGGGAGGTACAAGCTCCAACTCGGTTTTACAGTGAAAACGGCAGGCACTTCAAACCGGCACTAGGAAACAGACTGAGAAACCAGAGTAAGGGTTTCTCCTGCAACCCGTTCCCTTTGTGCTGGATGAACGAACGTCTCTCCACATGCTCAGTTCTGAGAGATAAGTGTGTGTGAAAGCCGTCCTTCACCTAGCTTGAAGGGAACACAAAGTTTCTTTTCAGTTGCAAACTCCACTGCATACATATATATGGGGAGGTACAAGCTCCAACTCGGTTTTACAGTGAAAACGGCAGGCACTTCAAACCGGCACTAGGAAACAGACTGGGAAACCAGTGTAAGGGTTTCTCCTGCAACCCGTTCCCTTTGTGCTGGATGAACGAACTTCTCTCCACATGCTCAGTTCTGAGAGATAAGTGTGTGTGAAAGCCGTCTTTCACCTAGCTTGAATGGAACACAAAGATTCTTTTCAGTTGCAAACTCCAATCCATACATATATATGGGGAGGAACAAGCTCCAACTCGGTTTTACAGTGAAAACGGCAGGCACTTCAAACCGGCACTAGGAAACAGACTGAGAAACCAGAGTAAGGGTTTCTCCTGCAACCCGTTCCCTTTGTGCTGGATGAACGAACGTCTCTCCACATGCTCAGTTCTGAGAGATAAGTGTGTGTGAAAGCCGTCCTTCACCTAGCTTGAAGGGAACACAAAGTTTCTTTTCAGTTGCAAACTCCACTCCATACATATATATGGGGAGGTACAAGCTCCAACTCGGTTTTACAGTGAAAACGGCAGGCACTTCAAACCGGCACTAGGAAACAGACTGAGAAACCAGAGTAAGGGTTTCTCCTGCAACCCGTTCCCTTTGTGCTGGATGAACGAACGTCTCTCCACATGCTCAGTTCTGAGAGATAAGTGTGTGTGAAAGCCGTCCTTCACCTAGCTTGAAGGGAACACAAAGTTTCTTTTCAGTTGCAAACTCCACTCCATACATATATATGGGGAGGTACAAGCTCCAACTCGGTTTTACAGTGAAAACGGCAGGCACTTCAAACCGGCACTAGGAAACAGACTGAGAAACCAGAGTAAGGGTTTCTCCTGCAACCCGTTCACTTTGTGCTGGATGAACGAACGTCTCTCCACATGCTCAGTTCTGAGAGATAAGTGTGTGTGAAAGCCGTCCTTCACCTAGCTTGAAGGGAACACAAAGTTTCTTTTCAGTTGCAAACTCCACTGCATACATATATATGGGGAGGTACAAGCTCCAACTCGGTTTTACAGTGAAAACGGCAGGCACTTCAAACCGGCACTAGGAAACAGACTGAGAAACCAGAGTAAGGGTTTCTCCTGCAACCCGTTCCCTTTGTGCTGGATGAACGAACGTCTCTCCACATGCTCAGTTCTGAGAGATAAGTGTGTGTGAAAGCCGTCCTTCACCTAGCTTGAAGGGAACACAAAGTTTCTTTTCAGTTGCAAACTCCACTGCATACATATATATGGGGAGGTACAAGCTCCAACTCGGTTTTACAGTGAAAACGGCAGGCACTTCAAACCGGCACTAGGAAACAGACTGAGAAACCAGAGTAAGGGTTTCTCCTGCAACCCGTTCCCTTTGTGCTGGATGAACGAACGTCTCTCCACATGCTCAGTTCTGAGAGATAATTGTGTGTGAAAGCCGTCCTTCACCTAGCTTGAAGGGAACACATAGTTTATTTTCAGTTGCCAACTACACTGCATACATATATATGGGGAGGTACAAGCTCCAACTCGGTTTTACAGTGAAAACGGCAGGCACTTCAAACCGGCACTAGGAAACAGACTGAGAAACCAGAGTAAGGGTTTCTCCTGCAACCCGTTCCCTTTGTGCTGGATGAACGAACGTCTCTCCACATGCTCAGTTCTGAGAGATAATTGTGTGTGAAAGCCGTCCTTCACCTAGCTTGAAGGGAACACAAAGTTTCTTTTCAGTTGCAAACTCCACTCCATACATATATATGGGCAGGTACAAGCTCCAACTCGGTTTTACAGTGAAAACGGCAGGCACTTCAAACCGGCACTAGGAAACAGACTGGGAAACCAGAGTAAGGGTTTCTCCTGCAACCCGTTCCCTTTGTGCTGGATGAACGAACGTCTCTGCACATGCTCAGTTCTGAGAGATAAGTGTGTTTGAAAGCCGTCCTTCACCTAGCTTGAAGGGAACACAAAGTTTCTTTTCAGTTGCAAACTCCACTCCATACATATATATGGGGAGGTACAAGCTCCAACTCGGTTTTACAGTGAAAACGGCAGGCACTTCAAACCGGCACTAGGAAACAGACTGAGAAACCAGAGTAAGGGTTTCTCCTGCAACCCGTTCCCTTTCTGCTGGATGAACGAACGTCTCTCCACATGCTCAGTTCTGAGAGATAAGTGTGTGTGAAAGCCGTCCTTCACCTAGCTTGAAGGGAACACAAAGTTTCTTTTCAGTTGCAAACTCCACTCCATACATATATATGGGGAGGTACAAGCTCCAACTCGGTTTTACAGTGAAAACGGCAGGCACTTCAAACCGGCACTAGGAAACAGACTGAGAAACCAGAGTAAGGGTTTCTCCTGCAACCCGTTCCCTTTCTGCTGGATGAACGAACGTCTCTCCACATGCTCAGTTCTGAGAGATAATTGTGTGTGAAAGCCGTCCTTCACCTAGCTTGAAGGGAACACAAAGTTTCTTTTCAGTTGCAAACTCCACTCCATACATATATATGGGCAGGTACAAGCTCCAACTCGGTTTTACAGTGAAAACGGCAGGCACTTCAAACCGGCACTAGGAAACAGACTGAGAAACCAGAGTAAGGGTTTCTCCTGCAACCCGTTCCCTTTCTGCTGGATGAACGAACGTCTCTCCACATGCTCAGTTCTGAGAGATAAGTGTGTGTGAAAGCCGTCCTTCACCTAGCTTGAAGGGAACACAAAGTTTCTTTTCAGTTGCAAACTCCACTCCATACATATATATGGGGAGGTACAAGCTCCAACTCGGTTTTACAGTGAAAACGGCAGGCACTTCAAACCGGCACTAGGAAACAGACTGAGAAACCAGAGTAAGGGTTTCTCCTGCAACCCGTTCCCTTTGTGCTGGATGAACGAACGTCTCTCCACATGCTCAGTTCTGAGAGATAAGTGTGTGTGAAAGCCGTCCTTCACCTAGCTTGAAGGGAACACAAAGTTTCTTTTCAGTTGCAAACTCCACTCCATACATATATATGGGGAGGTACAAGCTCCAACTCGGTTTTACAGTGAAAACGGCAGGCACTTCAAACCGGCACTAGGAAACAGACTGAGAAACCAGAGTAAGGGTTTCTCCTGCAACCCGTTCACTTTGTGCTGGATGAACGAACGTCTCTCCACATGCTCAGTTCTGAGAGATAAGTGTGTGTGAAAGCCGTCCTTCACATAGCTTGAAGGGAACACAAAGTTTCTTTTCAGTTGCAAACTCCACTGCATACATATATATGGGGAGGTACAAGCTCCAACTCGGTTTTACAGTGAAAACGGCAGGCACTTCAAACCGGCACTAGGAAACAGACTGAGAAACCAGAGTAAGGGTTTCTCCTGCAACCCGTTCCCTTTGTGCTGGATGAACGAACGTCTCTCCACATGCTCAGTTCTGAGAGATAATTGTGTGTGAAAGCCGTCCTTCACCTAGCTTGAAGGGAACACAAAGTTTCTTTTCAGTTGCAAACTCCACTCCATACATATATATGGGCAGGTACAAGCTCCAACTCGGTTTTACAGTGAAAACGGCAGGCACTTCAAACCGGCACTAGGAAACAGACTGAGAAACCCGAGTAAGGGTTTCTTCTGCAACCCGTTCCCTTTGTGCTAGATGAACGAACGTCTCTCCACATGCTCAGTTCTGAGAGATAAGTGTGTGTGAAAGCCGTCCTTCACCTAGCTTGAAGGGAACACAAAGTTTCTTTTCAGTTGCAAACTCCACTCCATACATATATATGGGGAGGTACAAGCTCCAACTCGGTTTTACAGTGAAAACGGCAGGCACTTCAAACCGGCACTAGGAAACAGACTGAGAAACCAGAGTAAGGGTTTCTCCTGCAACCCGTTCCCTTTGTGCTGGATGAACGAACGTCTCTCCACATGCTCAGTTCTGAGAGATAAGTGTGTGTGAAAGCCGTCCTTCACCTAGCTTGAAGGGAACACAAAGTTTCTTTTCAGTTGCAAACTCCACTGCATACATATATATGGGGAGGTACAAGCTCCAACTCGGTTTTACAGTGAAAACGGCAGGCACTTCAAACCGGCACTAGGAAACAGACTGAGAAACCAGAGTAAGGGTTTCTCCTGCAACCCGTTCCCTTTGTGCTGGATGAACGAACGTCTCTCCACATGCTCAGTTCTGAGAGATAATTGTGTGTGAAAGCCGTCCTTCACCTAGCTTGAAGGGAACACATAGTTTATTTTCAGTTGCCAACTACACTGCATACATATATATGGGGAGGTACAAGCTCCAACTCGGTTTTACAGTGAAAACGGCAGGCACTTCAAACCGGCACTAGGAAACAGACTGAGAAACCAGAGTAAGGGTTTCTCCTGCAACCCGTTCCCTTTGTGCTGGATGAACGAACGTCTCTCCACATGCTCAGTTCTGAGAGATAAGTGTGTGTGAAAGCCGTCCTTCACCTAGCTTGAAGGGAACACAAAGTTTCTTCTCAGTTGCAAACTCCACTCCATACATATATATGGGCAGGTACAAGCTCCAACTCGGTTTTACAGTGAAAACGGCAGGCACTTCAAACCGGCACTAGGAAACAGACTGGGAAACCAGAGTAAGGGTTTCTCCTGCAACCCGTTCCCTTTGTGCTGGATGAACGAACGTCTCTGCACATGCTCAGTTCTGAGAGATAAGTGTGTTTGAAAGCCGTCCTTCACCTAGCTTGAAGGGAACACAAAGTTTCTTTTCAGTTGCAAACTCCACTCCATACATATATATGGGGAGGTACAAGCTCCAACTCGGTTTTACAGTGAAAACGGCAGGCACTTCAAACCGGCACTAGGAAACAGACTGAGAAACCAGAGTAAGGGTTTCTCCTGCAACCCGTTCCCTTTGTGCTGGATGAACGAACGTCTCTCCACATGCTCAGTTCTGAGAGATAAGTGTGTGTGAAAGCCGTCCTTCACCTAGCTTGAAGGGAACACAAAGTTTCTTTTCAGTTGCAAACTCCACTCCATACATATATATGGGGAGGTACAAGCTCCAACTCGGTTTTACAGTGAAAACGGCAGGCACTTCAAACCGGCACTAGGAAACAGACTGGGAAACCAGAGTAAGGGTTTCTCCTGCAACCCGTTCCCTTTGTGCTGGATGAACGAACGTCTCTCCACATGCTCAGTTCTGAGAGATAAGTGTGTGTGAAAGCCGTCTTTCACCTAGCTTGAATGGAACACAAAGATTCTTTTCAGTTGCAAACTCCAATCCATACATATATATGGGGAGGAACAAGCTCCAACTCGGTTTTACAGTGAAAACGGCAGGCACATCAAAGCGGCACTAGGAAACAGACTGAGAAACCAGAGTAAGGGTTTCTCCTGCAACCCGTTCCCTTTGTGCTGGATGAACGAACGTCTCTCCACATGCTCAGTTCTGAGAGATAAGTGTGTGTGAAAGCCGTCCTTCACCTAGCTTGAAGGGAACACAAAGTTTCTTTTCAGTTGCAAACTCCACTCCATACATATATATGGGGAGGTACAAGCTCCAACTCGGTTTTACATTGAAAACGGCAGGCACTTCAAACCGGCACTAGGAAACAGACTGGGAAACCAGAGTAAGGGTTTCTCCTGCAACCCGTTCCCTTTGTGCTGGATGAACGAACGTCTCTCCACATGCTCAGTTCTGAGAGATAATTGTGTGTGAAAGCCGTCCTTCACCTAGCTTGAAGGGAACACAAAGTTTCTTTTCAGTTGCAAACTCCACTCCATACATATATATGGGCAGGTACAAGCTCCAACTCGGTTTTACAGTGAAAACGGCAGGCACTTCAAACCGGCACTAGGAAACAGACTGGGAAACCAGAGTAAGGGTTTCTCCTGCAACCCGTTCCCTTTGTGCTGGATGAACGAACGTCTCTCCACATGCTCAGTTCTGAGAGATAAGTGTGTTTGAAAGCCGTCCTTCACCTAGCTTGAAGGGAACACAAAGTTTCTTTTCAGTTGCAAACTCCACTCCATACATATATATGGGGAGGTACAAGCTCCAACTCGGTTTTACAGTGAAAACGGCAGGCACTTCAAACCGGCGCTAGGAAACAGACTGAGAAACCAGTGTAAGGGTTTCTCCTGCAACCCGTTCCCTTTGTGCTGGATGAACGAACGTCTCTCCACATGCTCAGTTCTGAGAGATAATTGTGTGTGAAAGCCGTCCTTCACCTAGCTTGAAGGGAACACAAAGTTTCTTTTCAGTTGCAAACTCCACTCCATACATATATATGGGGAGGTACAAGCTCCAACTCGGTTTTACAGTGAAAACGGCAGGCACTTCAAACCGGCACTAGGAAACAGACTGGGAAACCAGTGTAAGGGTTTATCCTGCAACCCGTTCCCTTTGTGCTGGATGAACGAACGTCTCTCCACATGCTCAGTTCTGAGAGATAAGTGTGTGTGAAAGCCGTCTTTCACCTAGCTTGAATGGAACACAAAGATTCTTTTCAGTTGCAAACTCCAATCCATACATATATATGGGGAGGAACAAGCTCCAACTCGGTTTTACAGTGAAAACGGCAGGCACTTCAAACCGGCACTAGGAAACAGACTGAGAAACCAGAGTAAGGGTTTCTCCTGCAACCCGTTCCCTTTGTGCTGGATGAACGAACGTCACTCCACATGCTCAGTTCTGAGAGATAAGTGTGTGTGAAAGCCGTCCTTCACCTAGCTTGAAGGGAACACAAAGTTTCTTTTCAGTTGCAAACTCCACTCCATACATATATATGGGGAGGTACAAGCTCCAACTCGGTTTTACAGTGAAAACGGCAGGCACTTCAAACCGGCACTAGGAAACAGACTGAGAAACCAGAGTAAGGGTTTCTCCTGCAACCCGTTCCCTTTGTGCTGGATGAACGAACGTCTCTCCACATGCTCAGTTCTGAGAGATAAGTGTGTGTGAAAGCCGTCCTTCACCTAGCTTGAAGGGAACACAAAGTTTCTTTTCAGTTGCAAACTCCACTCCATACATATATATGGGGAGGTACAAGCTCCAACTCGGTTTTACAGTGAAAACGGCAGGCACTTCAAACCGGCACTAGGAAACAGACTGAGAAACCAGAGTAAGGGTTTCTCCTGCAACCCGTTCACTTTGTGCTGGATGAACGAACGTCTCTCAACATGCTCAGTTCTGAGAGATAAGTGTGTGTGAAAGCCGTCCTTCACCTAGCTTGAAGGGAACACAAAGTTTCTTTTCAGTTGCCAACTCCACTGCATACATATATATGGGGAGGTACAAGCTCCAACTCGGTTTTACAGTGAAAACGGCAGGCACTTCAAACCGGCACTAGGAAACAGACTGAGAAACCAGAGTAAGGGTTTCTCCTGCAACCCGTTCCCTTTGTGCTGGATGAACGAACGTCTCTCCACATGCTCAGTTCTGAGAGATAATTGTGTGTGAAAGCCGTCCTTCACCTAGCTTGAAGGGAACACAAAGTTTCTTTTCAGTTGCAAACTCCACTCCATACATATATATCGGGAGGTACAAGCTCCAACTCGGTTTTACAGTGAAAACGGCAGGCACTTCAAACCGGCACTAGGAAACAGACTGGGAAACCAGTGTAAGGGTTTCTCCTGCAACCCGTTCCCTTTGTGCTGGATGAACGAACGTCTCTCCACATGCTCAGTTCTGAGAGATAAGTGTGTGTGAAAGCCGTCTTTCACCTAGCTTGAATGGAACACAAAGATTCTTTTCAGTTGCAAACTCCAATCCATACATATATATGGGGAGGAACAAGCTCCAACTCGGTTTTACAGTGAAAACGGCAGGCACTTCAAACCGGCACTAGGAAACAGACTGAGAAACCAGAGTAAGGGTTTCTCCTGCAACCCGTTCCCTTTGTGCTGGATGAACGAACGTCTCTCCACATGCTCAGTTCTGAGAGATAAGTGTGTGTGAAAGCCATCCTTCACCTAGCTTGAAGGGAACACAAAGTTTCTTTTCAGTTGCAAACTCCACTCCATACATATATATGGGGAGGTACAAGCTCCAACTCGGTTTTACAGTGAAAACGGCAGGCACTTCAAACCGGCACTAGGAAACAGACTGAGAAACCAGAGTAAGGGTTTCTCCTGCAACCCGTTCCCTTTGTGCTGGATGAACGAACGTCTCTCCACATGCTCAGTTCTGAGAGATAAGTGTGTGTGAAAGCCGTCCTTCACCTAGCTTGAAGGGAACACAAGGTTTCTTTTCAGTTGCAAACTCCACTCCATACATATATATGGGGAGGTACAAGCTCCAACTCGGTTTTACAGTGAAAACGGCAGGCACTTCAAACCGGCACTAGGAAACAGACTGAGAAACCAGAGTAAGGGTTTCTCCTGCAACCCGTTCACTTTGTGCTGGATGAACGAACGTCTCTGCACATGTTCAGTTCTGAGAGATAAGTGTGTGTGAAAGCCGTCCTTCACCTAGCTTGAAGGGAACACAAAGTTTCTTTTCAGTTGCAAACTCCACTGCATACATATATATGGGGAGGTACAAGCTCCAACTCGGTTTTACAGTGAAAACGGCAGGCACTTCAAACCGGCACTAGGAAACAGACTGAGAAACCAGAGTAAGGGTTTCTCCTGCAACCCGTTCCCTTTGTGCTGGATGAACGAACGTCTCTCCACATGCTCAGTTCTGAGAGATAAGTGTGTGTGAAAGCCGTCCTTCACCTAGCTTGAAGGGAACACAAAGTTTCTTTTCAGTTGCAAACTCCACTGCATACATATATATGGGGAGGTACAAGCTCCAACTCGGTTTTACAGTGAAAACGGCAGGCACTTCAAACCGGCACTAGGAAACAGACTGAGAAACCAGAGTAAGGGTTTCTCCTGCAACCCGTTCCCTTTGTGCTGGATGAACGAACGTCTCTCCACATGCTCAGTTCTGAGAGATAATTGTGTGTGAAAGCCGTCCTTCACCTAGCTTGAAGGGAACACATAGTTTATTTTCAGTTGCCAACTACACTGCATACATATATATGGGGAGGTACAAGCTCCAAATCGGTTTTACAGTGAAAACGGCAGGCACTTCAAACCGGCACTAGGAAACAGACTGAGAAACCAGAGTAAGGGTTTCTCCTGCAACCCGTTCCCTTTGTGCTGGATGAACGAACGTCTCTCCACATGCTCAGTTCTGAGAGATAATTGTGTGTGAAAGCCGTCCTTCACCTAGCTTGAAGGGAACACAAAGTTTCTTTTCAGTTGCAAACTCCACTCCATACATATATATGGGCAGGTACAAGCTCCAACTCGGTTTTACAGTGAAAACGGCAGGCACTTCAAACCGGCACTAGGAAACAGACTGGGAAACCAGAGTAAGGGTTTCTCCTGCAACCCGTTCCCTTTGTGCTGGATGAACGAACGTCTCTGCACATGCTCAGTTCTGAGAGATAAGTGTGTTTGAAAGCCGTCCTTCACCTAACTTGAAGGGAACACAAAGTTTCTTTTCAGTTGCAAACTCCACTCCATACATATATATGGGGAGGTACAAGCTCCAACTCGGTTTTACAGTGAAAACGGCAGGCACTTCAAACCGGCACTAGGAAACAGACTGAGAAACCAGAGTAAGGGTTTCTCCTGCAACCCGTTCCCTTTGTGCTGGATGAACGAACGTCTCTCCACATGCTCAGTTCTGAGAGATAAGTGTGTGTGAAAGCCGTCCTTCACCTAGCTTGAAGGGAACACAAAGTTTCTTTTCAGTTGCAAACTCCACTCCATACATATATATGGGGAGGTACAAGCTCCAACTCGGTTTTACAGTGAAAACGGCAGGCACTTCAAACCGGCACTAGGAAACAGACTGAGAAACCAGAGTAAGGGTTTCTCCTGCAACCCGTTCCCTTTGTGCTGGATGAACGAACGTCTCTCCACATGCTCAGTTCTGAGAGATAAGTGTGTGTGAAAGCCGTCTTTCACCTAGCTTGAATGGAACACAAAGATTCTTTTCAGTTGCAAACTCCAATCCATACATATATATGGGGAGGAACAAGCTCCAACTCGCTTTTACAGTGAAAACGGCAGGCACATCAAAGCGGCACTAGGAAACAGACTGAGAAACCAGAGTAAGGGTTTCTCCTGCAACCCGTTCCCTTTGTGCTGGATGAACGAACGTCTCTCAACATGCTCAGTTCTGAGAGATAAGTGTGTGTGAAAGCCGTCCTTCACCTAGCTTGAAGGGAACACAAAGTTTCTTTTCAGTTGCAACCTCCACTCCATACATATATATGGGGAGGTACAAGCTCCAACTCGGTTTTGCAGTGAAAACGGCAGGCACTTCAAACCGGCACTAGGAAACAGACTGAGAAACCAGAGTAAGGGTTTCTCCTGCAACCCGTTCCCTTTCTGCTGGATGAACGAACGTCTCTCCACATGCTCAGTTCTGAGAGATAAGTGTGTGTGAAAGCCGTCCTTCACCTAGCTTGAAGGGAACACAAAGTTTCTTTTCAGTTGCAAACTCCACTCCATACATATATATGGGGAGGTACAAGCTCCAACTCGGTTTTACAGTGAAAACGGCAGGCACTTCAAACCGGCACTAGGAAACAGACTGAGAAACCAGAGTAAGGGTTTCTCCTGCAACCCGTTCCCTTTCTGCTGGATGAACGAACGTCTCTCCACATGCTCAGTTCTGAGAGATAATTGTGTGTGAAAGCCGTCCTTCACCTAGCTTGAAGGGAACACAAAGTTTCTTTTCAGTTGCAAACTCCAATCCATACATATATATGGGCAGGTACAAGCTCCAACTCGGTTTTACAGTGAAAACGGCAGGCACTTCAAACCGGCACTAGGAAACAGACTGAGAAACCAGAGTAAGGGTTTCTCCTGCAACCCGTTCCCTTTGTGCTTGATGAACGAACGTCTCTCCACATGCTCAGTTCTGAGAGATAAGTGTGTGTGAAAGCCGTCCTTCACCTAGCTTGAAGGGAACACAAAGTTTCTTTTCAGTTGCAAACTCCACTCCATACATATATATGGGGAGGTACAAGCTCCAACTCGGTTTTACAGTGAAAACGGCAGGCACTTCAAACCGGCACTAGGAAACAGACTGAGAAACCAGAGTAAGGGTTTCTCCTGCAACCCGTTCCCTTTGTGCTGGATGAACGAACGTCTCTCCACATGCTCAGTTCTGAGAGATAAGTGTGTGTGAAAGCCGTCCTTCACCTAGCTTGAAGGGAACACAAAGTTTCTTTTCAGTTGCAAACTCCACTCCATACATATATATGGGGAGGTACAAGCTCCAACTCGGTTTTACAGTGAAAACGGCAGGCACTTCAAACCGGCACTAGGAAACAGACTGAGAAACCAGAGTAAGGGTTTCTCCTGCAACCCGTTCACTTTGTGCTGGATGAACGAACGTCTCTCCACATGCTCAGTTCTGAGAGATAAGTGTGTGTGAAAGCCGTCCTTCACATAGCTTGAAGGGAACACAAAGTTTCTTTTCAGTTGCAAACTCCACTGCATACATATATATGGGGAGGTACAAGCTCCAACTCGGTTTTACAGTGAAAACGGCAGGCACTTCAAACCGGCACTAGGAAACAGACTGAGAAACCAGAGTAAGGGTTTCTCCTGCAACCCGTTCCCTTTGTGCTGGATGAACGAACGTCTCTCCACATGCTCAGTTCTGAGAGATAATTGTGTGTGAAAGCCGTCCTTCACCTAGCTTGAAGGGAACACATAGTTTATTTTCAGTTGCCAACTACACTGCATACATATATATGGGGAGGTACAAGCTCCAACTCGGTTTTACAGTGAAAACGGCAGGCACTTCAAACCGGCACTAGGAAACAGACTGAGAAACCAGAGTAAGGGTTTCTCCTGCAACCCGTTCCCTTTGTGCTGGATGAACGAACGTCTCTCCACATGCTCAGTTCTGAGAGATAATTGTGTGTGAAAGCCGTCCTTCACCTAGCTTGAAGGGAACACAAAGTTTCTTTTCAGTTGCAAACTCCACTCCATACATATATATGGGCAGGTACAAGCTCCAACTCGGTTTTACAGTGAAAACGGCAGGCACTTCAAACCGGCACAAGGAAACAGACTGGGAAACCAGAGTAAGGGTTTCTCCTGCAACCCGTTCCCTTTGTGCTGGATGAACGAACGTCTCTCCACATGCTCAGTTCTGAGAGATAAGTGTGTGTGAAAGCCGTCCTTCACCTAGCTTGAAGGGAACACAAAGTTTCTTTTCAGTTGCAAACTCCACTCCATACATATATATGGGGAGGTACAAGCTCCAACTCGGTTTTACAGTGAAAACGGCAGGCACTTCAAACCGGCACTAGGAAACAGACTGAGAAACCAGAGTAAGGGTTTCTCCTGCAACCCGTTCCCTTTGTGCTGGATGAACGAACGTCTCTCCACCTGCTCAGTTCTGAGAGATAAGTGTGTGTGAAAGCCGTCCTTCACCTAGCTTGAAGGGAACACAAAGTTTCTTTTCAGTTGCAAACTCCACTCCATACATATATATGGGGAGGTACAAGCTCCAACTCGGTTTTACAGTGAAAACGGCAGGCACTTCAAACCGGCACTAGGAAACAGACTGGGAAACCAGAGTAAGGGTTTCTCCTGCAACCCGTTCCCTTTGTGCTGGATGAACGAACGTCTCTCCACATGCTCAGTTCTGAGAGATAAGTGTGTGTGAAAGCCGTCTTTCACCTAGCTTGAATGGAACACAAAGATTCTTTTCAGTTGCAAACTCCAATCCATATATATATATGGGGAGGAACAAGCTCCAACTCGGTTTTACAGTGAAAACGGCAGGCACTTCAAACCAGCACTAGGAAACAGACTGAGAAACCAGAGTAAGGGTTTCTCCTGCAACCCGTTCCCTTTCTGCTGGATGAACGAACGTCTCTCCACATGCTCAGTTCTGAGAGATAAGTGTGTGTGAAAGCCGTCCTTCAACTAGCTTGAAGGGAACACAAAGTTTCTTTTCAGTTGCAAACTCCACTCCATACATATATATGGGTAGGTACAAGCTCCAACTCGGTTTTACAGTGAAAACGGCAGGCACTTCAAACCGGCACTAGGAAACAGACTGAGAAACCAGAGTAAGGGTTTCTCCTGCAACCCGTTCCCTTTGTGCTGGATGAACGAACGTCTCTCCACATGCTCAGTTCTGAGAGATAAGTGTGTGTCAAAGCCGTCCTTCACCTAGCTTGAAGGGAACACAAAGTTTCTTTTCAGTTGCAAACTCCACTCCATACATATATATGGGCAGGTACAAGCTCCAACTCGGTTTTACAGTGAAAACGGCAGGCACTTCAAACCGGCACTAGGAAACAGACTGAGAAACCCGAGTAAGGGTTTCTCCTGCAACCCGTTCCCTTTGTGCTGGATGAACGAACGTCTCTCCACATGCTCAGTTCTGAGGGATAAGTGTGTGTGAAAGCCGTCCTTCACCTAGCTTGAAGGGAACACAAAGTTTCTTTTCAGTTGCAAACTCCACTGCATACATATATATGGGGAGGAACAAGCTCCAACTCGGTTTTACATTGAAAACGGCAGGCACTTCAAACCGGCACTAGGAAACAGACTGAGAAACCAGAGTAAGGGTTTCTCCTGCAACCCGTTCCCTTTGTGCTGGATGAACGAACGTCTCTCCACATGCTCAGTTCTGAGAGATAATTGTGTGTGAAAGCCGTCCTTCACCTAGCTTGAAGGGAACACAAAGTTTCTTTTCAGTTGCAAACTCCACTCCATACATATATATGGGCAGGTACAAGCTCCAACTCGGTTTTACAGTGAAAACGGCAGGCACTTCAAACCGGCACTAGGAAACAGACTGGGAAACCAGAGTAAGGGTTTCTCCTGCAACCCGTTCCCTTTGTGCTGGATGAACGAACGTCTCTGCACATGCTCAGTTCTGAGAGATAAGTGTGTTTGAAAGCCGTCCTTCACCTAGCTTGAAGGGAACACAAAGTTTCTTTTCAGTTGCAAACTCCACTCCATACATATATATGGGGAGGTACAAGCTCCAACTCGGTTTTACAGTGAAAACGGCAGGCACTTCAAACCGGCACTAGGAAACAGACTGAGAAACCAGAGTAAGGGTTTCTCCTGCAACCCGTTCCCTTTGTGCTGGATGAACGAACGTCTCTCCACATGCTCAGTTCTGAGAGATAAGTGTGTGTGAAAGCCGTCCTTCACCTAGCTTGAAGGGAACACAAAGTTTCTTTTCAGTTGCAAACTCCACTCCATACATATATATGGGGAGGTACAAGCTCCAACTCGGTTTTACAGTGAAAACGGCAGGCACTTCAAACCGGCACTAGGAAACAGACTGGGAAACCAGTGTAAGGGTTTCTCCTGCAACCCGTTCCCTTTGTGCTGGATGAACGAACGTCTCTCCACATGCTCAGTTCTGAGAGATAAGTGTGTGTGAAAGCCGTCTTTCACCTAGCTTGAATGGAACACAAAGATTCTTTTCAGTTGCAAACTCCAATCCATACATATATATGGGGAGGAACAAGCTCCAACTCGGTTTTACAGTGAAAACGGCAGGCACATCAAAGCGGCACTAGGAAACAGACTGAGAAACCAGAGTAAGGGTTTCTCCTGCAACCCGTTCCCTTTGTGCTGGATGAACGAACGTCTCTCCACATGCTCAGTTCTGAGAGATAAGTGTGTGTGAAAGCCGTCCTTCACCTAGCTTGAAGGGAACACAAAGTTTCTTTTCAGTTGCAAACTCCACTCCATACATATATATGGGGAGGTACAAGCTCCAACTCGGTTTTACAGTGAAAACGGCAGGCACTTCAAACCGGCACTAGGAAACAGACTGAGAAACCAGAGTAAGGGTTTCTCCTGCAACCCGTTCCCTTTGTGCTGGATGAACGAACGTCTCTCCACATGCTCAGTTCTGAGAGATAAGTGTGTGTGAAAGCCGTCCTTCACCTAGCTTGAAGGGAACACAAAGTTTCTTTTCAGTTGCAAACTCCACTGCATACATATATATGGGGAGGTACAAGCTCCAACTCGGTTTTACAGTGAAAACGGCAGGCACTTCAAACCGGCACTAGGAAACAGACTGGGAAACCAGAGTAAGGGTTTCTCCTGCAACCCGTTCCCTTTGTGCTGGATGAACGAACGTCTCTGCACATGCTCAGTTCTGAGAGATAAGTGTGTTTGAAAGCCGTCCTTCACCTAGCTTGAAGGGAACACAAAGTTTCTTTTCAGTTGCAAACTCCACTCCATACATATATATGGGGAGGTACAAGCTCCAACTCGGTTTTACAGTGAAAACGGCAGGCACTTCAAACCGGCACTAGGAAACAGACTGGGAAACCCGAGTAAGGGTTTCTCCTGCAACCCGTTCCCTTTGTGCTGGATGAACGAACGTCTCTCCACATGCTCAGTTCTGAGAGATAATTGTGTGTGAAAGCCGTCCTTCACCTAGCTTGAAGGGAACACAAAGTTTCTTTTCAGTTGCAAACTCCACTCCATACATATATATGGGCAGGTACAAGCTCCAACTCGGTTTTACAGTGAAAACGGCAGGCACTTCAAACCGGCACTAGGAAACAGACTGAGAAACCCGAGTAAGGGTTTCTCCTGCAACCCGTTCCCTTTGTGCTGGATGAACGAACGTCTCTCCACATGCTCAGTTCTGAGAGATAAGTGTGTGTGAAAGCCGTCCTTCACCTAGCTTGAAGGGAACACAAAGTTTCTTTTCAGTTGCAAACTCCACTGCATACATATATATGGGGAGGAACAAGCTCCAACTCGGTTTTACATTGAAAACGGCAGGCACTTCAAACCGGCACTAGGAAACAGACTGAGAAACCAGAGTAAGGGTTTCTCCTGCAACCCGTTCCCTTTGTGCTGGATGAACGAACGTCTCTCCACATGCTCAGTTCTGAGAGATAATTGTGTGTGAAAGCCGTCCTTCACCTAGCTTGAAGGGAACACAAAGTTTCTTTTCAGTTGCAAACTCCACTCCATACATATATATGGGCAGGTACAAGCTCCAACTCGGTTTTACAGTGAAAACGGCAGGCACTTCAAACCGGCACTAGGAAACAGACTGGGAAACCAGAGTAATGGTTTCTCCTGCAACCCGTTCCCTTTGTGCTGGATGAACGAACGTCTCTGCACATGCTCAGTTCTGAGAGATAAGTGTGTTTGAAAGCCGTCCTTCACCTAGCTTGAAGGGAACACAAAGTTTCTTTTCAGTTGCAAACTCCACTCCATACATATATATGGGGAGGTACAAGCTCCAACTCGGTTTTACAGTGAAAACGGCAGGCACTTCAAACCGGCACTAGGAAACAGACTGAGAAACCAGAGTAAGGGTTTCTCCTGCAACCCGTTCCCTTTGTGCTGGATGAACGAACGTCTCTCCACATGCTCAGTTCTGAGAGATAAGTGTGTGTGAAAGCCGTCCTTCACCTAGCTTGAAGGGAACACAAAGTTTCTTTTCAGTTGCAAACTCCACTCCATACATATATATGGGGAGGTACAAGCTCCAACTCGGTTTTACAGTGAAAACGGCAGGCACTTCAAACCGGCACTAGGAAACAGACTGGGAAACCAGTGTAAGGGTTTCTCCTGCAACCCGTTCCCTTTGTGCTGGATGAACGAACGTCTCTCCACATGCTCAGTTCTGAGAGATAAGTGTGTGTGAAAGCCGTCTTTCACCTAGCTTGAATGGAACACAAAGATTCTTTTCAGTTGCAAACTCCAATCCATACATATATATGGGGAGGAACAAGCTCCAACTCGGTTTTACAGTGAAAACGGCAGGCACATCAAAGCGGCACTAGGAAACAGACTGAGAAACCAGAGTAAGGGTTTCTCCTGCAACCCGTTCCCTTTGTGCTGGATGAACGAACGTCTCTCCACATGCTCAGTTCTGAGAGATAAGTGTGTGTGAAAGCCGTCCTTCACCTAGCTTGAAGGGAACACAAAGTTTCTTTTCAGTTGCAAACTCCACTCCATACATATATATGGGGAGGTACAAGCTCCAACTCGGTTTTACAGTGAAAACGGCAGGCACTTCAAACCGGCACTAGGAAACAGACTGAGAAACCAGAGTAAGGGTTTCTCCTGCAACCCGTTCCCTTTGTGCTGGATGAACGAACGTCTCTCCACATGCTCAGTTCTGAGAGATAAGTGTGTGTGAAAGCCGTCCTTCACCTAGCTTGAAGGGAACACAAAGTTTCTTTTCAGTTGCAAACTCCACTGCATACATATATATGGGGAGGTACAAGCTCCAACTCGGTTTTACAGTGAAAACGGCAGGCACTTCAAACCGGCACTAGGAAACAGACTGGGAAACCAGAGTAAGGGTTTCTCCTGCAACCCGTTCCCTTTGTGCTGGATGAACGAACGTCTCTGCACATGCTCAGTTCTGAGAGATAAGTGTGTTTGAAAGCCGTCCTTCACCTAGCTTGAAGGGAACACAAAGTTTCTTTTCAGTTGCAAACTCCACTCCATACATATATATGGGGAGGTACAAGCTCCAACTCGGTTTTACAGTGAAAATGGCAGGCACTTCAAACCGGCACTAGGAAACAGACTGGGAAACCCGAGTAAGGGTTTCTCCTGCAACCCGTTCCCTTTGTGCTGGATGAACGAACGTCTCTCCACATGCTCCGTTCTGAGAGATAAGTGTGTGTGAAAGCCGTCCTTCACCTAGCTTGAAGGGAACACAAAGTTTCTTTTCAGTTGCAAACTCCACTGCATACATATATATGGGGAGGAACAAGCTCCAACTCGGTTTTACATTGAAAACGGCAGGCACTTCAAACCGGCACTAGGAAACAGACTGAGAAACCAGAGTAAGGGTTTCTCCTGCAACCCATTCCCTTTGTGCTGGATGAACGAACGTCTCTCCACATGCTCAGTTCTGAGAGATAATTGTGTGTGAAAGCCGTCCTTCACCTAGCTTGAAGGGAACACAAAGTTTCTTTTCAGTTGCAAACTCCACTCCATACATATATATGGGCAGGTACAAGCTCCAACTCGGTTTTACAGTGAAAACGGCAGGCACTTCAAACCGGCACTAGGAAACAGACTGGGAAACCAGAGTAAGGGTTTCTCCTGCAACCCGTTCCCTTTGTGCTGGATGAACGAACGTCTCTGCACATGCTCAGTTCTGAGAGATAAGTGTGTTTGAAAGCCGTCCTTCACCTAGCTTGAAGGGAACACAAAGTTTCTTTTCAGTTGCAAACACCACTCCATACATATATATGGGGAGGTACAAGCTCCAACTCGGTTTTACAGTGAAAACGGCAGGCACTTCAAACCGGCACTAGGAAACAGACTGAGAAACCAGAGTAAGGGTTTCTCCTGCAACCCGTTCACTTTGTGCTGGATGAACGAACGTCTCTCCACATGCTCAGTTCTGAGAGATAAGTGTGTGTGAAAGCCGTCCTTCACCTAGCTTGAAGGGAACACAAAGTTTCTTTTCAGTTGCAAACTCCACTCCATACATATATATGGGGAGGTACAAGCTCCAACTCGGTTTTACAGTGAAAACGGCAGGCACTTCAAACCGGCACTAGGAAACAGACTGAGAAACCAGAGTAAGGGTTTCTCCTGCAACCCGTTCCCTTTGTGCTGGATGAACGAACGTCTCTCCACATGCTCAGTTCTGAGAGATAATTGTGTGTGAAAGCCGTCCTTCACCTAGCTTGAAGGGAACACAAAGTTTCTTTTCAGTTGCAAACTCCACTCCATACATATATATGGGCAGGTACAAGCTCCAACTCGGTTATACAGTGAAAACGGCAGGCACTTGAAACCGGCACTAGGAAACAGACTGAGAAACCCGAGTAAGGGTTTCTCCTGCAACCCGTTCCCTTTGTGCTGGATGAACGAACGTCTCTCCACATGCTCAGTTCTGAGAGATAAGTGTGTGTGAAAGCCGTCCTTCACCTAGCTTGAAGGGAACACAAAGTTTCTTTTCAGTTGCAAACTCCACTCCATACATATATATGGGGAGGTACAAGCTCCAACTCGGTTTTACAGTGAAAACGGCAGGCACTTCAAACCGGCACTAGGAAACAGACTGAGAAACCAGAGTAAGGGTTTCTCCTGCAACCCGTTCACTTTGTGCTGGATGAACGAACGTCTCTCCACATGCTCAGTTCTGAGAGATAATTGTGTGTGAAAGCCGTCCTTCACCTAGCTTGAAGGGAACACAAAGTTTCTTTTCAGTTGCAAACTCCACTGCATACATATATATGGGGAGGTACAAGCTCCAACTCGGTTTTACAGTGAAAACGGCAGGCACTTCAAACCGGCACTAGGAAACAGACTGGGAAACCAGAGTAAGGGTTTCTCCTGCAACCCGTTCCCTTTGTGCTGGATGAACGAACGTCTCTCCACATGCTCAGTTCTGAGAGATAATTGTGTGTGAAAGCCGTCCTTCACCTAGCTTGAAGGGAACACAAAGTTTCTTTTCAGTTGCAAACTCCACTCCATACATATATATGGGCAGGTACAAGCTCCAACTCGGTTTTACAGTGAAAACGGCAGGCACTTCAAACCGGCACTAGGAAACAGACTGAGAAACCCGAGTAAGGGTTTCTCCTGCAACACGTTCCCTTTGAGCTGGATGAACGAACGTCTCTCCACATGCTCAGTTCTGAGAGATAAGTGTGTTTGAAAGCCGTCCTTCACCTAGCTTGAAGGGAACACAAAGTTTCTTTTCAGTTGCAAACTCCACTCCATACATATATATGGGGAGGTACAAGCTCCAACTCGGTTTTACAGTGAAAACGGCAGGCACTTCAAACCGGCACTAGGAAACAGACTGGGAAACCCGAGTAAGGGTTTCTCCTGCAACCCGTTCCCTTTGTGCTGGATGAACGAACGTCTCTCCACATGCTCAGTTCTGAGAGATAAGTGTGTGTGAAAGCCGTCCTTCACCTAGCTTGAAGGGAACACAAAGTTTCTTTTCAGTTGCAAACTCCACTGCATACATTTATATGGGGAGGAACAAGCTCCAACTCGGTTTTACATTGAAAACGGCAGGCACTTCAAACCGGCACTAGGAAACAGACTGAGAAACCAGAGTAAGGGTTTCTCCTGCAACCCGTTCCCTTTGTGCTGGATGAACGAACGTCTCTCCACATGCTCAGTTCTGAGAGATAAGTGTGTGTGAAAGCCGTCCTTCACCTAGCTTGAAGGGAACACAAAGTTTCTTTTCAGTTGCAAACTCCACTCCATACATATATATGGGCAGGTACAAGCTCCAACTCGGTTTTACAGTGAAAACGGCAGGCACTTCAAACCGGCACTAGGAAACAGACTGGGAAACCAGAGTAAGGGTTTCTCCTGCAACCCGTTCCCTTTGTGCTGGATGAACGAACGTCTCTGCACATGCTCAGTTCTGAGAGATAAGTGTGTTTGAAAGCCGTCCTTCACCTAGCTTGAAGGGAACACAAAGTTTCTTTTCAGTTGCAAACTCCACTCCATACATATATATGGGGAGGTACAAGCTCCAACTCGGTTTTACAGTGAAAACGGCAGGCACTTCAAACCGTCACTAGGAAACAGACTGGGAAACCAGAGTAAGGGTTTCTCCTGCAACCCGTTCCCTTTGTGCTGGATGAACGAACGTCTCTCCACATGCTCAGTTCTGAGAGATAAGTGTGTGTGAAAGCCGTCCTTCACCTAGCTTGAAGGGAACACAAAGTTTCTTTTCAGTTGCAAACTCCACTCCATACATATATATGGGGAGGAACAAGCTCTAACTCGGTTTTACAGTAAAAACGGCAGGCACTTCAAACCGGCACTAGAAAACAGACTGAGAAACCAGAGTAAGGGTTTCTCCTGCAACCCGTTCCCTTTGTGCTGGATGAACGAACGTCTCTCCACATGCTCAGTTCTGAGAGATAATTGTGTGTGAAAGCCATCCTTCACCTAGCTTGAAGGGAACACATAGTTTATTTTCAGTTGCCAACTACACTGCATACATATATATGGGGAGGTACAAGCTCCAACTCGGTTTTACACTGAAAACGGCAGGCACTTCAAACCGGCACTAGGAAACAGACTGAGAAACCAGAGTAAGGGTTTCTCCTGCAACCCGTTCCCTTTGTGCTGCATGAACGAACGTCTCTCCACATGCTCAGTTCTGAGAGATAAGTGTGTGTGAAAGCCGTCCTTCACCTAGCTTGAAGGGAACACAAAGTTTCTTTTCAGTTGCAAACTCCACTCCATACATATATATGGGGAGGTACAAGCTCCAACTCGGTTTTACAGTGAAAACGGCAGGCACTTCAAACCGGCACTAGGAAACAGACTGGGAAACCCGAGTAAGGGTTTCTCCTGCAATCCGTTCCCTTTGTGCTGGATGAACGAACGTCTCTCCACATGCTCAGTTCTGAGAGATAAGTGTGTGTGAAAGCCGTCATTCACCTAGCTTGAATGGAACACAAAGATTCTTTTCAGTTGCAAACTCCAATCCATACATATATATGGGGAGGAACAAGCTCCAACTCGGTTTTACAGTGAAAACGGCAGGCACATCAAAGCGGCACTAGGAAACAGACTGAGAAACCAGAGTAAGGGTTTCTCCTGCAACCCGTTCCCTTTGTGCTGGATGAACGAACGTCTCTGCACATGCTCAGTTCTGAGAGATAAGTGTGTGTGAAAGCCGTCCTTCACCTAGCTTGAAGGGAACACAAAGTTTCTTTTCAGTTGCAAACTCCACTCCATACATATATATGGGGAGGTACAAGCTCCAACTCGGTTTTACAGTGAAAACGGCAGGCACTTCAAACCGGCACTAGGAAACAGACTGAGAAACCAGAGTAAGGGTTTCTCCTGCAACCCGTTCCCTTTGTGCTGGATGAACGAACGTCTCTCCACATGCTCAGTTCTGAGAGATAAGTGTGTGTGAAAGCCGTCCTTCACCTAGCTTGAAGGGAACACAAAGTTTCTTTTCAGTTGCAAACTCCACTCCATACATATATATGGGGAGGTACAAGCTCCAACTCGGTTTTACAGTGAAAACGGCAGGCACTTCAAACCGGCACTAGGAAACAGACTGGGAAACCAGAGTAAGGGTTTCTCCTGCAACCCGTTCCCTTTGTGCTGGATGAACGAACGTCTCTCCACATGCTCAGTTCTGAGAGATAAGTGTGTTTGAAAGCCGTCCTTCACCTAGCTTGAAGGGAACACAAAGTTTCTTTTCAGTTGCAAACTCCAATCCATACATACATATGGGGATGTACAAGCTCCAACTCGGTTTTACAGTGAAAACGGCAGGCACTTCAAACCGTCACTAGGAAACAGACTGGGAAACCAGAGTAAGGGTTTCTCCTGCAACCCGTTCCCTTTGTGCTGGATGAACGAACGTCTCTCCACATGCTCAGTTCTGAGAGATAAGTGTGTGTGAAAGCCGTCCTTCACCTAGCTTGAAGGGAACACAAAGTTTCTTTTCAGTTGCAAACTCCACTCCATACATATATATGGGGAGGAACAAGCTCTAACTCGGTTTTACAGTAAAAACGGCAGGCACTTCAAACCGGCACTAGAAAACAGACTGAGAAACCAGAGTAAGGGTTTCTCCTGCAACCCGTTCCCTTTGTGGTGGATGAACGAACGTCTCTCCACATGCTCAGTTCTGAGAGATAATTGTGTGTGAAAGCCGTCCTTCACCTAGCTTGAAGGGAACACATAGTTTATTTTCAGTTGCCAACTACACTGCATACATATATATGGGGAGGTACAAGCTCCAACTCGGTTTTACAGTGAAAACGGCAGGCACTTCAAACCGGCACTAGGAAACAGACTGAGAAACCAGAGTAAGGGTTTCTCCTGCAACCCGTTCCCTTTGTGCTGGATGAACGAACGTCTCTCCACATGCTCAGTTCTGAGAGATAAGTGTGTGTGAAAGCCGTCCTTCACCTAGCTTGAAGGGAACACAAAGTTTCTTTTCAGTTGCAAACTCCACTCCATACATATATATGGGGAGGTACAAGCTCCAACTCGGTTTTACAGTGAAAACGGCAGGCACTTCAAACCGGCACTAGGAAACAGACTGAGAAACCAGAGTAAGGGTTTCTCCTGCAACCCGTTCCCTTTGTGCTGGATGAACGAACGTCTCTCCACATGCTCAGTTCTGAGAGATAAGTGTGTGTGAAAGCCGTCCTTCACCTAGCTTGAAGGGAACACAAAGTTTCTTTTCAGTTGCAAACTCCACTCCATACATATATATGGGGAGGTACAAGCTCCAACTCGGTTTTACAGTGAAAACGGCAGGCACTTCAAACCGGCACTAGGAAACAGACTGGGAAACCAGTGTAAGGGTTTCTCCTGCAACCCGTTCCCTTTGTGCTGGATGAACGAACGTCTCTCCACATGCTCAGTTCTGAGAGATAAGTGTGTGTGAAAGCCGTCCTTCACCTAGCTTGAAGGGAACACAAAGTTTCTTTTCAGTTGCAAACTCCACTCCATACATATATATGGGGAGGTACAAGCTCCAACTCGGTTTTACAGTGAAAACGGCAGGCACTTCAAACCGGCCCTAGGAAACAGACTGAGAAACCAGAGTAAGGGTTTCTCCTGCAACCCGTTCACTTTGTGCTGGATGAACGAACGTCTCTCAACATGCTCAGTTCTGAGAGATAAGTGTGTGTGAAAGCCGTCCTTCACCTAGCTTGAAGGGAACACAAAGTTTCTTTTCAGTTGCAAACTCCACTGCATACATATATATGGGGAGGTACAAGCTCCAACTCGGTTTTACAGTGAAAACGGCAGGCACTTCAAACCGGCACTAGGAAACAGACTGAGAAACCAGAGTAAGGGTTTCTCCTGCAACCCGTTCCCTTTGTGCTGGATGAACGAACGTCTCTCCACATGCTCAGTTCTCAGAGATAAGTGTGTGTGAAAGCCGTCCTTCACCTAGCTTGAAGGGAACACAAAGTTTCTTTTCAGTTGCAAACTCCACTCCATACATATATATGGGGAGGTACAAGCTCCAACTCGGTTTTACAGTGAAAACGGCAGGCACTTCAAACCGGCACTAGGAAACAGACTGAGAAACCAGAGTAAGGGTTTCTCCTGCAACCCGTTCCCTTTGTGCTGGATGAACGAACGTCTCTCCACATGCTCAGTTCTGAGAGATAAGTGTGTGTGAAAGCCGTCCTTCACCTAGCTTGAAGGGAACACAAAGTTTCTTTTCAGTTGCAAACTCCACTCCATACATATATATGGGGAGGTACAAGCTCCAACTCGGTTTTACAGTGAAAACGGCAGGCACTTCAAACCGGCACTAGGAAACAGACTGAGAAACCAGAGTAAGGGTTTCTCCTGCAACCCGTTCACTTTGTGCTGGATGAACGAACGTCTCTCCACATGCTCAGTTCTGAGAGATAAGTGTGTGTGAAAGCCGTCCTTCACCTAGCTTGAAGGGAACACAAAGTTTCTTTTCAGTTGCAAACTCCACTGCATACATATATATGGGGAGGTACAAGCTCCAACTCGGTTTTACAGTGAAAACGGCAGGCACTTCAAACCGGCACTAGGAAACAGACTGAGAAACCAGAGTAAGGGTTTCTCCTGCAACCCGTTCCCTTTGTGCTGGATGAACGAACGTCTCTCCACATGCTCAGTTCTGAGAGATAAGTGTGTGTGAAAGCCGTCCTTCACCTAGCTTGAAGGGAACACAAAGTTTCTTTTCAGTTGCAAACTCCACTGCATACATATATATGGGGAGGTACAAGCTCCAACTCGGTTTTACAGTGAAAACGGCAGGCACTTCAAACCGGCACTAGGAAACAGACGGAGAAACCAGAGTAAGGGTTTCTCCTGCAACCCGTTCCCTTTGTGCTGGATGAACGAACGTCTCTCCACATGCTCAGTTCTGAGAGATAATTGTGTGTGAAAGCCGTCCTTCACCTAGCTTGAAGGGAACACATAGTTTATTTTCAGTTGCCAACTACACTGCATACATATATATGGGGAGGTACAAGCTCCAACTCGGTTTTACAGTGAAAACGGCAGGCACTTCAAACCGGCACTAGGAAACAGACTGAGAAACCAGAGTAAGGGTTTCTCCTGCAACCCGTTCCCTTTGTGCTGGATGAACGAACGTCTCTCCACATGCTCAGTTCTGAGAGATAATTGTGTGTGAAAGCCGTCCTTCACCTAGCTTGAAGGGAACACAAAGTTTCTTTTCAGTTGCAAACTCCACTCCATACATATATATGGGGAGGTACAAGCTCCAACTCGGTTTTACAGTGAAAACGGCAGGCACTTCAAACCGGCACTAGGAAACAGACTGGGAAACCAGAGTAAGGGTTTCTCCTGCAACCCGTTCCCTTTGTGCTGGATGAACGAACGTCTCTGCACATGCTCAGTTCTGAGAGATAAGTGTGTTTGAAAGCCGTCCTTCACCTAGCTTGAAGGGAACACAAAGTTTCTTTTCAGTTGCAAACTCCACTCCATACATATATATGGGGAGGTACAAGCTCCAACTCGGTTTTACAGTGAAAACGGCAGGCACTTCAAACCGGCACTAGGAAACAGACTGAGAAACCAGAGTAAGGGTTTCTCCTGCAACCCGTTCCCTTTGTGCTGGATGAACGAACGTCTCTCCACATGCTCAGTTCTGAGAGATAAGTGTGTGTGAAAGCCGTCCTTCACCTAGCTTGAAGGGAACACAAAGTTTCTTTTCAGTTGCAAACTCCACTCCATACATATATATGGGGAGGTACAAGCTCCAACTCGGTTTTACAGTGAAAACGGCAGGCACTTCAAACAGGCACTAGGAAACAGACTGAGAAACCAGAGTAAGGGTTTCTCCTGCAACCCGTTCCCTTTGTGCTGGATGAACGAACGTCTCTCCACATGCTCAGTTCTGAGAGATAAGTGTGTGTGAAAGCCGTCTTTCACCTAGCTTGAAGGGAACACAAAGTTTCTTTTCAGTTGCAACCTCCACTCCATACATATATATGGGGAGGTACAAGCTCCAACTCGGTTTTGCAGTGAAAACGGCAGGCACTTCAAACCGGCACTAGGAAACAGACTGAGAAACCAGAGTAAGGGTTTCTCCTGCAACCCGTTCCATTTCTGCTGGATGAACGAACGTCTCTCCACATGCTCAGTTCTGAGAGATAAGTGTGTGTGAAAGCCGTCCTTCACCTAGCTTGAAGGGAACACAAAGTTTCTTTTCAGTTGCAAACTCCACTCCATACATATATATGGGGAGGTACAAGCTCCAACTCGGTTTTACAGTGAAAACGGCAGGCACTTCAAACCGGCACTAGGAAACAGACTGAGAAACCAGAGTAAGGGTTTCTCCTGCAACCCGTTCCCTTTCTGCTGGATGAACGAACGTCTCTCCACATGCTCAGTTCTGAGAGATAATTGTGTGTGAAAGCCGTCCTTCACCTAGCTTGAAGGGAACACAAAGTTTCTTTTCAGTTGCAAACTCCACTCCATACATATATATGGGCAGGTACAAGCTCCAACTCGGTTTTACAGTGAAAACGGCAGGCACTTCAAACCGGCACTAGGAAACAGACTGAGAAACCAGAGTAAGGGTTTCTCCTGCAACCCGTTCCCTTTCTGCTGGATGAACGAACGTCTCTCCACATGCTCAGTTCTGAGAGATAAGTGTGTGTGAAAGCCGTCCTTCACCTAGCTTGAAGGGAACACAAAGTTTCTTTTCAGTTGCAAACTCCACTCCATACATATATATGGGGAGGTACAAGCTCCAACTCGGTTTTACAGTGAAAACGGCAGGCACTTCAAACCGGCACTAGGAAACAGACTGAGAAACCAGAGTAAGGGTTTCTCCTGCAACCCGTTCCCTTTGTGCTGGATGAACGAACGTCTCTCCACATGCTCAGTTCTGAGAGATAAGTGTGTGTGAAAGCCGTCCTTCACCTAGCTTGAAGGGAACACAAAGTTTCTTTTCAGTTGCAAACTCCACTCCATACATATATATGGGGAGGTACAAGCTCCAACTCGGTTTTACAGTGAAAACGGCAGGCACTTCAAACCGGCACTAGGAAACAGACTGAGAAACCAGAGTAAGGGTTTCTCCTGCAACCCGTTCACTTTGTGCTGGATGAACGAACGTCTCTCCACATGCTCAGTTCTGAGAGATAAGTGTGTGTGAAAGCCGTCCTTCACATAGCTTGAAGGGAACACAAAGTTTCTTTTCAGTTGCAAACTCCACTGCATACATATATATGGGGAGGTACAAGCTCCAACTCGGTTTTACAGTGAAAACGGCAGGCACTTCAAACCGGCACTAGGAAACAGACTGAGAAACCAGAGTAAGGGTTTCTCCTGCAACCCGTTCCCTTTGTGCTGGATGAACGAACGTCTCTCCACATGCTCAGTTCTGAGAGATAATTGTGTGTGAAAGCCGTCCTTCACCTAGCTTGAAGGGAACACAAAGTTTCTTTTCAGTTGCAAACTCCACTCCATACATATATATGGGCAGGTACAAGCTCCAACTCGGTTTTACAGTGAAAACGGCAGGCACTTCAAACCGGCACTAGGAAACAGACTGAGAAACCCGAGTAAGGGTTTCTTCTGCAACCCGTTCCCTTTGTGCTGGATGAACGAACGTCTCTCCACATGCTCAGTTCTGAGAGATAAGTGTGTGTGAAAGCCGTCCTTCACCTAGCTTGAAGGGAACACAAAGTTTCTTTTCAGTTGCAAACTCCACTGCATACATATATATGGGGAGGTACAAGCTCCAACTCGGTTTTACAGTGAAAACGGCAGGCACTTCAAACCGGCACTAGGAAACAGACTGAGAAACCAGAGTAAGGGTTTCTCCTGCAACCCGTTCCCTTTGTGCTGGATGAACGAACGTCTCTCCACATGCTCAGTTCTGAGAGATAAGTGTGTGTGAAAGCCGTCCTTCACCTAGCTTGAAGGGAACACAAAGTTTCTTTTCAGTTGCAAACTCCACTGCATACATATATATGGGGAGGTACAAGCTCCAACTCGGTTTTACAGTGAAAACGGCAGGCACTTCAAACCGGCACTAGGAAACAGACTGAGAAACCAGAGTAAGGGTTTCTCCTGCAACCCGTTCCCTTTGTGCTGGATGAACGAACGTCTCTCCACATGCTCAGTTCTGAGAGATAATTGTGTGTGAAAGCCGTCCTTCACCTAGCTTGAAGGGAACACATAGTTTATTTTCAGTTGCCAACTACACTGCATACATATATATGGGGAGGTACAAGCTCCAACTCGGTTTTACAGTGAAAACGGCAGGCACTTCAAACCGGCACTAGGAAACAGACTGAGAAACCAGAGTAAGGGTTTCTCCTGCAACCCGTTCCCTTTGTGCTGGATGAACGAACGTCTCTCCACATGCTCAGTTCTGAGAGATAAGTGTGTGTGAAAGCCGTCCTTCACCTAGCTTGAAGGGAACACAAAGTTTCTTCTCAGTTGCAAACTCCACTCCATACATATATATGGGCAGGTACAAGCTCCAACTCGGTTTTACAGTGAAAACGGCAGGCACTTCAAACCGGCACTAGGAAACAGACTGGGAAACCAGAGTAAGGGTTTCTCCTGCAACCCGTTCCCTTTGTGCTGGATGAACGAACGTCTCTGCACATGCTCAGTTCTGAGAGATAAGTGTGTTTGAAAGCCGTCCTTCACCTAGCTTGAAGGGAACACAAAGTTTCTTTTCAGTTGCAAACTCCACTCCATACATATATATGGGGAGGTACAAGCTCCAACTCGGTTTTACAGTGAAAACGGCAGGCACTTCAAACCGGCACTAGGAAACAGACTGAGAAACCAGAGTAAGGGTTTCTCCTGCAACCCGTTCCCTTTGTGCTGGATGAACGAACGTCTCTCCACATGCTCAGTTCTGAGAGATAAGTGTGTGTGAAAGCCGTCCTTCACCTAGCTTGAAGGGAACACAAAGTTTCTTTTCAGTTGCAAACTCCACTCCATACATATATATGGGGAGGTACAAGCTCCAACTCGGTTTTACAGTGAAAACGGCAGGCACTTCAAACCGGCACTAGGAAACAGACTGGGAAACCAGAGTAAGGGTTTCTCCTGCAACCCGTTCCCTTTGTGCTGGATGAACGAACGTCTCTCCACATGCTCAGTTCTGAGAGATAAGTGTGTGTGAAAGCCGTCTTTCACCTAGCTTGAATGGAACACAAAGATTCTTTTCAGTTGCAAACTCCAATCCATACATATATATGGGGAGGAACAAGCTCCAACTCGGTTTTACAGTGAAAACGGCAGGCACATCAAAGCGGCACTAGGAAACAGACTGAGAAACCAGAGTAAGGGTTTCTCCTGCAACCCGTTCCCTTTGTGCTGGATGAACGAACGTCTCTCCACATGCTCAGTTCTGAGAGATAAGTGTGTGTGAAAGCCGTCCTTCACCTAGCTTGAAGGGAACACAAAGTTTCTTTTCAGTTGCAAACTCAACTCCATACATATATATGGGGAGGTACAAGCTCCAACTCGGTTTTACATTGAAAACGGCAGGCACTTCAAACCGGCACTAGGAAACAGACTGGGAAACCAGAGTAAGGGTTTCTCCTGCAACCCGTTCCCTTTGTGCTGGATGAACGAACGTCTCTCCACATGCTCAGTTCTGAGAGATAATTGTGTGTGAAAGCCGTCCTTCACCTAGCTTGAAGGGAACACAAAGTTTCTTTTCAGTTGCAAACTCCACTCCATACATATATATGGGCAGGTACAAGCTCCAACTCGGTTTTACAGTGAAAACGGCAGGCACTTCAAACCGGCACTAGGAAACAGACTGGGAAACCAGAGTAAGGGTTTCTCCTGCAACCCGTTCCCTTTGTGCTGGATGAACGAACGTCTCTCCACATGCTCAGTTCTGAGAGATAAGTGTGTTTGAAAGCCGTCCTTCACCTAGCTTGAAGGGAACACAAAGTTTCTTTTCAGTTGCAAACTCCACTCCATACATATATATGGGGAGGTACAAGCTCCAACTCGGTTTTACAGTGAAAACGGCAGGCACTTCAAACCGGCGCTAGGAAACAGACTGAGAAACCAGAGTAAGGGTTTCTCCTGCAACCCGTTCCCTTTGTGCTGGATGAACGAACGTCTCTCCACATGCTCAGTTCTGAGAGATAAGTGTGTGTGAAAGCCGTCCTTCACCTAGCTTGAAGGGAACACAAAGTTTCTTTTCAGTTGCAAACTCCACTCCATACATATATATGGGGAGGTACAAGCTCCAACTCGGTTTTACAGTGAAAACGGCAGGCACTTCAAACCGGCACTAGGAAACAGACTGGGAAACCAGTGTAAGGGTTTATCCTGCAACCCGTTCCCTTTGTGCTGGATGAACGAACGTCTCTCCACATGCTCAGTTCTGAGAGATAAGTGTGTGTGAAAGCCGTCTTTCACCTAACTTGAATGGAACACAAAGATTCTTTTCAGTTGCAAACTCCAATCCATACATATATATGGGGAGGAACAAGCTCCAACTCGGTTTTACAGTGAAAACGGCAGGCACTTCAAACCGGCACTAGGAAACAGACTGAGAAACCAGAGTAAGGGTTTCTCCTGCAACCCGTTCCCTTTGTGCTGGATGAACGAACGTCTCTCCACATGCTCAGTTCTGAGAGATAAGTGTGTGTGAAAGCCGTCCTTCACCTAGCTTGAAGGGAACACAAAGTTTCTTTTCAGTTGCAAACTCCACTCCATACATATATATGGGGAGGTACAAGCTCCAACTCGGTTTTACAGTGAAAACGGCAGGCACTTCAAACCGGCACTAGGAAACAGACTGAGAAACCAGAGTAAGGGTTTCTCCTGCAACCCGTTCCCTTTGTGCTGGATGAACGAACGTCTCTCCACATGCTCAGTTCTGAGAGATAAGTGTGTGTGAAAGCCGTCCTTCACCTAGCTTGAAGGGAACACAAAGTTTCTTTTCAGTTGCAAACTCCACTCCATACATATATATGGGGAGGTACAAGCTCCAACTCGGTTTTACAGTGAAAACGGCAGGCACTTCAAACCGGCACTAGGAAACAGACTGAGAAACCAGAGTAACGGTTTCTCCTGCAACCCGTTCCCTTTGTGCTGGATGAACGAACGTCTCTCCACATGCTCAGTTCTGAGAGATAAGTGTGTGTGAAAGCCGTCCTTCACCTAGCTTGAAGGGAACACAAAGTTTCTTTTCAGTTGCAAACTCCACTCCATACATATATATGGGGAGGTACAAGCTCCAACTCGGTTTTACAGTGAAAACGGCAGGCACTTCAAACCGGCACTAGGAAACAGACTGAGAAACCAGAGTAAGGGTTTCTCCTGCAACCCGTTCCCTTTGTGCTGGATGAACGAACGTCTCTCCACATGCTCAGTTCTGAGAGATAAGTGTGTGTGAAAGCCGTCCTTCACCTAGCTTGAAGGGAACACGAAGTTTCTTTTCAGTTGCAAACTCCACTCCATACATATATATGGGGAGGTACAAGCTCCAACTCGGTTTTACAGTGAAAACGGCAGGCACTTCAAACCGGCACTAGGAAACAGACTGGGAAACCAGTGTAAGGGTTTCTCCTGCAACCCGTTCCCTTTGTGCTGGATGAACGAACGTCTCTCCACATGCTCAGTTCTGAGAGATAAGTGTGTGTGAAAGCCGTCTTTCACCTAGCTTGAATGGAACACAAAGATTCTTTTCAGTTGCAAACTCCAATCCATACATATATATGGGGAGGAACAAGCTCCAACTCGGTTTTACAGTGAAAACGGCAGGCACTTCAAACCGGCACTAGGAAACAGACTGAGAAACCAGAGTAAGGGTTTCTCCTGCAACCCGTTCCCTTTGTGCTGGATGAACGAACGTCTCTCCACATGCTCAGTTCTGAGAGATAAGTGTGTGTGAAAGCCGTCCTTCACCTAGCTTGAAGGGAACACAAAGTTTCTTTTCAGTTGCAAACTCCACTCCATACATATATATGGGGAGGTACAAGCTCCAACTCGGTTTTACAGTGAAAACGGCAGGCACTTCAAACCGGCACTAGGAAACAGACTGAGAAACCAGAGTAAGGGTTTCTCCTGCAACCCGTTCCCTTTGTGCTGGATGAACGAACGTCTCTCCACATGCTCAGTTCTGAGAGATAAGTGTGTGTGAAAGCCGTCCTTCACCTAGCTTGAAGGGAACACAAAGTTTCTTTTCAGTTGCAAACTCCACTCCATACATATATATGGGGAGGTACAAGCTCCAACTCGGTTTTACAGTGAAAACGGCAGGCACTTCAAACCGGCACTAGGAAACAGACTGAGAAACCAGAGTAAGGGTTTCTCCTGCAACCCGTTCACTTTGTGCTGGATGAACGAACGTCTCTCTACATGCTCAGTTCTGAGAGATAAGTGTGTGTGAAAGCCGTCCTTCACCTAGCTTGAAGGGAACACAAAGTTTCTTTTCAGTTGCAAACTCCACTGCATACATATATATGGGGAGGTACAAGCTCCAACTCGGTTTTACAGTGAAAACGGCAGGCACTTCAAACCGGCACTAGGAAACAGACTGAGAAACCAGAGTAAGGGTTTCTCCTGCAACCCGTTCCCTTTGTGCTGGATGAACGAACGTCTCTCCACATGCTCAGTTCTGAGAGATAAGTGTGTGTGAAAGCCGTCCTTCACCTAGCTTGAAGGGAACACAAAGTTTCTTTTCAGTTGCAAACTCCACTGCATACATATATATGGGGAGGTACAAGCTCCAACTCGGTTTTACAGTGAAAACGGCAGGCACTTCAAACCGGCACTAGGAAACAGACTGAGAAACCAGAGTAAGGGTTTCTCCTGCAACCCGTTCCCTTTGTGCTGGATGAACGAACGTCTCTCCACATGCTCAGTTCTGAGAGATAATTGTGTGTGAAAGCCGTCCTTCACCTAGCTTGAAGGGAACACATAGTTTATTTTCAGTTGCCAACTACACTGCATACATATATATGGGGAGGTACAAGCTCCAACTCGGTTTTACATTGAAAACGGCAGGCACTTCAAACCAGCACTAGGAAACAGACTGAGAAACCAGAGTAAGGGTTTCTCCTGCAAACCGTTCCCTTTGTGCTGGATGAACGAACGTCTCTCCACATGCTCAGTTCTGAGAGATAATTGTGTGTGAAAGCCGTCCTTCACCTAGCTTGAAGGGAACACAAAGTTTCTTTTCAGTTGCAAACTCCACTCCATACATATATATGGGCAGGTACAAGCTCCAACTCGGTTTTACAGTGAAAACGGCAGGCACTTCAAACCGGCACTAGGAAACAGACTGGGAAACCAGAGTAAGGGTTTCTCCTGCAACCCGTTCCCTTTGTGCTGGATGAACGAACGTCTCTGCACATGCTCAGTTCTGAGAGATAAGTGTGTTTGAAAGCCGTCCTTCACCTAGCTTGAAGGGAACACAAAGTTTCTTTTCAGTTGCAAACTCCACTCCATACATATATATGGGGAGGTACAAGCTCCAACTCGGTTTTACAGTGAAAACGGCAGGCACTTCAAACCGGCACTAGGAAACAGACTGAGAAACCAGAGTAAGGGTTTCTCCTGCAACCCGTTCCCTTTGTGCTGGATGAACGAACGTCTCTCCACATGCTCAGTTCTGAGAGATAAGTGTGTGTGAAAGCCGTCCTTCACCTAGCTTGAAGGGAACACAAAGTTTCTTTTCAGTTGCAAACTCCACTCCATACATATATATGGGGAGGTACAAGCTCCAACTCGGTTTTACAGTGAAAACGGCAGGCACTTCAAACCGGCACTAGGAAACAGACTGAGAAACCAGAGTAAGGGTTTCTCCTGCAACCCGTTCCCTTTGTGCTGGATGAACGAACGTCTCTCCACATGCTCAGTTCTGAGAGATAAGTGTGTGTGAAAGCCGTCTTTCACCTAGCTTGAATGGAACACAAAGATTCTTTTCAGTTGCAAACTCCAATCCATACATATATATGGGGAGGAACAAGCTCCAACTCGGTTTTACAGTGAAAACGGCAGGCACATCAAAGCGGCACTAGGAAACAGACTGAGAAACCAGAGTAAGGGTTTCTCCTGCAACCCGTTCCCTTTGTGCTGGATGAACGAACGTCTCTCCACATGCTCAGTTCTGAGAGATAAGTGTGTGTGAAAGCCGTCCTTCACCTAGCTTGAAGGGAACACAAAGTTTCTTTTCAGTTGCAACCTCCACTCCATACATATATATGGGGAGGTACAAGCTCCAACTCGGTTTTGCAGTGAAAACGGCAGGCACTTCAAACCGGCACTAGGAAACAGACTGAGAAACCAGAGTAAGGGTTTCTCCTGCAACCCGTTCCCTTTCTGCTGGATGAACGAACGTCTCTCCACATGCTCAGTTCTGAGAGATAAGTGTGTGTGAAAGCCGTCCTTCACCTAGCTTGAAGGGAACACAAAGTTTCTTTTCAGTTGCAAACTCCACTCCATACATATATATGGGGAGGTACAAGCTCCAACTCGGTTTTACAGTGAAAACGGCAGGCACTTCCAACGGGCACTAGGAAACAGACTGAGAAACCAGAGTAAGGGTTTCTCCTGCAACCCGTTCCCTTTCTGCTGGATGAACGAACGTCTCTCCACATGCTCAGTTCTGAGAGATAATTGTGTGTGAAAGCCGTCCTTCACCTAGCTTGAAGGGAACACAAAGTTTCTTTTCAGTTGCAAACTCCAATCCATACATATATATGGGCAGGTACAAGCTCCAACTCGGTTTTACAGTGAAAACGGCAGGCACTTCAAACCGGCACTAGGAAACAGACTGAGAAACCAGAGTAAGGGTTTCTCCTGCAACCCGTTCCCTTTCTGCTGGATGAACGAACGTCTCTCCACATGCTCAGTTCTGAGAGATAAGTGTGTGTGAAAGCCGTCCTTCACCTAGCTTGAAGGGAACACAAAGTTTCTTTTCAGTTGCAAACTCCACTCCATACATATATATGGGGAGGTACAAGCTCCAACTCGGTTTTACAGTGAAAACGGCAGGCACTTCAAACCGGCACTAGGAAACAGACTGAGAAACCAGAGTAAGGGTTTCTCCTGCAACCCGTTCCCTTTGTGCTGGATGAACGAACGTCTCTCCACATGCTCAGTTCTGAGAGATAAGTGTGTGTGAAAGCCGTCCTTCACCTAGCTTGAAGGGAACACAAAGTTTCTTTTCAGTTGCAAACTCCACTCCATACATATATATGGGGAGGTACAAGCTCCAACTCGGTTTTACAGTGAAAACGGCAGGCACTTCAAACCGGCACTAGGAAACAGACTGAGAAACCAGAGTAAGGGTTTCTCCTGCAACCCGTTCACTTTGTGCTGGATGAACGAACGTCTCTCCACATGCTCAGTTCTGAGAGATAAGTGTGTGTGAAAGCCGTCCTTCACATAGCTTGAAGGGAACACAAAGTTTCTTTTCAGTTGCAAACTCCACTGCATACATATATATGGGGAGGTACAAGCTCCAACTCGGTTTTACAGTGAAAACGGCAGGCACTTCAAACCGGCACTAGGAAACAGACTGAGAAACCAGAGTAAGGGTTTCTCCTGCAACCCGTTCCCTTTGTGCTGGATGAACGAACGTCTCTCCACATGCTCAGTTCTGAGAGATAATTGTGTGTGAAAGCCGTCCTTCACCTAGCTTGAAGGGAACACAAAGTTTCTTTTCAGTTGCAAACTCCACTGCATACATATATATGGGGAGGTACAAGCTCCAACTCGGTTTTACAGTGAAAACGGCAGGCACTTCAAACCGGCACTAGGAAACAGACTGAGAAACCAGAGTAAGGGTTTCTCCTGCAACCCGTTCCCTTTGTGCTGGATGAACGAACGTCTCTCCACATGCTCAGTTCTGAGAGATAATTGTGTGTGAAAGCCGTCCTTCACCTAGCTTGAAGGGAACACATAGTTTATTTTCAGTTGCCAACTACACTGCATACATATATATGGGGAGGTACAAGCTCCAACTCGGTTTTACAGTGAAAACGGCAGGCACTTCAAACCGGCACTAGGAAACAGACTGAGAAACCAGAGTAAGGGTTTCTCCTGCAACCCGTTCCCTTTGTGCTGGATGAACGAACGTCTCTCCACATGCTCAGTTCTGAGAGATAATTGTGTGTGAAAGCCGTCCTTCACCTAGCTTGAAGGGAACACAAAGTTTCTTTTCAGTTGCAAACTCCACTCCATACATATATATGGGGAGGTACAAGCTCCAACTCGGTTTTACAGTGAAAACGGCAGGCACTTCAAACCGGCACTAGGAAACAGACTGGGAAACCAGTGTAAGGGTTTATCCTGCAACCCGTTCCCTTTGTGCTGGATGAACGAACGTCTCTCCACATGCTCAGTTCTGAGAGATAAGTGTGTGTGAAAGCCGTCTTTCACCTAACTTGAATGGAACACAAAGATTCTTTTCAGTTGCAAACTCCAATCCATACATATATATGGGGAGGAACAAGCTCCAACTCGGTTTTACAGTGAAAACGGCAGGCACTTCAAACCGGCACTAGGAAACAGACTGAGAAACCAGAGTAAGGGTTTCTCCTGCAACCCGTTCCCTTTGTGCTGGATGAACGAACGTCTCTCCACATGCTCAGTTCTGAGAGATAAGTGTGTGTGAAAGCCGTCCTTCACCTAGCTTGAAGGGAACACAAAGTTTCTTTTCAGTTGCAAACTCCACTCCATACATATATATGGGGAGGTACAAGCTCCAACTCGGTTTTACAGTGAAAACGGCAGGCACTTCAAACCGGCACTAGGAAACAGACTGAGAAACCAGAGTAAGGGTTTCTCCTGCAACCCGTTCCCTTTGTGCTGGATGAACGAACGTCTCTCCACATGCTCAGTTCTGAGAGATAAGTGTGTGTGAAAGCCGTCCTTCACCTAGCTTGAAGGGAACACAAAGTTTCTTTTCAGTTGCAAACTCCACTCCATACATATATATGGGGAGGTACAAGCTCCAACTCGGTTTTACAGTGAAAACGGCAGGCACTTCAAACCGGCACTAGGAAACAGACTGAGAAACCAGAGTAAGGGTTTCTCCTGCAACCCGTTCACTTTGTGCTGGATGAACGAACGTCTCTCAACATGCTCAGTTCTGAGAGATAAGTGTGTGTGAAAGCCGTCCTTCACCTAGCTTGAAGGGAACACAAAGTTTCTTTTCAGTTGCAAACTCCACTGCATACATATATATGGGGAGGTACAAGCTCCAACTCGGTTTTACAGTGAAAACGGCAGGCACTTCAAACCGGCACTAGGAAACAGACTGAGAAACCAGAGTAAGGGTTTCTCCTGCAACCCGTTCCCTTTGTGCTGGATGAACGAACGTCTCTCCACATGCTCAGTTCTGAGAGATAAGTGTGTGTGAAAGCCGTCCTTCACCTAGCTTGAAGGGAACACAAAGTTTCTTTTCAGTTGCAAACTCCACTCCATACATATATATGGGGAGGTACAAGCTCCAACTCGGTTTTACAGTGAAAACGGCAGGCACTTCAAACCGGCACTAGGAAACAGACTGGGAAACCAGTGTAAGGGTTTCTCCTGCAACCCGTTCCCTTTGTGCTGGATGAACGAACGTCTCTCCACATGCTCAGTTCTGAGAGATAAGTGTGTGTGAAAGCCGTCTTTCACCTAGCTTGAATGGAACACAAAGATTCTTTTCAGTTGCAAACTCCAATCCATACATATATATGGGGAGGAACAAGCTCCAACTCGGTTTTACAGTGAAAACGGCAGGCACTTCAAACCGGCACTAGGAAACAGACTGAGAAACCAGAGTAAGGGTTTCTCCTGCAACCCGTTCCCTTTGTGCTGGATGAACGAACGTCTCTCCACATGCTCAGTTCTGAGAGATAAGTGTGTGTGAAAGCCGTCCTTCACCTAGCTTGAAGGGAACACAAAGTTTCTTTTCAGTTGCAAACTCCACTCCATACATATATATGGGGAGGTACAAGCTCCAACTCGGTTTTACAGTGAAAACGGCAGGCACTTCAAACCGGCACTAGGAAACAGACTGAGAAACCAGAGTAAGGGTTTCTCCTGCAACCCGTTCCCTTTGTGCTGGATGAACGAACGTCTCTCCACATGCTCAGTTCTGAGAGATAAGTGTGTGTGAAAGCCGTCCTTCACCTAGCTTGAAGGGAACACAAAGTTTCTTTTCAGTTGCAAACTCCACTCCATACATATATATGGGGAGGTACAAGCTCCAACTCGGTTTTACAGTGAAAACGGCAGGCACTTCAAACCGGCACTAGGAAACAGACTGAGAAACCAGAGTAAGGGTTTCTCCTGCAACCCGTTCACTTTGTGCTGGATGAACGAACGTCTCTCCACATGCTCAGTTCTGAGAGATAAGTGTGTGTGAAAGCCGTCCTTCACCTAGCTTGAAGGGAACACAAAGTTTCTTTTCAGTTGCAAACTCCACTGCATACATATATATGGGGAGGTACAAGCTCCAACTCGGTTTTACAGTGAAAACGGCAGGCACTTCAAACCGGCACTAGGAAACAGACTGAGAAACCAGAGTAAGGGTTTCTCCTGCAACCCGTTCCCTTTGTGCTGGATGAACGAACGTCTCTCCACATGCTCAGTTCTGAGAGATAAGTGTGTGTGAAAGCCGTCCTTCACCTAGCTTGAAGGGAACACAAAGTTTCTTTTCAGTTGCAAACTCCACTGCATACATATATATGGGGAGGTACAAGCTCCAACTCGGTTTTACAGTGAAAACGGCAGGCACTTCAAACCGGCACTAGGAAACAGACTGAGAAACCAGAGTAAGGGTTTCTCCTGCAACCCGTTCCCTTTGTGCTGGATGAACGAACGTCTCTCCACATGCTCAGTTCTGAGAGATAATTGTGTGTGAATGCCGTCCTTCACCTAGCTTGAAGGGAACACATAGTTTATTTTCAGTTGCCAACTACACTGCATTCATATATATGGGGAGGTACAAGCTCCAACTCGGTTTTACAGTGAAAACGGCAGGCACTTCAAACCGGCACTAGGAAACAGACTGAGAAACCAGAGTAAGGGTTTCTCCTGCAACCCGTTCCCTTTGTGCTGGATGAACGAACGTCTCTCCACATGCTCAGTTCTGAGAGATAATTGTGTGTGAAAGCCGTCCTTCACCTAGCTTGAAGGGAACACAAAGTTTCTTTTCAGTTGCAAACTCCACTCCATACATATATATGGGCAGGTACAAGCTCCAACTCGGTTTTACAGTGAAAACGGCAGGCACTTCAAACCGGCACTAGGAAACAGACTGAGAAACCAGAGTAAGGGTTTCTCCTGCAACCCGTTCCCTTTGTGCTGGATGAACGAACGTCTCTCCACATGCTCAGTTCTGAGAGATAAGTGTGTGTGAAAGCCGTCTTTCACCTAGCTTGAATGGAACACAAAGATTCTTTTCAGTTGCAAACTCCAATCCATACATATATATGGGGAGGAACAAGCTCCAACTCGGTTTTACAGTGAAAACGGCAGGCACATCAAAGCGGCACTAGGAAACAGACTGAGAAACCAGAGTAAGGGTTTCTCCTGCAACCCGTTCCCTTTGTGCTGGATGAACGAACGTCTCTCAACATGCTCAGTTCTGAGAGATAAGTGTGTGTGAAAGCCGTCCTTCACCTAGCTTGAAGGGAACACAAAGTTTCTTTTCAGTTGCAACCTCCACTCCATACATATATATGGGGAGGTACAAGCTCCAACTCGGTTTTGCAGTGAAAACGGCAGGCACTTCAAACCGGCACTAGGAAACAGACTGAGAAACCAGAGTAAGGGTTTCTCCTGCAACCCGTTCCCTTTCTGCTGGATGAACGAACGTCTCTCCACATGCTCAGTTCTGAGAGATAAGTGTGTGTGAAAGCCGTCCTTCACCTAGCTTGAAGGGAACACAAAGTTTCTTTTCAGTTGCAAACTCCACTCCATACATATATATGGGGAGGTACAAGCTCCAACTCGGTTTTACAGTGAAAACGGCAGGCACTTCAAACCGGCACTAGGAAACAGACTGAGAAACCAGAGTAAGGGTTTCTCCTGCAACCCGTTCCCTTTCTGCTGGATGAACGAACGTCTCTCCACATGCTCAGTTCTGAGAGATAATTGTGTGTGAAAGCCGTCCTTCACCTAGCTTGAAGGGAACACAAAGTTTCTTTTCAGTTGCAAACTCCAATCCATACATATATATGGGCAGGTACAAGCTCCAACTCGGTTTTACAGTGAAAACGGCAGGCACTTCAAACCGGCACTAGGAAACAGACTGAGAAACCAGAGTAAGGGTTTCTCCTGCAACCCGTTCCCTTTCTGCTGGATGAACGAACGTCTCTCCACATGCTCAGTTCTGAGAGATAAGTGTGTGTGAAAGCCGTCCTTCACCTAGCTTGAAGGGAACACAAAGTTTCTTTTCAGTTGCAAACTCCACTCCATACATATATATGGGGAGGTACAAGCTCCAACTCGGTTTTACAGTGAAAACGGCAGGCACTTCAAACCGGCACTAGGAAACAGACTGAGAAACCAGAGTAAGGGTTTCTCCTGCAACCCGTTCCCTTTGTGCTGGATGAACGAACGTCTCTCCACATGCTCAGTTCTGAGAGATAAGTGTGTGTGAAAGCCGTCCTTCACCTAGCTTGAAGGGAACACAAAGTTTCTTTTCAGTTGCAAACTCCACTCCATACATATATATGGGGAGGTACAAGCTCCAACTCGGTTTTACAGTGAAAACGGCAGGCACTTCAAACCGGCACTAGGAAACAGACTGAGAAACCAGAGTAAGGGTTTCTCCTGCAACCCGTTCACTTTGTGCTGGATGAACGAACGTCTCTCCACATGCTCAGTTCTGAGAGATAAGTGTGTGTGAAAGCCGTCCTTCACATAGCTTGAAGGGAACACAAAGTTTCTTTTCAGTTGCAAACTCCACTGCATACATATATATGGGGAGGTACAAGCTCCAACTCGGTTTTACAGTGAAAACGGCAGGCACTTCAAACCGGCACTAGGAAACAGACTGAGAAACCAGAGTAAGGGTTTCTCCTGCAACCCGTTCCCTTTGTGCTGGATGAACGAACGTCTCTCCACATGCTCAGTTCTGAGAGATAATTGTGTGTGAAAGCCGTCCTTCACCTAGCTTGAAGGGAACACAAAGTTTCTTTTCAGTTGCAAACTCCACTGCATACATATATATGGGGAGGTACAAGCTCCAACTCGGTTTTACAGTGAAAACGGCAGGCACTTCAAACCGGCACTAGGAAACAGACTGAGAAACCAGAGTAAGGGTTTCTCCTGCAACCCGTTCCCTTTGTGCTGGATGAACGAACGTCTCTCCACATGCTCAGTTCTGAGAGATAATTGTGTGTGAAAGCCGTCCTTCACCTAGCTTGAAGGGAACACATAGTTTATTTTCAGTTGCCAACTACACTGCATACATATATATGGGGAGGTACAAGCTCCAACTCGGTTTTACAGTGAAAACGGCAGGCACTTCAAACCGGCACTAGGAAACAGACTGAGAAACCAGAGTAAGGGTTTCTCCTGCAACCCGTTCCCTTTGTGCTGGATGAACGAACGTCTCTCCACATGCTCAGTTCTGAGAGATAATTGTGTGTGAAAGCCGTCCTTCACCTAGCTTGAAGGGAACACAAAGTTTCTTTTCAGTTGCAAACTCCACTCCATACATATATATGGGCAGGTACAAGCTCCAACTCGGTTTTACAGTGAAAACGGCAGGCACTTCAAACCGGCACTAGGAAACAGACTGGGAAACCAGAGTAAGGGTTTCTCCTGCAACCCGTTCCCTTTGTGCTGGATGAACGAACGTCTCTGCACATGCTCAGTTCTGAGAGATAAGTGTGTTTGAAAGCCGTCCTTCACCTAGCTTGAAGGGAACACAAAGTTTCTTTTCAGTTGCAAACTCCACTCCATACATATATATGGGGAGGTACAAGCTCCAACTCGGTTTTACAGTGAAAACGGCAGGCACTTCAAACCGGCACTAGGAAACAGACTGAGAAACCAGAGTAAGGGTTTCTCCTGCAACCCGTTCCCTTTGTGCTGGATGAACGAACGTCTCTCCACCTGCTCAGTTCTGAGAGATAAGTGTGTGTGAAAGCCGTCCTTCACCTAGCTTGAAGGGAACACAAAGTTTCTTTTCAGTTGCAAACTCCACTCCATACATATATATGGGCAGGTACAAGCTCCAACTCGGTTTTACAGTGAAAACGGCAGGCACTTCAAACCGGCACTAGGAAACAGACTGGGAAACCAGAGTAAGGGTTTCTCCTGCAACCCGTTCCCTTTGTGCTGGATGAACGAACGTCTCTCCACATGCTCAGTTCTGAGAGATAAGTGTGTGTGAAAGCCGTCTTTCACCTAGCTTGAATGGAACACAAAGATTCTTTTCACTTGCAAACTCCAATCCATATATATATATGGGGAGGAACAAGCTCCAACTCGGTTTTACAGTGAAAACGGCAGGCACATCAAACCGGCACTAGGAAACAGACTGAGAAACCAGAGTAAGGGTTTCTCCTGCAACCCGTTCCCTTTCTGCTGGATGAACGAACGTCTCTCCACATGCTCAGTTCTGAGAGATAAGTGTGTGTGAAAGCCGTCCTTCAACTAGCTTGAAGGGAACACAAAGTTTCTTTTCAGTTGCAAACTCCACTCCATACATATATATGGGGAGGTACAAGCTCCAACTCGGTTTTACAGTGAAAACGGCAGGCACTTCAAACCGGCACTAGGAAACAGACTGAGAAACCCGAGTAAGGGTTTCTCCTGCAACCCGTTCCATTTGTGCTGGATGAACGAACGTCTCTCCACATGCTGAGTTCTGAGAGATAAGTGTGTGTGAAAGCCGTCCTTCACCTAGCTTGAAGGGAACACAAAGTTTCTTTTCAGTTGCAAACTCCACTGCATACATATATATGGGGAGGAACAAGCTCCAACTCGGTTTTACATTGAAAACGGCAGGCACTTCAAACCGGCACTAGGAAACAGACTGAGAAACCAGAGTAAGGGTTTCTCCTGCAACCCGTTCCCTTTGTGCTGGATGAACGAACGTCTCTCCACATGCTCAGTTCTGAGAGATAATTGTGTGTGAAAGCCGTCCTTCACCTAGCTTGAAGGGAACACAAAGTTTCTTTTCAGTTGCAAACTCCACTCCATACATATATATGGGCAGGTACAAGCTCCAACTCGGTTTTACAGTGAAAACGGCAGGCACTTCAAACCGGCACTAGGAAACAGACTGGGAAACCAGAGTAAGGGTTTCTCCTGCAACCCGTTCCCTTTGTGCTGGATGAACGAACGTCTCTGCACATGCTCAGTTCTGAGAGATAAGTGTGTTTGAAAGCCGTCCTTCACCTAGCTTGAAGGGAACACAAAGTTTCTTTTCAGTTGCAAACTCCACTCCATACATATATATGGGGAGGTACAAGCTCCAACTCGGTTTTACAGTGAAAACGGCAGGCACTTCAAACCGGCACTAGGAAACAGACTGAGAAACCAGAGTAAGGGTTTCTCCTGCAACCCGTTCCCTTTGTGCTGGATGAACGAACGTCTCTCCACATGCTCAGTTCTGAGAGATAAGTGTGTGTGAAAGCCGTCCTTCACCTAGCTTGAAGGGAACACAAAGTTTCTTTTCAGTTGCAAACTCCACTCCATACATATATATGGGGAGGTACAAGCTCCAACTCGGTTTTACAGTGAAAACGGCAGGCACTTCAAACCGGCACTAGGAAACAGACTGGGAAACCAGTGTAAGGGTTTCTCCTGCAACCCGTTCCCTTTGTGCTGGATGAACGAACGTCTCTCCACATGCTCAGTTCTGAGAGATAAGTGTGTGTGAAAGCCGTCTTTCACCTAGCTTGAATGGAACACAAAGATTCTTTTCAGTTGCAAACTCCAATCCATACATATATATGGGGAGGAACAAGCTCCAACTCGGTTTTACAGTGAAAACGGCAGGCACATCAAAGCGGCACTAGGAAACAGACTGAGAAACCAGAGTAAGGGTTTCTCCTGCAACCCGTTCCCTTTGTGCTGGATGAACGAACGTCTCTCCACATGCTCAGTTCTGAGAGATAAGTGTGTGTGAAAGCCGTCCTTCACCTAGCTTGAAGGGAACACAAAGTTTCTTTTCAGTTGCAAACTCCACTCCATACATATATATGGGGAGGTACAAGCTCCAACTCGGTTTTACAGTGAAAACGGCAGGCACTTCAAACCGGCACTAGGAAACAGACTGAGAAACCAGAGTAAGGGTTTCTCCTGCAACCCGTTCCCTTTGTGCTGGATGAACGAACGTCTCTCCACATGCTCAGTTCTGAGAGATAATTGTGTGTGAAAGCCGTCCTTCACCTAGCTTGAAGGGAACACAAAGTTTCTTTTCAGTTGCAAACTCCACTCCATACATATATATGGGCAGGTACAAGCTCCAACTCGGTTTTACAGTGAAAACGGCAGGCACTTCAAACCGGCACTAGGAAACAGACTGAGAAACCCGAGTAAGGGTTTCTCCTGCAACACGTTCCATTTGTGCTGGATGAACGAACGTCTCTCCACATGCTGAGTTCTGAGAGATAAGTGTGTGTGAAAGCCGTCCTTCACCTAGCTTGAAGGGAACACAAAGTTTCTTTTCAGTTGCAAACTCCACTGCATACATATATATGGGGAGGAACAAGCTCCAACTCGGTTTTACATTGAAAACGGCAGGCACTTCAAACCGGCACTAGGAAACAGACTGAGAAACCAGAGTAAGGGTTTCTCCTGCAACCCGTTCCCTTTGTGCTGGATGAACGAACGTCTCTCCACATGCTCAGTTCTGAGAGATAATTGTGTGTGAAAGCCGTCCTTCACCTAGCTTGAAGGGAACACAAAGTTTCTTTTCAGGCGCAAACTCCACTCCATACATATATATGGGCAGGTACAAGCTCCAACTCGGTTTTACAGTGAAAACGGCAGGCACTTCAAACCGGCACTAGGAAACAGACTGGGAAACCAGAGTAAGGGTTTCTCCTGCAACCCGTTCCCTTTGTGCTGGATGAACGAACGTCTCTGCACATGCTCAGTTCTGAGAGATAAGTGTGTTTGAAAGCCGTCCTTCACCTAGCTTGAAGGGAACACAAAGTTTCTTTTCAGTTGCAAACTCCACTCCATACATATATATGGGGAGGTACAAGCTCCAACTCGGTTTTACAGTGAAAACGGCAGGCACTTCAAACCGGCACTAGGAAACAGACTGAGAAACCAGAGTAAGGGTTTCTCCTGCAACCCGTTCCCTTTGTGCTGGATGAACGAACGTCTCTCCACATGCTCAGTTCTGAGAGATAAGTGTGTGTGAAAGCCGTCCTTCACCTAGCTTGAAGGGAACACAAAGTTTCTTTTCAGTTGCAAACTCCACTCCATACATATATATGGGGAGGTACAAGCTCCAACTCGGTTTTACAGTGAAAACGGCAGGCACTTCAAACCGGCACTAGGAAACAGACTGGGAAACCAGTGTAAGGGTTTCTCCTGCAACCCGTTCCCTTTGTGCTGGATGAACGAACGTCTCTCCACATGCTCAGTTCTGAGAGATAAGTGTGTGTGAAAGCCGTCTTTCACCTAGCTTGAATGGAACACAAAGATTCTTTTCAGTTGCAAACTCCAATCCATACATATATATGGGGAGGAACAAGCTCCAACTCGGTTTTACAGTGAAAACGGCAGGCACATCAAAGCGGCACTAGGAAACAGACTGAGAAACCAGAGTAAGGGTTTCTCCTGCAACCCGTTCCCTTTGTGCTGGATGAACGAACGTCTCTCCACATGCTCAGTTCTGAGAGATAAGTGTGTGTGAAAGCCGTCCTTCACCTAGCTTGAAGGGAACACAAAGTTTCTTTTCAGTTGCAAACTCCACTCCATACATATATATGGGGAGGTACAAGCTCCAACTCGGTTTTACAGTGAAAACGGCAGGCACTTCAAACCGGCACTAGGAAACAGACTGAGAAACCAGAGTAAGGGTTTCTCCTGCAACCCGTTCCCTTTGTGCTGGATGAACGAACGTCTCTCCACATGCTCAGTTCTGAGAGATAAGTGTGTGTGAAAGCCGTCCTTCACCTAGCTTGAAGGGAACACAAAGTTTCTTTTCAGTTGCAAACTCCACTGCATACATATATATGGGGAGGTACAAGCTCCAACTCGGTTTTACAGTGAAAACGGCAGGCACTTCAAACCGGCACTAGGAAACAGACTGGGAAACCAGAGTAAGGGTTTCTCCTGCAACCCGTTCCCTTTGTGCTGGATGAACGAACGTCTCTGCACATGCTCAGTTCTGAGAGATAAGTGTGTTTGAAAGCCGTCCTTCACCTAGCTTGAAGGGAACACAAAGTTTCTTTTCAGTTGCAAACTCCACTCCATACATATATATGGGGAGGTACAAGCTCCAACTCGGTTTTACAGTGAAAACGGCAGGCACTTCAAACCGGCACTAGGAAACAGACTGGGAAACCCGAGTAAGGGTTTCTCCTGCAACCCGTTCCCTTTGTGCTGGATGAACGAACGTCTCTCCACATGCTCAGTTCTGAGAGATAATTGTGTGTGAAAGCAGTCCTTCACCTAGCTTGAAGGGAACACAAAGTTTCTTTTCAGTTGCAAACTCCACTCCATACATATATATGGGCAGGTACAAGCTCCAACTCGGTTTTACAGTGAAAACGGCAGGCACTTCAAACCGGCACTAGGAAACAGACTGAGAAACCCGAGTAAGGGTTTCTCCTGCAACCCGTTCCCTTTGTGCTGGATGAACGAACGTCTCTCCACATGCTCAGTTCTGAGAGATAAGTGTGTGTGAAAGCCGTCCTTCACCTAGCTTGAAGGGAACACAAAGTTTCTTTTCAGTTGCAAACTCCACTGCATACATATATATGGGGAGGAACAAGCTCCAACTCGGTTTTACATTGAAAACGGCAGGCACTTCAAACCGGCACTAGGAAACAGACTGAGAAACCAGAGTAAGGGTTTCTCCTGCAACCCGTTCCCTTTGTGCTGGATGAACGAACGTCTCTCCACATGCTCAGTTCTGAGAGATAATTGTGTGTGAAAGCCGTCCTTCACCTAGCTTGAAGGGAACACAAAGTTTCTTTTCAGTTGCAAACTCCACTCCATACATATATATGGGCAGGTACAAGCTCCAACTCGGTTTTACAGTGAAAACGGCAGGCACTTCAAACCGGCACTAGGAAACAGACTGGGAAACCAGAGTAATGGTTTCTCCTGCAACCCGTTCCCTTTGTGCTGGATGAACGAACGTCTCTGCACATGCTCAGTTCTGAGAGATAAGTGTGTTTGAAAGCCGTCCTTCACCTAGCTTGAAGGGAACACAAAGTTTCTTTTCAGTTGCAAACTCCACTCCATACATATATATGGGGAGGTACAAGCTCCAACTCGGTTTTACAGTGAAAACGGCAGGCACTTCAAACCGGCACTAGGAAACAGACTGAGAAACCAGAGTAAGGGTTTCTCCTGCAACCCGTTCCCTTTGTGCTGGATGAACGAACGTCTCTCCACATGCTCAGTTCTGAGAGATAAGTGTGTGTGAAAGCCGTCCTTCACCTAGCTTGAAGGGAACACAAAGTTTCTTTTCAGTTGCAAACTCCACTCCATACATATATATGGGGAGGTACAAGCTCCAACTCGGTTTTACAGTGAAAACGGCAGGCACTTCAAACCGGCACTTGGAAACAGACTGGGAAACCAGTGTAAGGGTTTCTCCTGCAACCCGTTCCCTTTGTGCTGGATGAACGAACGTCTCTCCACATGCTCAGTTCTGAGAGATAAGTGTGTGTGAAAGCCGTCTTTCACCTAGCTTGAATGGAACACAAAGATTCTTTTCAGTTGCAAACTCCAATCCATACATATATATGGGGAGGAACAAGCTCCAACTCGGTTTTACAGTGAAAACGGCAGGCACATCAAAGCGGCACTAGGAAACAGACTGAGAAACCAGAGTAAGGGTTTCTCCTGCAACCCGTTCCCTTTGTGCTGGATGAACGAACGTCTCTCCACATGCTCAGTTCTGAGAGATAAGTGTGTGTGAAAGCCGTCCTTCACCTAGCTTGAAGGGAACACAAAGTTTCTTTTCAGTTGCAAACTCCACTCCATACATATATATGGGGAGGTACAAGCTCCAACTCGGTTTTACAGTGAAAACGGCAGGCACTTCAAACCGGCACTAGGAAACAGACTGAGAAACCAGAGTAAGGGTTTCTCCTGCAACCCGTTCCCTTTGTGCTGGATGAACGAACGTCTCTCCACATGCTCAGTTCTGAGAGATAAGTGTGTGTGAAAGCCGTCCTTCACCTAGCTTGAAGGGAACACAAAGTTTCTTTTCAGTTGCAAACTCCAATGCATACATATATATGGGGAGGTACAAGCTCCAACTCGGTTTTACAGTGAAAACGGCAGGCACTTCAAACCGGCACTAGGAAACAGACTGGGAAACCAGAGTAAGGGTTTCTCCTTCAACCCGTTCCCTTTGTGCTGGATGAACGAACGTCTCTGCACATGCTCAGTTCTGAGAGATAAGTGTGTTTGAAAGCCGTCCTTCACCTAGCTTGAAGGGAACACAAAGTTTCTTTTCAGTTGCAAACTCCACTCCATACATATATATGGGGAGGTACAAGCTCCAACTCGGTTTTACAGTGAAAACGGCAGGCACTTCAAACCGGCACTAGGAAACAGACTGGGAAACCCGAGTAAGGGTTTCTCCTGCAACCCGTTCCCTTTGTGCTGGATGAACGAACGTCTCTCCACATGCTCCGTTCTGAGAGATAAGTGTGTGTGAAAGCCGTCCTTCACCTAGCTTGAAGGGAACACAAAGTTTATTTTCAGTTGCAAACTCCACTGCATACATATATATGGGGAGGAACAAGCTCCAACTCGGTTTTACATTGAAAACGGCAGGCACTTCAAACCGGCACTAGGAAACAGACTGAGAAACCAGAGTAAGGGTTTCTCCTGCAACCCATTCCCTTTGTGCTGGATGAACGAACGTCTCTCCACATGCTCAGTTCTGAGAGATAATTGTGTGTGAAAGCCGTCCTTCACCTAGCTTGAAGGGAACACAAAGTTTCTTTTCAGTTGCAAACTCCACTCCATACATATATATGGGCAGGTACAAGCTCCAACTCGGTTTTACAGTGAAAACGGCAGGCACTTCAAACCGTCACTAGGAAACAGACTGGGAAACCAGAGTAAGGGTTTCTCCTGCAACCCGTTCCCTTTGTGCTGGATGAACGAACGTCTCTGCACATGCTCAGTTCTGAGAGATAAGTGTGTTTGAAAGCCGTCCTTCACCTAGCTTGAAGGGAACACAAAGTTTCTTTTCAGTTGCAAACACCACTCCATACATATATATGGGGAGGTACAAGCTCCAACTCGGTTTTACAGTGAAAACGGCAGGCACTTCAAACCGGCACTAGGAAACAGACTGAGAAACCAGAGTAAGGGTTTCTCCTGCAACCCGTTCACTTTGTGCTGGATGAACGAACGTCTCTCCACATGCTCAGTTCTGAGAGATAAGTGTGTGTGAAAGCCGTCCTTCACCTAGCTTGAAGGGAACACAAAGTTTCTTTTCAGTTGCAAACTCCACTCCATACATATATATGGGGTGGTACAAGCTCCAACTCGGTTTTACAGTGAAAACGGCAGGCACTTCAAACCGGCACTAGGAAACAGACTGAGAAACCCGAGTAAGGGTTTCTCCTGCAACCCGTTCCCTTTGTGCTGGATGAACGAACGTCTCTCCACATGCTCAGTTCTGAGAGATAATTGTGTGTGAAAGCCGTCCTTCACCTAGCTTGAAGGGAACACAAAGTTTCTTTTCAGTTGCAAACTCCACTCCATACATATATATGGGCAGGTACAAGCTCCAACTCGGTTATACAGTGAAAACGGCAGGCACTTGAAACCGGCACTAGGAAACAGACTGAGAAACCCGAGTAAGGGTTTCTCCTGCAACCCGTTCCCTTTGTGCTGGATGAACGAACGTCTCTCCACATGCTCAGTTCTGAGAGATAAGTGTGTGTGAAAGCCGTCCTTCACCTAGCTTGAAGGGAACACAAAGTTTCTTTTCAGTTGCAAACTCCACTCCATACATATATATGGGCAGGTACAAGCTCCAACTCGGTTTTACAGTGAAAACGGCAGGCACTTCAAACCGGCACTAGGAAACAGACTGGGAAACCAGAGTAAGGGTTTCTCCTGCAACCCGTTCCCTTTGTGCTGGATGAACGAACGTCTCTGCACATGCTCAGTTCTGAGAGATAAGTGTGTTTGAAAGCCGTCCTTCACCTAGCTTGAAGGGAACACAAAGTTTCTTTTCAGTTGCAAACTCCACTCCATACATATATATGGGGAGGTACAAGCTCCAACTCGGTTTTACAGTGAAAACGGCAGGCACTTCAAACCGTCACTAGGAAACAGACTGGGAAACCAGAGTAAGGGTTTCTCCTGCAACCCGTTCCCTTTGTGCTGGATGAACGAACGTCTCTCCACATGCTCAGTTCTGAGAGATAAGTGTGTGTGAAAGCCGTCCTTCACCTAGCTTGAAGGGAACACAAAGTTTCTTTTCAGTTGCAAACTCCACTCCATACATATATATGGGGAGGAACAAGCTCTAACTCGGTTTTACAGTAAAAACGGCAGGCACTTCAAACCGGCACTAGAAAACAGACTGAGAAACCAGAGTAAGGGTTTCTCCTGCAACCCGTTCCCTTTGTGCTGGATGAACGAACGTCTCTCCACATGCTCAGTTCTGAGAGATAATTGTGTGTGAAAGCCGTCCTTCACCTAGCTTGAAGGGAACACATAGTTTATTTTCAGTTGCCAACTACACTGCATACATATATATGGGGAGGTACAAGCTCCAACTCGGTTTTACACTGAAAACGGCAGGCACTTCAAACCGGCACTAGGAAACAGACTGAGAAACCAGAGTAAGGGTTTCTCCTGCAACCCGTTCCCTTTGTGCTGCATGAACGAACGTCTCTCCACATGCTCAGTTCTGAGAGATAAGTGTGTGTGAAAGCCGTCCTTCACCTAGCTTGAAGGGAACACAAAGTTTCTTTTCAGTTGCAAACTCCACTCCATACATATATATGGGGAGGTACAAGCTCCAACTCGGTTTTACAGTGAAAACGGCAGGCACTTCAAACCGGCACTAGGAAACAGACTGGGAAACCCGAGTAAGGGTTTCTCCTGCAACCCGTTCCCTTTGTGCTGGATGAACGAACGTCTCTCCACATGCTCAGTTCTGAGAGATAAGTGTGTGTGAAAGCCGTCATTCACCTAGCTTGAATGGAACACAAAGATTCTTTTCAGTTGCAAACTCCAATCCATACATATATATGGGGAGGAACAAGCTCCAACTCGGTTTTACAGTGAAAACGGCAGACACATCAAAGCGGCACTAGGAAACAGACTGAGAAACCAGAGTAAGGGTTTCTCCTGCAACCCGTTCCCTTTGTGCTGGATGAACGAACGTCTCTGCACATGCTCAGTTCTGAGAGATAAGTGTGTGTGAAAGCCGTCCTTCACCTAGCTTGAAGGGAACACAAAGTTTCTTTTCAGTTGCAAACTCCACTCCATACATATATATGGGGAGGTACAAGCTCCAACTCGGTTTTACAGTGAAAACGGCAGGCACTTCAAACCGGCACTAGGAAACAGACTGAGAAACCAGAGTAAGGGTTTCTCCTGCAACCCGTTCCCTTTGTGCTGGATGAACGAACGTCTCTCCACATGCTCAGTTCTGAGAGATAAGTGTGTGTGAAAGCCGTCCTTCACCTAGCTTGAAGGGAACACAAAGTTTCTTTTCAGTTGCAAACTCCACTCCATACATATATATGGGGAGGTACAAGCTCCAACTCGGTTTTACAGTGAAAACGGCAGGCACTTCAAACCGGCACTAGGAAACAGACTGGGAAACCAGAGTAAGGGTTTCTCCTGCAACCCGTTCCCTTTGTGCTGGATGAACGAACGTCTCTCCACATGCTCAGTTCTGAGAGATAAGTGTGTTTGAAAGCCGTCCTTCACCTAGCTTGAAGGGAACACAAAGTTTCTTTTCAGTTGCAAACTCCACTCCATACATACATATGGGGAGGTACAAGCTCCAACTCGGTTTTACAGTGAAAACGGCAGGCACTTCAAACCGTCACTAGGAAACAGACTGGGAAACCAGAGTAAGGGTTTCTCCTGCAACCCGTTCCCTTTGTGCTGGATGAACGAACGTCTCTCCACATGCTCAGTTCTGAGAGATAAGTGTGTGTGAAAGCCGTCCTTCACCTAGCTTGAAGGGAACACAAAGTTTCTTTTCAGTTGCAAACTCCACTCCATACATATATATGGGGAGGTACAAGCTCCAACTCGGTTTTACAGTGAAAACGGCAGGCACTTCAAACCGGCACTAGGAAACAGACTGAGAAACCAGAGTAAGGGTTTCTCCTGCAACCCGTTCCCTTTGTGCTGGATGAACGAACGTCTCTCCACATGCTCAGTTCTGAGAGATAAGTGTGTGTGAAAGCCGTCCTTCACCTAGCTTGAAGGGAACACAAAGTTTCTTTTCAGTTGCAAACTCCACTCCATACATATATATGGGCAGGTACAAGCTCCAACTCGGTTTTACAGTGAAAACGGCAGGCACTTCAAACCGGCACTAGGAAACAGACTGGGAAACCAGAGTAAGGGTTTCTCCTGCAACCCGTTCCCTTTGTGCTGGATGAACGAACGTCTCTGCACATGCTCAGTTCTGAGAGATAAGTGTGTTTGAAAGCCGTCCTTCACCTAGCTTGAAGGGAACACAAAGTTTCTTTTCAGTTGCAAACTCCACTCCATACATATATATGGGGAGGTACAAGCTCCAACTCGGTTTTACAGTGAAAACGGCAGGCACTTCAAACCGGCACTAGGAAACAGACTGAGAAACCAGAGTAAGGGTTTCTCCTGCAACCCGTTCACTTTGTGCTGGATGAACGAACGTCTCTCCACATGCTCAGTTCTGAGAGATAAGTGTGTGTGAAAGCCGTCCTTCACCTAGCTTGAAGGGAACACAAAGTTTCTTTTCAGTTGCAAACTCCACTCCATACATATATATGGGGAGGTACAAGCTCCAACTCGGTTTTACAGTGAAAACGGCAGGCACTTCAAACCGGCACTAGGAAACAGACTGAGAAACCCGAGTAAGGGTTTCTCCTGCAACCCGTTCCCTTTGTGCTGGATGAACGAACGTCTCTCCACATGCTCAGTTCTGAGAGATAATTGTGTGTGAAAGCCGTCCTTCACCTAGCTTGAAGGGAACACAAAGTTTCTTTTCAGTTGCAAACTCCACTCCATACATATATATGGGCAGGTACAAGCTCCAACTCGGTTATACAGTGAAAACGGCAGGCACTTCAAACCGGCACTAGGAAACAGACTGAGAAACCCGAGTAAGGGTTTCTCCTGCAACCCGTTCCCTTTGTGCTGGATGAACGAACGTCTCTCCACATGCTCAGTTCTGAGAGATAATTGTGTGTGAAAGCCGTCCTTCACCTAGCTTGAAGGGAACACAAAGTTTCTTTTCAGTTGCAAACTCCACTCCATACATATATATGGGGAGGTACAAGCTCCAACTCGGTTTTACAGTGAAAACGGCAGGCACTTCAAACCGGCACTAGGAAACAGACTGAGAAACCAGAGTAAGGGTTTCTCCTGCAACCCGTTCCCTTTGTGCTGGATGAACGAACGTCTCTCCACATGCTCAGTTCTGAGAGATAATTGTGTGTGAAAGCCGTCCTTCACCTAGCTTGAAGGGAACACAAAGTTTCTTTTCAGTTGCAAACTCCACTGCATACATATATATGGGGAGGTACAAGCTCCAACTCGGTTTTACAGTGAAAACGGCAGGCACTTCAAACCGGCACTAGGAAACAGACTGGGAAACCAGAGTAAGGGTTTCTCCTGCAACCCGTTCCCTTTGTGCTGGATGAACGAACGTCTCTCCACATGCTCAGTTCTGAGAGATAATTGTGTGTGAAAGCCGTCCTTCACCTAGCTTGAAGGGAACACAAAGTTTCTTTTCAGTTGCAAACTCCACTCCATACATATATATGGGGAGGTACAAGCTCCAACTCGGTTTTACAGTGAAAACGGCAGGCACTTCAAACCGTCACTAGGAAACAGACTGGGAAACCAGAGTAAGGGTTTCTCCTGCAACCCGTTCCCTTTGTGCTGGATGAACGAACGTCTCTCCACATGCTCAGTTCTGAGAGATAAGTGTGTGTGAAAGCCGTCCTTCACCTAGCTTGAAGGGAACACAAAGTTTCTTTTCAGTTGCAAACTCCACTCCATACATAGATATGGGGAGGAACAAGCTCTAACTCGGTTTTACAGTAAAAACGGCAGGCACTTCAAACCGGCACTAGAAAACAGACTGAGAAACCAGAGTAAGGGTTTCTCCTGCAACCCGTTCCCTTTGTGCTGGATGAACGAACGTCTCTCCACATGCTCAGTTCTGAGAGATAATTGTGTGTGAAAGCCGTCCTTCACCTAGCTTGAAGGGAACACATAGTTTATTTTCAGTTGCCAACTACACTGCATACATATATATGGGGAGGTACAAGCTCCAACTCGGTTTTACACTGAAAACGGCAGGCACTTCAAACCGGCACTAGGAAACAGACTGAGAAACCAGAGTAAGGGTTTCTCCTGCAACCCGTTCCCTTTGTGCTGCATGAACGAACGTCTCTCCACATGCTCAGTTCTGAGAGATAAGTGTGTGTGAAAGCCGTCCTTCACCTAGCTTGAAGGGAACACAAAGTTTCTTTTCAGTTGCAAACTCCACTCCATACATATATATGGGGAGGTACAAGCTCCAACTCGGTTTTACAGTGAAAACGGCAGGCACTTCAAACCGGCACTAGGAAACAGACTGGGAAACCCGAGTAAGGGTTTCTCCTGCAATCCGTTCCCTTTGTGCTGGATGAACGAACGTCTCTCCACATGCTCAGTTCTGAGAGATAAGTGTGTGTGAAAGCCGTCATTCACCTAGCTTGAATGGATCACAAAGATTCTTTTCAGTTGCAAACTCCAATCCATACATATATATGGGGAGGAACAAGCTCCAACTCGGTTTTACAGTGAAAACGGCAGGCACATCAAAGCGGCACTAGGAAACAGACTGAGAAACCAGAGTAAGGGTTTCTCCTGCAACCCGTTCCCTTTGTGCTGGATGAACGAACGTCTCTGCACATGCTCAGTTCTGAGAGATAAGTGTGTGTGAAAGCCGTCCTTCACCTAGCTTGAAGGGAACACAAAGTTTCTTTTCAGTTGCAAACTCCACTCCATACATATATATGGGGAGGTACAAGCTCCAACTCGGTTTTACAGTGAAAACGGCAGGCACTTCAAACCGGCACTAGGGAACAGACTGAGAAACCAGAGTAAGGGTTTCTCCTGCAACCCGTTCCCTTTGTGCTGGATGAACGAACGTCTCTCCACATGCTCAGTTCTGAGAGATAAGTGTGTGTGAAAGCCGTCCTTCACCTAGCTTGAAGGGAACACAAAGTTTCTTTTCAGTTGCAAACTCCACTCCATACATATATATGGGGAGGTACAAGCTCCAACTCGGTTTTACAGTGAAAACGGCAGGCACTTCAAACCGGCACTAGGAAACAGACTGGGAAACCAGAGTAAGGGTTTCTCCTGCAACCCGTTCCCTTTGTGCTGGATGAACGAACGTCTCTCCACATGCTCAGTTCTGAGAGATAAGTGTGTTTGAAAGCCGTCCTTCACCTAGCTTGAAGGGAACACAAAGTTTCTTTTCAGTTGCAAACTCCACTCCATACATACATATGGGGAGGTACAAGCTCCAACTCGGTTTTACAGTGAAAACGGCAGGCACTTCAAACCGTCACTAGGAAGCAGACTGGGAAACCAGAGTAAGGGTTTCTCCTGCAACCCGTTCCCTTTGTGCTGGATGAACGAACGTCTCTCCACATGCTCAGTTCTGAGAGATAAGTGTGTGTGAAAGCCGTCCTTCACCTAGCTTGAAGGGAACACAAAGTTTCTTTTCAGTTGCAAACTCCACTCCATACATATATATGGGGAGGAACAAGCTCTAACTCGGTTTTACAGTAAAAACGGCAGGCACTTCAAACCGGCACTAGAAAACAGACTGAGAAACCAGAGTAAGGGTTTCTCCTGCAACCCGTTCCCTTTGTGCTGGATGAACGAACGTCTCTCCACATGCTCAGTTCTGAGAGATAATTGTGTGTGAAAGCCGTCCTTCACCTAGCTTGAAGGGAACACATAGTTTATTTTCAGTTGCCAACTACACTGCATACATATATATGGGGAGGTACAAGCTCCAACTCGGTTTTACACTGAAAACGGCAGGCACTTCAAACCGGCACTAGGAAACAGACTGAGAAACCAGAGTAAGGGTTTCTCCTGCAACCCGTTCCCTTTGTGCTGGATGAACGAACGTCTCTCCACATGCTCAGTTCTGAGAGATAAGTGTGTGTGAAAGCCGTCCTTCACCTAGCTTGAAGGGAACACAAAGTTTCTTTTCAGTTGCAAACTCCACTCCATACATATATATGGGGAGGTACAAGCTCCAACTCGGTTTTACAGTGAAAACGGCAGGCACTTCAAACCGGCACTAGGAAACAGACTGGGAAACCAGAGTAAGGGTTTCTCCTGCAACCCGTTCCCTTTGTGCTGGATGAACGAACGTCTCTCCACATGCTCAGTTCTGAGAGATAAGTGTGTGTGAAAGCCGTCATTCACCTAGCTTGAATGGAACACAAAGATTCTTTTCAGTTGCAAACTCCAATCCATACATATATATGGGGAGGAACAAGCTCCAACTCGGTTTTACAGTGAAAACGGCAGGCACATCAAAGCGGCACTAGGAAACAGACTGAGAAACCAGAGTAAGGGTTTCTCCTGCAACCCGTTCCCTTTGTGCTGGATGAACGAACGTCTCTGCACATGCTCAGTTCTGAGAGATAAGTGTGTGTGAAAGCCGTCCTTCACCTAGCTTGAAGGGAACACAAAGTTTCTTTTCAGTTGCAAACTCCACTCCATACATATATATGGGGAGGTACAAGCTCCAACTCGATTTTACAGTGAAAACGTCAGGCACTTCAAACCGGCACTAGGAAACAGACTGAGAAACCAGAGTAAGGGTTTCTCCTGCAACCCGTTCCCTTTGTGCTGGATGAACGAACGTCTCTCCACATGCTCAGTTCTGAGAGATAAGTGTGTGTGAAAGCCGTCCTTCACCTAGCTTGAAGGGAACACAAAGTTTCTTTTCAGTTGCAAACTCCACTCCATACATATATATGGGGAAGTACAAGCTCCAACTCGGTTTTACAGTGAAAACGGCAGGCACTTCAAACCGGCACTAGGAAACAGACTGAGAAACCAGAGTAAGGGTTTCTCCTGCAACCCGTTCACTTTGTGCTGGATGAACGATCGTCTCTCCACATGCTCAGTTCTGAGAGATAAGTGTGTGTGAAAGCCGTCCTTCACCTAGCTTGAAGGGAACACAAAGTTTCTTTTCAGTTGCAAACTCCACTGCATACATATATATGGGGAGGTACAAGCTCCAACTCGGTTTTACAGTGAAAACGGCAGGCACTTCAAACCGGCACTAGGAAACAGACTGAGAAACCAGAGTAAGGGTTTCTCCTGCAACCCGTTCCCTTTGTGCTGGATGAACGAACGTCTCTCCACATGCTCAGTTCTGAGAGATAAGTGTGTGTGAAAGCCGTCCTTCACCTAGCTTGAAGGGAACACAAAGTTTCTTTTCAGTTGCAAACTCCACTCCATACATATATATGGGCAGGTACAAGCTCCAACTCGGTTTTACAGTGAAAACGGCAGGCACTTCAAACCGGCACTAGGAAACAGACTGGGAAACCAGAGTAAGGGTTTCTCCTGCAACCCGTTCACTTTGTGCTGGATGAACGAACGTCTCTCCACATGCTCAGTTCTGAGAGATAAGTGTGTGTGAAAGCCGTCCTTCACCTAGCTTGAAGGGAACACAAAGTTTCTTTTCAGTTGCAAACTCCACTGCATACATATATATGGGGTGGTACAAGCTCCAACTCGGTTTTACAGTGAAAACGGCAGGCACTTCAAACCGGCACTAGGAAACAGACTGAGAAACCAGAGTAAGGGTTTCTCCTGCAACCCGTTCCCTTTGTGCTGGATGAACGAACGTCTCTCCACATGCTCAGTTCTGAGAGATAATTGTGTGTGAAAGCCATCCTTCACCTAGCTTGAAGGGAACACAAAGTTTCTTTTCAGTTGCAAACTCCACTCCATACATATATATGGGCAGGTACAAGCTCCAACTCGGTTTTACAGTGAAAACGGCAGGCACTTCAAACCGGCACTAGGAAACAGACTGGGAAACCAGAGTAAGGGTTTCTCCTGCAACCCGTTCACTTTGTGCTGGATGAACGAACGTCTCTCCACATGCTCAGTTCTGAGAGATAAGTGTGTGTGAAAGCCGTCCTTCACCTAGCTTGAAGGGAACACAAAGTTTCTTTTCAGTTGCAAACTCCACTGCATACATATATATGGGGTGGTACAAGCTCCAACTCGGTTTTACAGTGAAAACGGCAGGCACTTCAAACCGGCACTAGGAAACAGACTGAGAAACCAGAGTAAGGGTTTCTCCTGCAACCCGTTCCCTTTGTGCTGGATGAACGAACGTCTCTCCACATGCTCAGTTCTGAGAGATAAGTGTGTTTGAAAGCCGTCCTTCACCTAGCTTGAAGGGAACACAAAGTTTCTTTTCAGTTGCCAACTCCACTCCATACATATATATGGGGAGGTACAAGCTCCAACTCGGTTTTACAGTGAAAACGGCAGGCACTTCAAACCGGCACTAGGAAACAGACTGGGAAACCCGAGTAAGGGTTTCTCCTGCAACCCGTTCCCTTTGTGCTGGATGAACGAACGTCTCTCCACATGCTCAGTTCTGAGAGATAAGTGTGTGTGAAAGCCGTCCTTCACCTAGCTTGAAGGGAACACAAAGTTTCTTTTCAGTTGCAAACTCCACTGCATACATATATATGGGGAGGAACAAGCTCCAACTCGGTTTTACATTGAAAACGGCAGGCACTTCAAACCGGCACTAGGAAACAGACTGAGAAACCAGAGTAAGGGTTTCTCCTGCAACCCGTTCCCTTTGTGCTGGATGAACGAACGTCTCTCCACATGCTCAGTTCTGAGAGATAATTGTGTGTGAAAGCCGTCCTTCACCTAGCTTGAAGGGAACACAAAGTTTCTTTTCAGTTGCAAACTCCACTCCATACATATATATGGGCAGGTACAAGCTCCAACTCGGTTTTACAGTGAAAACGGCAGGCACTTCAAACCGGCACTAGGAAACAGACTGGGAAACCAGAGTAAGGGTTTCCCTGCAACCCGTTCCCTTTGTGCTGGATGAACGAACGTCTCTCCACATGCTCAGTTCTGAGAGATAAGTGTGTTTGAAAGCCGTCCTTCACCTAGCTTGAAGGGAACACAAAGTTTCTTTTCAGTTGCAAACTCCACTCCATACATATATATGGGGAGGTACAAGCTCCAACTCGGTTTTACAGTGAAAACGGCAGGCACTTCAAACCGTCACTAGGAAACAGACTGGGAAACCAGAGTAAGGGTTTCTCCTGCAACCCGTTCCCTTTGTGCTGGATGAACGAACGTCTCTCCACATGCTCAGTTCTGAGAGATAAGTGTGTGTGAAAGCCGTCCTTCACCTAGCTTGAAGGGAACACAAAGTTTCTTTTCAGTTGCAAACTCCACTCCATACATATATATGGGGAGGAACAAGCTCTAACTCGGTTTTACAGTAAAAACGGCAGGCACTTCAAACCGGCACTAGAAAACAGACTGAGAAACCAGAGTAAGGGTTTCTCCTGCAACCCGTTCCCTTTGTGCTGGATGAACGAACGTCTCTCCACATGCTCAGTTCTGAGAGATAATTGTGTGTGAAAGCCGTCCTTCACCTAGCTTGAAGGGAACACATAGTTTATTTTCAGTTGCCAACTACACTGCATACATATATATGGGGAGGTACAAGCTCCAACTCGGTTTTACACTGAAAACGGCAGGCACTTCAAACCGGCACTAGGAAACAGACTGAGAAACCAGAGTAAGGGTTTCTCCTGCAACCCGTTCCCTTTGTGCTGGATGAACGAACGTCTCTCCACATGCTCAGTTCTGAGAGATAAGTGTGTGTGAAAGCCGTCCTTCACCTAGCTTGAAGGGAACACAAAGTTTCTTTTCAGTTGCAAACTCCACTCCATACATATATATGGGGAGGTACAAGCTCCAACTCGGTTTTACAGTGAAAACGGCAGGCACTTCAAACCGGCACTAGGAAACAGACTGGGAAACCAGAGTAAGGGTTTCTCCTGCAACCCGTTCACTTTGTGCTGGATGAACGAACGTCTCTCCACATGCTCAGTTCTGAGAGATAAGTGTGTGTGAAAGCCGTCATTCACCTAGCTTGAATGGAACACAAAGATTCTTTTCAGTTGCAAACTCCAATCCATACATATATATGGGGAGGAACAAGCTCCAACTCGGTTTTACAGTGAAAACGGCAGGCACATCAAAGCGGCACTAGGAAACAGACTGAGAAACCAGAGTAAGGGTTTCTCCTGCAACCCGTTCCCTTTGTGCTGGATGAACGAACGTCTCTGCACATGCTCAGTTCTGAGAGATAAGTGTGTGTGAAAGCCGTCCTTCACCTAGCTTGAAGGGAACACAAAGTTTCTTTTCAGTTGCAAACTCCACTCCATACATATATATGGGGAGGTACAAGCTCCAACTCGGTTTTACAGTGAAAACGTCAGGCAGTTCAAACCGGCACTAGGAAACAGACTGAGAAACCAGAGTAAGGGTTTCTCCTGCAACCCGTTCCCTTTGTGCTGGATGAACGAACGTCTCTCCACATGCTCAGTTCTGAGAGATAAGTGTGTGTGAAAGCCGTCCTTCACCTAGCTTGAAGGGAACACAAAGTTTCTTTTCAGTTGCAAACTCCACTCCATACATATATATGGGGAGGTACAAGCTCCAACTCGGTTTTACAGTGAAAACGGCAGGCACTTCAAACCGGCACTAGGAAACAGACTGAGAAACCAGAGTAAGGGTTTCTCCTGCAACCCGTTCACTTTGTGCTGGATGAACGAACGTCTCTCCACATGCTCAGTTCTGAGAGATAAGTGTGTGTGAAAGCCGTCCTTCACCTAGCTTGAAGGGAACACAAAGTTTCTTTTCAGTTGCAAACTCCACTGCATACATATATATGGGGAGGTACAAGCTCCAACTCGGTTTTACAGTGAAAACGGCAGGCACTTCAAACCGGCACTAGGAAACAGACTGAGAAACCAGAGTAAGGGTTTCTCCTGCAACCCGTTCCCTTTGTGCTGGATGAACGAACGTCTCTCCACATGCTCAGTTCTGAGAGATAAGTGTGTGTGAAAGCCGTCCTTCACCTAGCTTGAAGGGAACACAAAGTTTCTTTTCAGTTGCAAACTCCACTCCATACATATATATGGGCAGGTACAAGCTCCAACTCGGTTTTACAGTGAAAACGGCAGGCACTTCAAACCGGCACTAGGAAACAGACTGGGAAACCAGAGTAAGGGTTTCTCCTGCAACCCGTTCACTTTGTGCTGGATGAACGAACGTCTCTCCACATGCTCAGTTCTGAGAGATAAGTGTGTGTGAAAGCCGTCCTTCACCTAGCTTGAAGGGAACACAAAGTTTCTTTTCAGTTGCAAACTCCACTGCATACATATATATGGGGAGGAACAAGCTCCAACTCGCTTTTACATTGAAAACGGCAGGCACTTCAAACCGTCACTAGGAAACAGACTGGGAAACCAGAGTAAGGGTTTCTCCTGCAACCCGTTCCCTTTGTGCTGGATGAACGAACGTCTCTCCACATGCTCAGTTCTGAGAGATAAGTGTGTGTGAAAGCCGTCCTTCACCTAGCTTGAAGGGAACACAAAGTTTCTTTTCAGTTGCAAACTCCACTCCATACATATATATGGGGAGGAACAAGCTCCAACTCGGTTTTACAGTAAAAACGGCAGGCACTTCAAACCGGCACTAGAAAACAGACTGAGAAACCAGAGTAAGAGTTTCTTCTGCAACCCGTTCCCTTTGTCCTGGATGAACGAACGTCTCTCCACATGCTCAGTTCTGAGAGATAATTGTGTGTGAAAGCCGTCCTTCACCTAGCTTGAAGGGAACACATAGTTTATTTCAGTTGCCAACTACACTGCATACATATATATGGGGAGGTACAAGCTCCAACTCGGTTTTACACTGAAAACGGCAGGCACTTCAAACCGGCACTAGGAAACAGACTGAGAAAGCAGAGTAAGGGTTTCTCCTGCAACCCGTTCCCTTTGTGCTGGATGAACGAACGTCTCTCCACATGCTCAGTTCTGAGAGATAAGTGTGTGTGAAAGCCGTCCTTCACCTAGCTTGAAGGGAACACAAAGTTTCTTTTCAGTTGCAAACTCCACTCCATACATATATATGGGGAGGTACAAGCTCCAACTCGGTTTTACAGTGAAAACGGCAGGCACTTCAAACCGGCACTAGGAAACAGACTGGGAAACCAGAGTAAGGGTTTCTCCTGCAACCCGTTCACTTTGTGCTGGATGAACGAACGTCTCTCCACATGCTCAGTTCTGAGAGATAAGTGTGTGTGAAAGCCGTCCTTCACCTAGCTTGAAGGGAACACAAAGTTTCTTTTCAGTTGCAAACTCCACTGCATACATATATATGGGGAGGTACAAGCTCCAACTCGGTTTTACAGTGAAAACGGCAGGCACTTCAAACCGGCACTAGGAAACAGACTGAGAAACCAGAGTAAGGGTTTCTCCTGCAACCCGTTCCCTTTGTGCTGGATGAACGAACGTCTCTCCACATGCTCAGGTCTGAGAGATAAGTGTGTTTGAAAGCCGTCCTTCACCTAGCTTGAAGGGAACACAAAGTTTCTTTTCAGTTGCAAACTCCACTCCATACATATATATGGGGAGGTACAAGCTCCAACTCGGTTTTACAGTGAAAACGGCAGGCACTTCAAACCGGCACTAGGAAACAGACGGGGAAACCCGAGTAAGGGTTTCTCCTGCAACCCGTTCCCTTTGTGCTGGATGAACGAACGTCTCTCCACATGCTCAGTTCTGAGAGATAAGTGTGTGTGAAAGCCGTCCTTCACCTAGCTTGAAGGGAACACAAAGTTTCTTTTCAGTTGCAAACTCCACTGCATACATATATATGGGGAGGAACAAGCTCCAACTCGGTTTTACATTGAAAACGGCAGGCACTTCAAACCGGCACTAGGAAACAGACTGAGAAACCAGAGTAAGGGTTTCTCCTGCAACCCGTTCCCTTTGTGCTGGATGAACGAACGTCTCTCCACATGCTCAGTTCTGAGAGATAAGTGTGTGTGAAAGCCGTCCTTCACCTAGCTTGAAGGGAACACAAAGTTTCTTTTCAGTTGCAAACTCCACTGCATACATATATATGGGGTGGTACAAGCTCCAACTCGGTTTTACAGTGAAAACGGCAGGCACTTCAAACCGGCACTAGGAAACAGACTGAGAATCCAGAGTAAGGGTTTCTCCTGCAACCCGTTCCCTTTGTGCTGGATGAACGAACGTCTCTCCACATGCTCAGTTCTGAGAGATAAGTGTGTTTGAAAGCCGTCCTTCACCTAGCTTGAAGGGAACACAAAGTTTCTTTTCAGTTGCAAACTCCACTCCATACATATATATGGGGAGGTACAAGCTCCAACTCGGTTTTACAGTGAAAACGGCAGGCACTTCAAACCGGCACTAGGAAACAGACTGGGAAACCCGAGTAAGGGTTTCTCCTGCAACCCGTTCCCTTTGTGCTGGATGAACGAACGTCTCTCCACATGCTCAGTTCTGAGAGATAAGTGTGTGTGAAAGCCGTCCTTCACCTAGCTTGAAGGGAACACAAAGTTTCTTTTCAGTTGCAAACTCCACTGCATACATATATATGGGGAGGAACAAGCTCCAACTCGGTTTTACATTGAAAACGGCAGGCACTTCAAACCGGCACTAGGAAACAGACTGAGAAACCAGAGTAAGGGTTTCTCCTGCAACCCGTTCCCTTTGTGCTGGATGAACGAACGTCTCTCCACATGCTCAGTTCTGAGAGATAATTGTGTGTGAAAGCCGTCCTTCACCTAGCTTGAAGGGAACACAAAGTTTCTTTTCAGTTGCAAACTCCACTCCATACATATATATGGGCAGGTACAAGCTCCAACTCGGTTTTACAGTGAAAACGGCAGGCACTTCAAACCGGCACTAGGAAACAGACTGGGAAACCAGAGTAAGGGTTTCTCCTGCAACCCGTTCCCTTTGTGCTGGATGAACGAACGTCTCTGCACATGCTCAGTTCTGAGAGATAAGTGTGTTTGAAAGCCGTCCTTCACCTAGCTTGAAGGGAACACAAAGTTTCTTTTCAGTTGCAAACTCCACTCCATACATATATATGGGGAGGTACAAGCTCCAACTCGGTTTTACAGTGAAAACGGCAGGCACTTCAAACCGGCACTAGGAAACAGACTGGGAAACCAGAGTAAGGGTTTCTCCTGCAACCCGTTCCCTTTGTGCTGGATGAACGAACGTCTCTCCACATACTGAGTTCTGAGAGATAAGTGTGTGTGAAAGCCGTCCTTCAACTAGCTTGAAGGGAACACAAAGTTTCTTTTCAGTTGCAAACTCCAATCCATACATATATATGGGGAGGTACAAGCTCCAACTCGGTTTTACAGTGAAAACGGCAGGCACTTCAAACCGGCACTAGGAAACAGACTGAGAAACCCGAGTAAGGGTTTCTCCTGCAACCCGTTCACTTTGTGCTGGATGAACGAACGTCTCTCCACATGCTCAGTTCTGAGAGATAAGTGTGTGTGAAAGCCGTCCTTCACCTAGCTTGAAGGGAACACAAAGTTTCTTTTCAGTTGCAAACTCCACTGCATACATATATATGGTTAGGTACAAGCTCCAACTCGGTTTTACAGTGAAAACGGCAGGCACTTCAAACCGGCACTAGGAAACAGACTGAGAAACCCGAGTAAGGGTTTCTCCTGCAACCCGTTCCCTTTGTGCTGGATGAACGAACGTCTCTCCACATGCTCAGTTCTGAGAGATAAGTGTGTGTGAAAGCCGTCCTTCACCTAGCTTGAAGGGAACACAAAGTTTCTTTTCAGTTGCAAACTCCACTGCATACATATATATGGGGAGGAACAAGCTCCAACTCGGTTTTACATTGAAAACGGCAGGCACTTCAAACCGGCACTAGGAAACAGACTGAGAAACCAGAGTAAGGGTTTCTCCTGCAACCCGTTCCCTTTGTGCTGGATGAACGAACGTCTCTCCACATGCTCAGTTCTGAGAGATAATTGTGTGTGAAAGCCGTCCTTCACCTAGCTTGAAGGGAACACAAAGTTTCTTTTCAGTTGCAAACTCCACTCCATACATATATATGGGCAGGTACAAGCTCCAACTCGGTTTTACAGTGAAAACGGCAGGCACTTCAAACCGGCACTAGGAAACAGACTGGGAAACCAGAGTAAGGGTTTCTCCTGCAACCCGTTCCCTTTGTGCTGGATGAACGAACGTCTCTCCACATGCTCAGTTCTGAGAGATAATTGTGTGTGAAAGCCGTCCTTCACCTAGCTTGAAGGGAACACATAGTTTATTTTCAGTTGCCAACTACACTGCATACATATATATGGGGAGGTACAAGCTCCAACTCGGTTTTACACTGAAAACGGCAGGCACTTCAAACCGGCACTAGGAAACAGACTGAGAAACCAGAGTAAGGGTTTCTCCTGCAACCCGTTCCCTTTGTGCTGCATGAACGAACGTCTCTCCACATGCTCAGTTCTGAGAGATAAGTGTGTGTGAAAGCCGTCCTTCACCTAGCTTGAAGGGAACACAAAGTTTCTTTTCAGTTGCAAACTCCACTCCATACATATATATGGGGAGGTACAAGCTCCAACTCGGTTTTACAGTGAAAACGGCAGGCACTTCAAACCGGCACTAGGAAACAGACTGGGAAACCCGAGTAAGGGTTTCTCCTGCAATCCGTTCCCTTTGTGCTGGATGAACGAACGTCTCTCCACATGCTCAGTTCTGAGAGATAAGTGTGTGTGAAAGCCGTCATTCACCTAGCTTGAATGGATCACAAAGATTCTTTTCAGTTGCAAACTCCAATCCATACATATATATGGGGAGGAACAAGCTCCAACTCGGTTTTACAGTGAAAACGGCAGGCACATCAAAGCGGCACTAGGAAACAGACTGAGAAACCAGAGTAAGGGTTTCTCCTGCAACCCGTTCCCATTGTGCTGGATGAACGAACGTCTCTGCACATGCTCAGTTCTGAGAGATAAGTGTGTGTGAAAGCCGTCCTTCACCTAGCTTGAAGGGAACACAAAGTTTCTTTTCAGTTGCAAACTCCACTCCATACATATATATGGGGAGGTACAAGCTCCAACTCGGTTTTACAGTGAAAACGGCAGGCACTTCAAACCGGCACTAGGAAACAGACTGAGAAACCAGAGTAAGGGTTTCTCCTGCAACCCGTTCCCTTTGTGCTGGATGAACGAACGTCTCTCCACATGCTCAGTTCTGAGAGATAAGTGTGTGTGAAAGCCGTCCTTCACCTAGCTTGAAGGGAACACAAAGTTTCTTTTCAGTTGCAAACTCCACTCCATACATATATATGGGGAGGTACAAGCTCCAACTCGGTTTTACAGTGAAAACGGCAGGCACTTCAAACCGGCACTAGGAAACAGACTGGGAAACCAGAGTAAGGGTTTCTCCTGCAACCCGTTCCCTTTGTGCTGGATGAACGAACGTCTCTCCACATGCTCAGTTCTGAGAGATAAGTGTGTTTGAAAGCCGTCCTTCACCTAGCTTGAAGGGAACACAAAGTTTCTTTTCAGTTGCAAACTCCACTCCATACATACATATGGGGAGGTACAAGCTCCAACTCGGTTTTACAGTGAAAACGGCAGGCACTTCAAACCGTCACTAGGAAGCAGACTGGGAAACCAGAGTAAGGGTTTCTCCTGCAACCCGTTCCCTTTGTGCTGGATGAACGAACGTCTCTCCACATGCTCAGTTCTGAGAGATAAGTGTGTGTGAAAGCCGTCCTTCACCTAGCTTGAAGGGAACACAAAGTTTCTTTTCAGTTGCAAACTCCACTCCATACATATATATGGGGAGGAACAAGCTCTAACTCGGTTTTACAGTAAAAACGGCAGGCACTTCAAACCGGCACTAGAAAACAGACTGAGAAACCAGAGTAAGGGTTTCTCCTGCAACCCGTTCCCTTTGTGCTGGATGAACGAACGTCTCTCCACATGCTCAGTTCTGAGAGATAATTGTGTGTGAAAGCCGTCCTTCACCTAGCTTGAAGGGAACACATAGTTTATTTTCAGTTGCCAACTACACTGCATACATATATATGGGGAGGTACAAGCTCCAACTCGGTTTTACACTGAAAACGGCAGGCACTTCAAACCGGCACTAGGAAACAGACTGAGAAACCAGAGTAAGGGTTTCTCCTGCAACCCGTTCCCTTTGTGCTGGATGAACGAACGTCTCTCCACATGCTCAGTTCTGAGAGATAAGTGTGTGTGAAAGCCGTCCTTCACCTAGCTTGAATGGAACACAAAGATTCTTTTCAGTTGCAAACTCCAATCCATACATATATATGGGGAGGAACAAGCTCCAACTCGGTTTTACAGTGAAAACGGCAGGCACATCAAAGCGGCACTAGGAAACAGACTGAGAAACCAGAGTAAGGGTTTCTCCTGCAACCCGTTCCCTTTGTGCTGGATGAACGAACGTCTCTGCACATGCTCAGTTCTGAGAGATAAGTGTGTGTGAAAGCCGTCCTTCACCTAGCTTGAAGGGAACACAAAGTTTCTTTTCAGTTGCAAACTCCACTCCATACATATATATGGGGAGGTACAAGCTCCAACTCGGTTTTACAGTGAAAACGTCAGGCACTTCAAACCGGCACTAGGAAACAGACTGAGAAACCAGAGTAAGGGTTTCTCCTGCAACCCGTTCCCTTTGTGCTGGATGAACGAACGTCTCTCCACATGCTCAGTTCTGAGAGATAAGTGTGTGTGAAAGCCGTCCTTCACCTAGCTTGAAGGGAACACAAAGTTTCTTTTCAGTTGCAAACTCCACTCCATACATATATATGGGGAAGTACAAGCTCCAACTCGGTTTTACAGTGAAAACGGCAGGCACTTCAAACCGGCACTAGGAAACAGACTGAGAAACCAGAGTAAGGGTTTCTCCTGCAACCCGTTCACTTTGTGCTGGATGAACGATCGTCTCTCCACATGCTCAGTTCTGAGAGATAAGTGTGTGTGAAAGCCGTCCTTCACCTAGCTTGAAGGGAACACAAAGTTTCTTTTCAGTTGCAAACTCCACTGCATACATATATATGGGGAGGTACAAGCTCCAACTCGGTTTTACAGTGAAAACGGCAGGCACTTCAAACCGGCACTAGGAAACAGACTGAGAAACCAGAGTAAGGGTTTCTCCTGCAACCCGTTCCCTTTGTGCTGGATGAACGAACGTCTCTCCACATGCTCAGTTCTGAGAGATAAGTGTGTGTGAAAGCCGTCCTTCACCTAGCTTGAAGGGAACACAAAGTTTCTTTTCAGTTGCAAACTCCACTCCATACATATATATGGGCAGGTACAAGCTCCAACTCGGTTTTACAGTGAAAACGGCAGGCACTTCAAACCGGCACTAGGAAACAGACTGGGAAACCAGAGTAAGGGTTTCTCCTGCAACCCGTTCACTTTGTGCTGGATGAACGAACGTCTCTCCACATGCTCAGTTCTGAGAGATAAGTGTGTGTGAAAGCCGTCCTTCACCTAGCTTGAAGGGAACACAAAGTTTCTTTTCAGTTGCAAACTCCACTGCATACATATATATGGGGTGGTACAAGCTCCAACTCGGTTTTACAGTGAAAACGGCAGGCACTTCAAACCGGCACTAGGAAACAGACTGAGAAACCAGAGTAAGGGTTTCTCCTGCAACCCGTTCCCTTTGTGCTGGATGAACGAACGTCTCTCCACATGCTCAGTTCTGAGAGATAATTGTGTGTGAAAGCCATCCTTCACCTAGCTTGAAGGGAACACAAAGTTTCTTTTCAGTTGCAAACTCCACTCCATACATATATATGGGGAGGTACAAGCTCCAACTCGGTTTTACAGTGAAAACGGCAGGCACTTCAAACCGGCACTAGGAAACAGACTGGGAAACCAGAGTAAGGGTTTCTCCTGCAACCCGTTCACTTTGTGCTGGATGAACGAACGTCTCTCCACATGCTCAGTTCTGAGAGATAAGTGTGTGTGAAAGCCGTCCTTCACCTAGCTTGAAGGGAACACAAAGTTTCTTTTCAGTTGCAAACTCCACTGCATACATATATATGGGGTGGTACAAGCTCCAACTCGGTTTTACAGTGAAAACGGCAGGCACTTCAAACCGGCACTAGGAAACAGACTGAGAAACCAGAGTAAGGGTTTCTCCTGCAACCCGTTCCCTTTGTGCTGGATGAACGAACGTCTCTCCACATGCTCAGTTCTGAGAGATAAGTGTGTGTGAAAGCCGTCCTTCACCTAGCTTGAAGGGAACACAAAGATTCTTTTCAGTTGCAAACTCCACTCCATACATATATATGGGGAGGTACAAGCTCCAACTCGGTTTTACAGTGAAAACGGCAGGCACTTCAAACCGGCACTAGGAAACAGACTGGGAAACCCGAGTAAGGGTTTCTCCTGCAACCCGTTCCCTTTGTGCTGGATGAACGAACGTCTCTCCACATGCTCAGTTCTGAGAGATAAGTGTGTGTGAAAGCCGTCCTTCACCTAGCTTGAAGGGAACACAAAGTTTCTTTTCAGTTGCAAACTCCACTGCATACATATATATGGGGAGGAACAAGCTCCAACTCGGTTTTACAGTGAAAACGGCAGGCACTTCAAACCGGCACTAGGAAACAGACTGAGAAACCAGAGTAAGGGTTTCTCCTGCAACCCGTTCCCTTTGTGCTGGATGAACGAACGTCTCTCCACATGCTCAGTTCTGAGAGATAATTGTGTGTGAAAGCCGTCCTTCACCTAGCTTGAAGGGAACACAAAGTTTCTTTTCAGTTGCAAACTCCACTCCATACATATATATGGGCAGGTACAAGCTCCAACTCGGTTTTACAGTGAAAACGGCAGGCACTTCAAACCGGCACTAGGAAACAGACTGGGAAACCAGAGTAAGGGTTTCCCTGCAACCCGTTCCCTTTGTGCTGGATGAACGAACGTCTCTCCACATGCTCAGTTCTGAGAGATAAGTGTGTTTGAAAGCCGTCCTTCACCTAGCTTGAAGGGAACACAAAGTTTCTTTTCAGTTGCAAACTCCACTCCATACATATATATGGGGAGGTACAAGCTCCAACTCGGTTTTACAGTGAAAACGGCAGGCACTTCAAACCGTCACTAGGAAACAGACTGGGAAACCAGAGTAAGGGTTTCTCCTGCAACCCGTTCCCTTTGTGCTGGATGAACGAACGTCTCTCCACATGCTCAGTTCTGAGAGATAAGTGTGTGTGAAAGCCGTCCTTCACCTAGCTTGAAGGGAACACAAAGTTTCTTTTCAGTTGCAAACTCCACTCCATACATATATATGGGGAGGAACAAGCTCTAACTCGGTTTTACAGTAAAAACGGCAGGCACTTCAAACCGGCACTAGAAAACAGACTGAGAAACCAGAGTAAGGGTTTCTCCTGCAACCCGTTCCCTTTGTGCTGGATGAACGAACGTCTCTCCACATGCTCAGTTCTGAGAGATAATTGTGTGTGAAAGCCGTCCTTCACCTAGCTTGAAGGGAACACATAGTTTATTTTCAGTTGCCAACTACACTGCATACATATATATGGGGAGGTACAAGCTCCAACTCGGTTTTACACTGAAAACGGCAGGCACTTCAAACCGGCACTAGGAAACAGACTGAGAAACCAGAGTAAGGGTTTCTCCTGCAACCCGTTCCCTTTGTGCTGGATGAACGAACGTCTCTCCACATGCTCAGTTCTGAGAGATAAGTGTGTGTGAAAGCCGTCCTTCACCTAGCTTGAAGGGAACACAAAGTTTCTTTTCAGTTGCAAACTCCACTCCATACATATATATGGGGAGGTACAAGCTCCAACTCGGTTTTACAGTGAAAACGGCAGGCACTTCAAACCGGCACTAGGAAACAGACTGGGAAACCAGAGTAAGGGTTTCTCCTGCAACCCGTTCACTTTGTGCTGGATGAACGAACGTCTCTCCACATGCTCAGTTCTGAGAGATAAGTGTGTGTGAAAGCCGTCATTCACCTAGCTTGAATGGAACACAAAGATTCTTTTCAGTTGCAAACTCCAATCCATACATATATATGGGGAGGAACAAGCTCCAACTCGGTTTTACAGTGAAAACGGCAGGCACATCAAAGCGGCACTAGGAAACAGACTGAGAAACCAGAGTAAGGGTTTCTCCTGCAACCCGTTCCCTTTGTGCTGGATGAACGAACGTCTCTGCACATGCTCAGTTCTGAGAGATAAGTGTGTGTGAAAGCCGTCCTTCACCTAGCTTGAAGGGAACACAAAGTTTCTTTTCAGTTGCAAACTCCACTCCATACATATATATGGGGAGGTACAAGCTCCAACTCGGTTTTACAGTGAAAACGTCAGGCAGTTCAAACCGGCACTAGGAAACAGACTGAGAAACCAGAGTAAGGGTTTCTCCTGCAACCCGTTCCCTTTGTGCTGGATGAACGAACGTCTCTCCACATGCTCAGTTCTGAGAGATAAGTGTGTGTGAAAGCCGTCCTTCACCTAGCTTGAAGGGAACACAAAGTTTCTTTTCAGTTGCAAACTCCACTCCATACATATATATGGGGAGGTACAAGCTCCAACTCGGTTTTACAGTGAAAACGGCAGGCACTTCAAACCGGCACTAGGAAACAGACTGAGAAACCAGAGTAAGGGTTTCTCCTGCAACCCGTTCACTTTGTGCTGGATGAACGAACGTCTCTCCACATGCTCAGTTCTGAGAGATAAGTGTGTGTGAAAGCCGTCCTTCACCTAGCTTGAAGGGAACACAAAGTTTCTTTTCAGTTGCAAACTCCACTGCATACATATATATGGGGAGGTACAAGCTCCAACTCGGTTTTACAGTGAAAACGGCAGGCACTTCAAACCGGCACTAGGAAACAGACTGAGAAACCAGAGTAAGGGTTTCTCCTGCAACCCGTTCCCTTTGTGCTGGATGAACGAACGTCTCTCCACATGCTCAGTTCTGAGAGATAAGTGTGTGTGAAAGCCGTCCTTCACCTAGCTTGAAGGGAACACAAAGTTTCTTTTCAGTTGCAAACTCCACTCCATACATATATATGGGCAGGTACAAGCTCCAACTCGGTTTTACAGTGAAAACGGCAGGCACTTCAAACCGGCACTAGGAAACAGACTGGGAAACCAGAGTAAGGGTTTCTCCTGCAACCCGTTCACTTTGTGCTGGATGAACGAACGTCTCTCCACATGCTCAGTTCTGAGAGATAAGTGTGTGTGAAAGCCGTCCTTCACCTAGCTTGAAGGGAACACAAAGTTTCTTTTCAGTTGCAAACTCCACTGCATACATATATATGGGGAGGAACAAGCTCCAACTCGCTTTTACATTGAAAACGGCAGGCACTTCAAACCGTCACTAGGAAACAGACTGGGAAACCAGAGTAAGGGTTTCTCCTGCAACCCGTTCCCTTTGTGCTGGATGAACGAACGTCTCTCCACATGCTCAGTTCTGAGAGATAAGTGTGTGTGAAAGCCGTCCTTCACCTAGCTTGAAGGGAACACAAAGTTTCTTTTCAGTTGCAAACTCCACTCCATACATATATATGGGGAGGAACAAGCTCCAACTCGGTTTTACAGTAAAAACGGCAGGCACTTCAAACCGGCACTAGAAAACAGACTGAGAAACCAGAGTAAGAGTTTCTTCTGCAACCCGTTCCCTTTGTCCTGGATGAACGAACGTCTCTCCACATGCTCAGTTCTGAGAGATAATTGTGTGTGAAAGCCGTCCTTCACCTAGCTTGAAGGGAACACATAGTTTATTTCAGTTGCCAACTACACTGCATACATATATATGGGGAGGTACAAGCTCCAACTCGGTTTTACACTGAAAACGGCAGGCACTTCAAACCGGCACTAGGAAACAGACTGAGAAAGCAGAGTAAGGGTTTCTCCTGCAACCCGTTCCCTTTGTGCTGGATGAACGAACGTCTCTCCACATGCTCAGTTCTGAGAGATAAGTGTGTGTGAAAGCCGTCCTTCACCTAGCTTGAAGGGAACACAAAGTTTCTTTTCAGTTGCAAACTCCACTCCATACATATATATGGGGAGGTACAAGCTCCAACTCGGTTTTACAGTGAAAACGGCAGGCACTTCAAACCGGCACTAGGAAACAGACTGGGAAACCAGAGTAAGGGTTTCTCCTGCAACCCGTTCACTTTGTGCTGGATGAACGAACGTCTCTCCACATGCTCAGTTCTGAGAGATAAGTGTGTGTGAAAGCCGTCCTTCACCTAGCTTGAAGGGAACACAAAGTTTCTTTTCAGTTGCAAACTCCACTGCATACATATATATGGGGAGGTACAAGCTCCAACTCGGTTTTACAGTGAAAACGGCAGGCACTTCAAACCGGCACTAGGAAACAGACTGAGAAACCAGAGTAAGGGTTTCTCCTGCAACCCGTTCCCTTTGTGCTGGATGAACGAACGTCTCTCCACATGCTCAGGTCTGAGAGATAAGTGTGTTTGAAAGCCGTCCTTCACCTAGCTTGAAGGGAACACAAAGTTTCTTTTCAGTTGCAAACTCCACTCCATACATATATATGGGGAGGTACAAGCTCCAACTCGGTTTTACAGTGAAAACGGCAGGCACTTCAAACCGGCACTAGGAAACAGACGGGGAAACCCGAGTAAGGGTTTCTCCTGCAACCCGTTCCCTTTGTGCTGGATGAACGAACGTCTCTCCACATGCTCAGTTCTGAGAGATAAGTGTGTGTGAAAGCCGTCCTTCACCTAGCTTGAAGGGAACACAAAGTTTCTTTTCAGTTGCAAACTCCACTGCATACATATATATGGGGAGGAACAAGCTCCAACTCGGTTTTACATTGAAAACGGCAGGCACTTCAAACCGGCACTAGGAAACAGACTGAGAAACCAGAGTAAGGGTTTCTCCTGCAACCCGTTCCCTTTGTGCTGGATGAACGAACGTCTCTCCACATGCTCAGTTCTGAGAGATAAGTGTGTGTGAAAGCCGTCCTTCACCTAGCTTGAAGGGAACACAAAGTTTGTTTTCAGTTGCAAACTCCACTGCATACATATATATGGGGTGGTACAAGCTCCAACTCGGTTTTACAGTGAAAACGGCAGGCACTTCAAACCGGCACTAGGAAACAGACTGAGAAACCAGAGTAAGGGTTTCTCCTGCAACCCGTTCCCTTTGTGCTGGATGAACGAACGTCTCTCCACATGCTCAGTTCTGAGAGATAAGTGTGTTTGAAAGCCGTCCTTCACCTAGCTTGAAGGGAACACAAAGTTTCTTTTCAGTTGCAAACTCCACTCCATACATATATATGGGGAGGTACAAGCTCCAACTCGGTTTTACAGTGAAAACGGCAGGCACTTCAAACCGGCACTAGGAAACAGACTGGGAAACCCGAGTAAGGGTTTCTCCTGCAACCCGTTCCCTTTGTGCTGGATGAACGAACGTCTCTCCACATGCTCAGTTCTGAGAGATAAGTGTGTGTGAAAGCCGTCCTTCACCTAGCTTGAAGGGAACACAAAGTTTCTTTTCAGTTGCAAACTCCACTGCATACATATATATGGGGAGGAACAAGCTCCAACTCGGTTTTACATTGAAAACGGCAGGCACTTCAAACCGGCACTAGGAAACAGACTGAGAAACCAGAGTAAGGGTTTCTCCTGCAACCCGTTCCCTTTGTGCTGGATGAACGAACGTCTCTCCACATGCTCAGTTCTGAGAGATAATTGTGTGTGAAAGCCGTCCTTCACCTAGCTTGAAGGGAACACAAAGTTTCTTTTCAGTTGCAAACTCCACTCCATACATATATATGGGGAGGTACAAGCTCCAACTCGGTTTTACAGTGAAAACGGCAGGCACTTCAAACCGGCACTAGGAAACAGACTGAGAAACCAGAGTAAGGGTTTCTCCTGCAACCCGTTCACTTTGTGCTGGATGAACGAACGTCTCTCCACATGCTCAGTTCTGAGAGATAAGTGTGTGTGAAAGCCGTCCTTCACCTAGCTTGAAGGGAACACAAAGTTTCTTTTCAGTTGCAAACTCCACTGCATACATATATATGGGGAGGTACAAGCTCCAACTCGGTTTTACACTGAAAACGGCAGGCACTTCAAACCGGCACTAGGAAACAGACTGAGAAACCAGAGTAAGGGTTTCTCCTGCAACCCGTTCCCTTTGTGCTGGATGAACGAACGTCTCTCCACATGCTCAGTTCTGAGAGATAAGTGTGTGTGAAAGCCGTCCTTCACCTAGCTTGAAGGGAACACAAAGTTTCTTTTCAGTTGCAAACTCCACTCCATACATATATATGGGCAGGTACAAGCTCCAACTCGGTTTTACAGTGAAAACGGCAGGCACTTCAAACCGGCACTAGGAAACAGACTGGGAAACCAGAGTAAGGGTTTCTCCTGCAACCCGTTCACTTTGTGCTGGATGAACGAACGTCTCTCCACATGCTCAGTTCTGAGAGATAAGTGTGTGTGAAAGCCGTCCTTCACCTAGCTTGAAGGGAACACAAAGTTTCTTTTCAGTTGCAAACTCCACTGCATACATATATATGGGGAGGAACAAGCTCCAACTCGCTTTTACATTGAAAACGGCAGGCACTTCAAACCGTCACTAGGAAACAGACTGGGAAACCAGAGTAAGGGTTTCTCCTGCAACCCGTTCCCTTTGTGCTGGATGAACGAACGTCTCTCCACATGCTCAGTTCTGAGAGATAAGTGTGTGTGAAAGCCGTCCTTCACCTAGCTTGAAGGGAACACAAAGTTTCTTTTCAGTTGCAAACTCCACTCCATACATATATATGGGGAGGAACAAGCTCCAACTCGGTTTTACAGTAAAAACGGCAGGCACTTCAAACCGGCACTAGAAAACAGACTGAGAAACCAGAGTAAGAGTTTCTTCTGCAACCCGTTCCCTTTGTCCTGGATGAACGAACGTCTCTCCACATGCTCAGTTCTGAGAGATAATTGTGTGTGAAAGCCGTCCTTCACCTAGCTTGAAGGGAACACATAGTTTATTTCAGTTGCCAACTACACTGCATACATATATATGGGGAGGTACAAGCTCCAACTCGGTTTTACACTGAAAACGGCAGGCACTTCAAACCGGCACTAGGAAACAGACTGAGAAAGCAGAGTAAGGGTTTCTCCTGCAACCCGTTCCCTTTGTGCTGGATGAACGAACGTCTCTCCACATGCTCAGTTCTGAGAGATAAGTGTGTGTGAAAGCCGTCCTTCACCTAGCTTGAAGGGAACACAAAGTTTCTTTTCAGTTGCAAACTCCACTCCATACATATATATGGGGAGGTACAAGCTCCAACTCGGTTTTACAGTGAAAACGGCAGGCACTTCAAACCGGCACTAGGAAACAGACTGGGAAACCAGAGTAAGGGTTTCTCCTGCAACCCGTTCACTTTGTGCTGGATGAACGAACGTCTCTCCACATGCTCAGTTCTGAGAGATAAGTGTGTGTGAAAGCCGTCCTTCACCTAGCTTGAAGGGAACACAAAGTTTCTTTTCAGTTGCAAACTCCACTGCATACATATATATGGGGAGGTACAAGCTCCAACTCGGTTTTACAGTGAAAACGGCAGGCACTTCAAACCGGCACTAGGAAACAGACTGAGAAACCAGAGTAAGGGTTTCTCCTGCAACCCGTTCCCTTTGTGCTGGATGAACGAACGTCTCTCCACATGCTCAGGTCTGAGAGATAAGTGTGTTTGAAAGCCGTCCTTCACCTAGCTTGAAGGGAACACAAAGTTTCTTTTCAGTTGCAAACTCCACTCCATACATATATATGGGGAGGTACAAGCTCCAACTCGGTTTTACAGTGAAAACGGCAGGCACTTCAAACCGGCACTAGGAAACAGACGGGGAAACCCGAGTAAGGGTTTCTCCTGCAACCCGTTCCCTTTGTGCTGGATGAACGAACGTCTCTCCACATGCTCAGTTCTGAGAGATAAGTGTGTGTGAAAGCCGTCCTTCACCTAGCTTGAAGGGAACACAAAGTTTCTTTTCAGTTGCAAACTCCACTGCATACATATATATGGGGAGGAACAAGCTCCAACTCGGTTTTACATTGAAAACGGCAGGCACTTCAAACCGGCACTAGGAAACAGACTGAGAAACCAGAGTAAGGGTTTCTCCTGCAACCCGTTCCCTTTGTGCTGGATGAACGAACGTCTCTCCACATGCTCAGTTCTGAGAGATAAGTGTGTGTGAAAGCCGTCCTTCACCTAGCTTGAAGGGAACACAAAGTTTCTTTTCAGTTGCAAACTCCACTGCATACATATATATGGGGTGGTACAAGCTCCAACTCGGTTTTACAGTGAAAACGGCAGGCACTTCAAACCGGCACTAGGAAACAGACTGAGAAACCAGAGTAAGGGTTTCTCCTGCAACCCGTTCCCTTTGTGCTGGATGAACGAACGTCTCTCCACATGCTCAGTTCTGAGAGATAAGTGTGTTTGAAAGCCGTCCTTCACCTAGCTTGAAGGGAACACAAAGTTTCTTTTCAGTTGCAAACTCCACTCCATACATATATATGGGGAGGTACAAGCTCCAACTCGGTTTTACAGTGAAAACGGCAGGCACTTCAAACCGGCACTAGGAAACAGACTGGGAAACCCGAGTAAGGGTTTCTCCTGCAACCCGTTCCCTTTGTGCTGGATGAACGAACGTCTCTCCACATGCTCAGTTCTGAGAGATAAGTGTGTGTGAAAGCCGTCCTTCACCTAGCTTGAAGGGAACACAAAGTTTCTTTTCAGTTGCAAACTCCACTGCATACATATATATGGGGAGGAACAAGCTCCAACTCGGTTTTACATTGAAAACGGCAGGCACTTCAAACCGGCACTAGGAAACAGACTGAGAAACCAGAGTAAGGGTTTCTCCTGCAACCCGTTCCCTTTGTGCTGGATGAACGAACGTCTCTCCACATGCTCAGTTCTGAGAGATAATTGTGTGTGAAAGCCGTCCTTCACCTAGCTTGAAGGGAACACAAAGTTTCTTTTCAGTTGCAAACTCCACTCCATACATATATATGGGCAGGTACAAGCTCCAACTCGGTTTTACAGTGAAAACGGCAGGCACTTCAAACCGGCACTAGGAAACAGACTGGGAAACCCGAGTAAGGGTTTCTCCTGCAACCCGTTCCCTTTGTGCTGGATGAACGAACGTCTCTGCACATGCTCAGTTCTGAGAGATAAGTGTGTTTGAAAGCCGTCCTTCACCTAGCTTGAAGGGAACACAAAGTTTCTTTTCAGTTGCAAACTCCACTCCATACATATATATGGGGAGGTACAAGCTCCAACTCGGTTTTACAGTGAAAACGGCAGGCACTTCAAACCGGCACTAGGAAACAGACTGGGAAACCAGAGTAAGGGTTTCTCCTGCAACCCGTTCCCTTTGTGCTGGATGAACGAACGTCTCTCCACATACTGAGTTCTGAGAGATAAGTGTGTGTGAAAGCCGTCCTTCAACTAGCTTGAAGGGAACACAAAGTTTCTTTTCAGTTGCAAACTCCAATCCATACATATATATGGGGAGGTACAAGCTCCAACTCGGTTTTACAGTGAAAACGGCAGGCACTTCAAACCGGCACTAGGAAACAGACTGAGAAACCCGAGTAAGGGTTTCTCCTGCAACCCGTTCACTTTGTGCTGGATGAACGAACGTCTCTCCACATGCTCAGTTCTGAGAGATAAGTGTGTGTGAAAGCCGTCCTTCACCTAGCTTGAAGGGAACACAAAGTTTCTTTTCAGTTGCAAACTCCACTGCATACATATATATGGTTAGGTACAAGCTCCAACTCGGTTTTACAGTGAAAACGGCAGGCACTTCAAACCGGCACTAGGAAACAGACTGAGAAACCCGAGTAAGGGTTTCTCCTGCAACCCGTTCCCTTTGTGCTGGATGAACGAACGTCTCTCCACATGCTCAGTTCTGAGAGATAAGTGTGTGTGAAAGCCGTCCTTCACCTAGCTTGAAGGGAACACAAAGTTTCTTTTCAGTTGCAAACTCCACTGCATACATATATATGGGGAGGAACAAGCTCCAACTCGGTTTTACATTGAAAACGGCAGGCACTTCAAACCGGCACTAGGAAACAGACTGAGAAACCAGAGTAAGGGTTTCTCCTGCAACCCGTTCCCTTTGTGCTGGATGAACGAACGTCTCTCCACATGCTCAGTTCTGAGAGATAATTGTGTGTGAAAGCCGTCCTTCACCTAGCTTGAAGGGAACACAAAGTTTCTTTTCAGTTGCAAACTCCACTCCATACATATATATGGGCAGGTACAAGCTCCAACTCGGTTTTACAGTGAAAACGGCAGGCACTTCAAACCGGCACTAGGAAACAGACTGGGAAACCAGAGTAAGGGTTTCTCCTGCAACCCGTTCCCTTTGTGCTGGATGAACGAACGTCTCTGCACATGCTCAGTTCTGAGAGATAAGTGTGTTTGAAAGCCGTCCTTCACCTAGCTTGAAGGGAACACAAAGTTTCTTTTCAGTTGCAAACTCCACTCCATACATATATATGGGGAGGTACAAGCTCCAACTCGGTTTTACAGTGAAAACGGCAGGCACTTCAAACCGGCACTAGGAAACAGACTGGGAAACCCGAGTAAGGGTTTCTCCTGCAACCCGTTCCCTTTGTGCTGGATGAACGAACGTCTCTCCACATGCTCAGTTCTGAGAGATAAGTGTGTGTGAAAGCCGTCCTTCACCTAGCTTGAAGGGAACACAAAGTTTCTTTTCAGTTGCAAACTCCACTGCATACATATATATGGGGAGGTACAAGCTCCAACTCGGTTTTACAGTGAAAACGGCAGGCACTTCAAACCGGCACTAGGAAACAGACTGAGAAACCAGAGTAAGGGTTTCTCCTGCAACCCGTTCCCTTTGTGCTGGATGAACGAACGTCTCTCCACATGCTCAGTTCTGAGAGATAATTGTGTGTGAAAGCCGTCCTTCACCTAGCTTGAAGGGAACACAAAGTTTCTTTTCAGTTGCAAACTCCACTCCATACATATATATGGGGAGGTACAAGCTCCAACTCGGTTTTACAGTGAAAACGGCAGGCACTTCAAACCGGCACTAGGAAACAGACTGAGAAACCAGAGTAAGGGTTTCTCCTGCAACCCGTTCCCTTTGTGCTGGATGAACGAACGTCTCTCCACATGCTCAGTTCTGAGAGATAATTGTGTGTGAAAGCCGTCCTTCACCTAGCTTGAAGGGAACACAAAGTTTCTTTTCAGTTGCAAACTCCACTCCATATATATATATGGGCAGGTACAAGCTCCAACTCGGTTTTACAGTGAAAACGGCAGGCACTTCAAACCGGCACTAGGAAACAGACTGGGAAACCAGAGTAAGGGTTTCTCCTGCAACCCGTTCACTTTGTGCTGGATGAACGAACGTCTCTCCACATGCTCAGTTCTGAGAGATAAGTGTGTGTGAAGGCCGTCCTTCACCTAGCTTGAAGGGAACACAAAGTTTCTTTTCAGTTGCAAACTCCACTGCATACATATATATGGGGAGGAACAAGCTCCAACTCGGTTTTACATTGAAAACGGCAGGCACTTCAAACCGGCCCTAAGAAACAGACTGGGAAACCAGAGTAAGGGTTTCTCATGCAACCCGTTCCCTTTGTGCTGGATGAACGAACGTCTCTGCACATGCTCAGTTCTGAGAGATAAGTGTGTTTGAAAGCCGTCCTTCACCTAGCTTGAAGGGAACACAAAGTTTCTTTTCAGTTGCAAACTCCACTCCATACATATATATGGGGAGGTACAAGCTCCAACTCGGTTTTACAGTGAAAACGGCAGGCACTTCAAACCGGCACTAGGAAACAGACTGGGAAACCAGAGTAAGGGTTTCTCCTGCAACCCGTTCCCTTTGTGCTGGATGAACGAACGTCTCTCCACATGCTCAGTTCTGAGAGATAAGTGTGTGTGAAAGCCGTCTTTCACCTAGCTTGAATGGAACACAAAGATTCTTTTCAGTTGCAAACCCCAATCCATACATATATATGGGGAGGAACAAGCTCCAACTCGGTTTTACAGTGAAAACGGCAGGCACATCAAAGCGGCACTAGGAAACAGACTGAGAAACCAGAGTAAGGGTTTCTCCTGCAACCCGTTCCCTTTGTGCTGGATGAACGAACGTCTCTCCACATGCTCAGTTCTGAGAGATAAGTGTGTGTGAAAGCCGTCTTTCACCTAGCTTGAAGGGAACACAAAGTTTCTTTTCAGTTGCAAACTCCACTCCATACATATATATGGGGAGGTACAAGCTCCAACTCGGTTTTACAGTGAAAACGGCAGGCACTTCAAACCGGCACTAGGAAACAGACTGAGAAACCAGAGTAAGGGTTTCTCCTGCAACCCGTTCCCTTTGTGCTGGATGAACGAACGTCTCTCCACATGCTCAGTTCTGAGAGATAAGTGTGTGTGAAAGCCGTCCTTCACCTAGCTTGAAGGGAACACAAAGTTTCTTTTCAGTTGCAAACTCCACTCCATACATATATATGGGCAGGTACAAGCTCCAACTCGGTTTTACAGTGAAAACGGCAGGCACTTCAAACCGGCACTAGGAAACAGACTGAGAAACCAGAGTAAGGGTTTCTCCTGCAACCCGTTCACTTTGTGCTGGATGAACGAACGTCTCTCCACATGCTCAGTTCTGAGAGATAAGTGTGTGTGAAAGCCGTCCTTCACCTAGCTTGAAGGGAACACAAAGTTTCTTTTCAGTTGCAAACTCCACTGCATACATATATATGGGGAGGTACAAGCTCCAACTCGGTTTTACAGTGAAAACGGCAGGCACTTCAAACCGGCACTAGGAAACAGACTGAGAAACCAGAGTAAGGGTTTCTCCTGCAACCCGTTCCCTTTGTGCTGGATGAACGAACGTCTCTCCACATGCTCAGTTCTGAGAGATAATTGTGTGTGAAAGCCGTCCTTCACCTAGCTTGAAGGGAACACAAAGTTTCTTTTCAGTTGCAAACTCCACTCCATACATATATATGGGCAGGTACAAGCTCCAACTCGGTTTTACAGTGAAAACGGCAGGCACTTCAAACCGGCACTAGGAAACAGACTGGGAAACCCGAGTAAGGGTTTCTCCTGCAACCCGTTCCCTTTGTGCTGGATGAACGAACGTCTCTCCACATGCTCAGTTCTGAGAGATAAGTGTGTGTGAAAGCCGTCCTTCACCTAGCTTGAAGGGAACACAAAGTTTCTTTTCAGTTGCAAACTCCACTGCATACATATATATGGGGAGGAACAAGCTCCAACTCGGTTTTACATTGAAAACGGCAGGCACTTCAAACCGGCACTAGGAAACAGACTGAGAAACCAGAGTAAGGGTTTCTCCTGCAACCCGTTCCCTTTGTGCTGGATGAACGAACGTCTCTCCACATGCTCAGTTCTGAGAGATAATTGTGTGTGAAAGCCGTCCTTCACCTAGCTTGAAGGGAACACAAAGTTTCTTTTCAGTTGCAAACTCCACTCCATACATATATATGGGCAGGTACAAGCTCCAACTCGGTTTTACAGTGAAAACGGCAGGCACTTCAAACCGGCACTAGGAAACAGACTGGGAAACCAGAGTAAGGGTTTCTCCTGCAACCCGTTCCCTTTGTGCTGGATGAACGAACGTCTCTGCACATGCTCAGTTCTGAGAGATAAGTGTGTTTGAAAGCCGTCCTTCACCTAGCTTGAAGGGAACACAAAGTTTCTTTTCAGTTGCAAACTCCACTCCATACATATATATGGGGAGGTACAAGCTCCAACTCGGTTTTACAGTGAAAACGGCAGGCACTTCAAACCGGCACTAGGAAACAGACTGGGAAACCCGAGTAAGGGTTTCTCCTGCAACCCGTTCCCTTTGTGCTGGATGAACGAACGTCTCTCCACATGCTCAGTTCTGAGAGATAAGTGTGTGTGAAAGCCGTCTTTCACCTAGCTTGAATGGAACACAAAGATTCTTTTCAGTTGCAAACTCCAATCCATACATATATATGGGGAGGAACAAGCTCCAACTCGGTTTTACAGTGAAAACGGCAGGCACATCAAAGCGGCACTAGGAAACAGACTGGGAAACCAGAGTAAGGGTTTCTCCTGCAACCCGTTCCCTTTGTGCTGGATGAACGAACGTCTCTCCACATGCTCAGTTCTGAGAGATAAGTGTGTGTGAAAGCCGTCCTTCACCTAGCTTGAAGGGAACACAAAGTTTCTTTTCAGTTGCAAACTCCACTGCATACATATATATGGGGAGGTACAAGCTCCAACTCGGTTTTACAGTGAAAACGGCAGGCACTTCAAACCGGCACTAGGAAACAGACTGAGAAACCAGAGTAAGGGTTTCTCCTGCAACCCGTTCCCTTTGTGCTGGATGAACGAACGTCTCTCCACATGCTCAGTTCTGAGAGATAATTGTGTGTGAAAGTCGTCCTTCACCTTGCTTGAAGGGAACACAAAGTTTCTTTTCAGTTGCAAACTCCACTCCATACATATATATGGGCAGGTACAAGCTCCAACTCGGTTTTACAGTGAAAACGGCAGGCACTTCAAACCGGCACTAGGAAACAGACTGGGAAACCAGAGTAAGGGTTTCTCCTGCAACCCGTTCACTTTGTGCTGGATGAACGAACGTCTCTCCACATGCTCAGTTCTGAGAGATAAGTGTGTGTGAAAGCCGTCCTTCACCTAGCTTGAAGGGAACACAAAGTTTCTTTTCAGTTGCAAACTCCACTGCATACATATATATGGGGTGGTACAAGCTCCAACTCGGTTTTACAGTGAAAACGGCAGGCACTTCAAACCGGCACTAGGAAACAGACTGAGAAACCAGAGTAAGGGTTTCTCCTGCAACCCGTTCCCTTTGTGCTGGATGAAAGAACGTCTCTCCACATGCTCAGTTCTGAGAGATATTTGTGTGTGAAAGCCGTCCTTCACCTAGCTTGAAGGGAACACAAAGTTTCTTTTCAGTTGCAAACTCCACTCCATACATATATATGGGCAGGTACAAGCTCCAACTCGGTTTTACAGTGAAAACGGCAGGCACTTCAAACCGGCACTAGGAAACAGACTGGGAAACCAGAGTAAGGGTTTCTCCTGCAACCCGTTCCCTTTGTGCTGGATGAACGAACGTCTCTCCACATGCTCAGTTCTGAGAGATAAGTGTGTGTGAAAGCCGTCCTTCACCTAGCTTGAAGGGAACACAAAGTTTCTTTTCAGTTGCAAACTCCACTCCATACATATATATGGGCAGGTACAAGCTCCAACTCGGTTTTACAGTGAAAACGGCAGGCACTTCAAACCGGCACTAGGAAACAGACTGGGAAACCAGAGTAAGGGTTTCTCCTGCAACCCGTTCCCTTTGTGCTGGATGAACGAACGTCTCTGCACATACTGAGTTCTGAGAGATAAGTGTGTGTGAAGGCCGTCCTTCAACTAGCTTGAAGGGAACACAAAGTTTCTTTTCAGTTGCAAACTCCACTGCATACATATATATGGTTAGGTACAAGCTCCAACTCGGTTTTACAGTGAAAACGGCAGGCACTTCAAACCGGCACTAGGAAACAAACTGAGAAACCCGAGTAAGGGTTTCTCCTGCAACCCGTTCCCTTTGTGCTGGATGAACGAACGTCTCTCCACATGCTCAGTTCTGAGAGATAAGTGTGTGTGAAAGCCGTCCTTCACCTAGCTTGAAGGGAACACAAAGTTTCTTTTCAGTTGCAAACTCCACTGCATACATATATATGGGGAGGAACAAGCTCCAACTCGCTTTTACATTGAAAACGGCAGGCACTTCAAACCGGCACTAGGAAACAGACTGAGAAACCAGAGTAAGGGTTTCTCCTGCAACCCGTTCCCTTTGTGCTGGATGAACGAACGTCTCTCCACATGCTCAGTTCTGAGAGATAATTGTGTGTGAAAGCCGTCCTTCACCTAGCTTGAAGGGAACACAAAGTTTCTTTTCAGTTGCAAACTCCACTCCATACATATATATGGGCAGGTACAAGCTCCAACTCGGTTTTACAGTGAAAACGGCAGGCACTTCAAACCGGCACTAGGAAACAGACTGGGAAACCAGAGTAAGGGTTTCTCCTGCAAACTGTTCCCTTTGTGCTGGATGAACGAACGTCTCTGCACATGCTCAGTTCTGAGAGATAAGTGTGTTTGAAAGCCGTCCTTCACCTAGCTTGAAGGGAACACAAAGTTTCTTTTCAGTTGCAAACTCCACTGCATACATATATATGGGGAGGTACAAGCTCCAACTCGGTTTTACAGTGAAAACGGCAGGCACTTCAAACCGGCACTAGGAAACAGACTGAGAAACCAGAGTAAGGGTTTCTCCTGCAACCCGTTCCCTTTGTGCTGGATGAACGAACGTCTCTCCACATGCTCAGTTCTGAGAGATAAGTGTGTGTGAAAGCCGTCCTTCACCTAGCTTGAAGGGAACACAAAGTTTCTTTTCAGTTGCAAACTCCACTCCATACATATATATGGGGAGGAACAAGCTCCAACTCGGTTTTACAGTAAAAACGGCAGGCACTTCAAACCGGCACTAGAAAACAGACTGAGAAACCAGAGTAAGAGTTTCTCCTGCAACCCGTTCCCTTTGTGCTGGATGAACGAACGTCTCTCCACATGCTCAGTTCTGAGAGATAATTGTGTGTGAAAGCCGTCCTTCACCTAGCTTGAAGGGAACACATAGTTTATTTTCAGTTGCCAACTACACTGCATACATATATATGGGGAGGTACAAGCTCCAACTCGGTTTTACACTGAAAACGGCAGGCACTTCAAACCGGCACTAGGAAACAGACTGAGAAAGCAGAGTAAGGGTTTCTCCTGCAACCCGTTCCCTTTGTGCTGGATGAACGAACGTCTCTCCACATGCTCAGTTCTGAGAGATAAGTGTGTGTGAAAGCCGTCCTTCACCTAGCTTGAAGGGAACACAAAGTTTCTTTTCAGTTGCAAACTCCACTCCATACATATATATGGGGAGGTACAAGCTCCAACTCGGTTTTACAGTGAAAACGGCAGGCACTTCAAACCGGCACTAGGAAACAGACTGGGAAACCAGAGTAAGGGTTTCTCCTGCAACCCGTTCACTTTGTGCTGGATGAACGAACGTCTCTCCACATGCTCAGTTCTGAGAGATAAGTGTGTGTGAAAGCCGTCCTTCACCTAGCTTGAAGGGAACACAAAGTTTCTTTTCAGTTGCAAACTCCACTGCATACATATATATGGGGAGGTACAAGCTCCAACTCGGTTTTACAGTGAAAACGGCAGGCACTTCAAACCGGCACTAGGAAACAGACTGAGAAACCAGAGTAAGGGTTTCTCCTGCAACCCGTTCCCTTTGTGCTGGATGAACGAACGTCTCTCCACATGCTCAGGTCTGAGAGAGAAGTGTGTTTGAAAGCCGTCCTTCACCTAGCTTGAAGGGAACACAAAGTTTCTTTTCAGTTGCAAACTCCACTCCATACATATATATGGGGAGGTACAAGCTCCAACTCGGTTTTACAGTGAAAACGGCAGGCACTTCAAACCGGCACTAGGAAACAGACGGGGAAACCCGAGTAAGGGTTTCTCCTGCAACCCGTTCCCTTTGTGCTGGATGAACGAACGTCTCTCCACATGCTCAGTTCTGAGAGATAAGTGTGTGTGAAAGCCGTCCTTCACCTAGCTTGAAGGGAACACAAAGTTTCTTTTCAGTTGCAAACTCCACTGCATACATATATATGGGGAGGAACAAGCTCCAACTCGGTTTTACATTGAAAACGGCAGGCACTTCAAACCGGCACTAGGAAACAGACTGAGAAACCAGAGTCAGGGTTTCTCCTGCAACCCGTTCCCTTTGTGCTGGATGAACGAACGTCTCTCCACATGCTCAGTTCTGAGAGATAATTGTGTGTGAAAGCCGTCCTTCACCTAGCTTGAAGGGAACACATAGTTTATTTTCAGTTGCCAACTACACTGCATACATATATATGGGGAGGTACAAGCTCCAACTCGGTTTTACACTGAAAACGGCAGGCACTTCAAACCGGCACTAGGAAACAGACTGAGAAACCAGAGTAAGGGTTTCTCCTGCAACCCGTTCCCTTTGTGCTGGATGAACGAACGTCTCTCCACATGCTCAGTTCTGAGAGATAAGTGTGTGTGAAAGCCGTCCTTCACCTAGCTTGAAGGGAACACAAAGTTTCTTTTCAGTTGCAAACTCCACTCCATACATATATATGGGCAGGTACAAGCTCCAACTCGGTTTTACAGTGAAAACGGCAGGCACTTCAAACCGGCACTAGGAAACAGACTGGGAAACCAGAGTAAGGGTTTCTCCTGCAACCCGTTCACTTTGTGCTGGATGAACGAACGTCTCTCCACATGCTCAGTTCTGAGAGATAAGTGTGTGTGAAAGCCGTCCTTCACCTAGCTTGAAGGGAACACAAAGTTTCTTTTCAGTTGCAAACTCCACTCCATACATATATATGGGGAGGTACAAGCTCCAACTCGGTTTTACAGTGAAAACGGCAGGCACTTCAAACCGGCACTAGGAAACAGACTGAGAAACCAGAGTAAGGGTTTCTCCTGCAACCCGTTCCCTTTGTGCTGGATGAACGAACGTCTCTCCACATGCTCAGGTCTGAGAGATAAGTGTGTTTGAAAGCCGTCCTTCACCTAGCTTGAAGGGAACACAAAGTTTCTTTTCAGTTGCAAACTCCACTCCATACATATATATGGGGAGGTACAAGCTCCAACTCAGTTTTACAGTGAAAACGGCAGGCACTTCAAACCGGCACTAGGAAACAGACGGGGAAACCCGAGTAAGGGTTTCTCCTGCAACCCGTTCCCTTTGTGCTGGATGAACGAACGTCTCTCCACATGCTCAGTTCTGAGAGATAAGTGTGTGTGAAAGCCGTCCTTCACCTAGCTTGAAGGGAACACAAAGTTTCTTTTCAGTTGCAAACTCCACTGCATACATATATATGGGGAGGAACAAGCTCCAACTCGGTTTTACATTGAAAACGGCAGGCACTTCAAACCGGCACTAGGAAACAGACTGAGAAACCAGAGTAAGGGTTTCTCCTGCAACCCGTTCCCTTTGTGCTGGATGAACGAACGTCTCTCCACATGCTCAGTTCTGAGAGATAATTGTGTGTGAAAGCCGTCCTTCACCTAGCTTGAAGGGAACACAAAGTTTCTTTTCAGTTGCAAACTCCACTCCATACATATATATGGGCAGGTACAAGCTCCAACTCGGTTTTACAGTGAAAACGGCAGGCACTTCAAACCGGCACTAGGAAACAGACTGGGAAACCAGAGTAAGGGTTTATCCTGCAACCCGTTCCCTTTGTGCTGGATGAACGAACGTCTCTGCACATGCTCAGTTCTGAGAGATAAGTGTGTTTGAAAGCCGTCCTTCACCTAGCTTGAAGGGAACACAAAGTTTCTTTTCAGTTGCAAACTCCACTCCATACATATATATTGGGAGGTACAAGCTCCAACTCGGTTTTACAGTGAAAACGGCAGGCACTTCAAACCGGCACTAGGAAACAGACTGAGAAACCAGAGTAAGGGTTTCTCTGGCAACCCGTTCCCTTTGTGCTGGATGAACGAACGTCTCTCCACATGCTCAGTTCTGAGAGATAAGTGTGTGTGAAAGCCGTCCTTCACCTAGCTTGAAGGGAACACAAAGTTTCTTTTCAGTTGCAAACTCCACTCCATACATATATATGGGGAAGTACAAGCTCCAACTCGGTTTTACAGTGAAAACGGCAGGCACATCAAACCGGCACTAGGAAACAGACTGAGAAACCAGAGTAACGGTTTCTCCTGCAACCCGTTCCCTTTGTGCTGGATGAACGAACGTCTCTCCACATGCTCAGTTCTGAGAGATAAGTGTGTGTGAAAGCCGTCCTTCACCTAGCTTGAAGGGAACACAAAGTTTCTTTTCAGTTGCAAACTCCACTCCATACATATATATGGGGAGGAACAAGCTCTAACTCGGTTTTACAGTAAAAACGGCAGGCACTTCAAACCGGCACTAGAAAACAGACTGAGAAACCAGAGTAAGGGTTTCTCCTGCAACCCGTTCCCTTTGTGCTGGATGAACGAACGTCTCTCCACATGCTCAGTTCTGAGAGATAATTGTGTGTGAAAGCCGTCCTTCACCTAGCTTGAAGGGAACACATAGTTTATTTTAAGTTGCCAACTACACTGCATACATATATATGGGGAGGTACAAGCTCCAACTCGGTTTTACAGTGAAAACGGCAGGCACTTCAAACCGGCACTAGGAAACAGACTGAGAAACCAGAGTAAGGGTTTCTCCTGCAACCCGTTCCCTTTGTGCTGGATGAACGAACGTCTCTCCACATGCTCAGTTCTGAGAGATAAGTGTGTGTGAAAGCCGTCTTTCACCTAGCTTGAATGGAACACAAAGATTCTTTTCAGTTGCAAACTCCAATCCATACATATATATGGGGAGGAACAAGCTCCAACTCGGTTTTACAGTGAAAACGGCAGGCACATCAAACCGGCACTAGGAAACAGACTGGGAAACCAGAGTAAGGGTTTCTCCTGCAACCCGTTCCCTTTGTGCTGGATGAACGAACGTCTCTCCACATGCTCAGTTCTGAGAGATAAGTGTGTGTGAAAGCCGTCCTTCACCTAGCTTGAAGGGAACACAAAGTTTCTTTTCAGTTGCAAACTCCACTGCATACATATATATGGGGAGGTACAAGCTCCAACTCGGTTTTACAGTGAAAACGGCAGGCACTTCAAACCGGCACTAGGAAACAGACTGAGAAACCAGAGTAAGGGTTTCTCCTGCAACCCGTTCCCTTTGTGCTGGATGAAGGAACGTCTCTCCACATGCTCAGTTCTGAGAGATAATTGTGTGTGAAAGCCGTCCTTCACCTAGCTTGAAGGGAACACAAAGTTTCTTTTCAGTTGCAAACTCCACTCCATACATATATATGGGCAGGTACAAGCTCCAACTCGGTTTTACAGTGAAAACGGCAGGCACTTCAAACCGGCACTAGGAAACAGACTGGGAAACCAGAGTAAGGGTTTCTCCTGCAACCCGTTCACTTTGTGCTGGATGAACGAACGTCTCTCCACATGCTCAGTTCTGAGAGATAAGTGTGTGTGAAAGCCGTCCTTCACGTAGCTTGAAGGGAACACAAAGTTTCTTTTCAGTTGCAAACTCCACTGCATACATATATATGGGGTGGTACAAGCTCCAACTCGGTTTTACAGTGAAAACGGCAGGCAATTCAAACCGGCACTAGGAAACAGACTGAGAAACCAGAGTAAGGGTTTCTCCTGCAACCCGTTCCCTTTGTGCTGGATGAACGAACGTCTCTCCACATGCTCAGTTCTGAGAGATAAGTGTGTGTGAAAGCCGTCCTTCACCTAGCTTGAAGGGAACACAAAGTTTCTTTTCAGTTGCAAACTCCACTCCATACATATATATGGGCAGGTACAAGCTCCAACTCGGTTTTACAGTGAAAACGGCAGGCACTTCAAACCGGCACTAGGAAACAGACTGGGAAACCAGAGTAAGGGTTTCTTCTGCAACCCGTTCACTTTGTGCTGGATGAACGAACGTCTCTCCACATGCTCAGTTCTGAGAGATAAGTGTGTGTGAAAGCCGTCCTTCACCTAGCTTGAAGGGAACACAAAGTTTCTTTTCAGTTGCAAACTCCACTGCATACATATATATGGGGAGGTACAAGCTCCAACTCGGTTTTACAGTGAAAACGGCAGGCACTTCAAACCGGCACTAGGAAACAGACTGAGAAACCAGAGTAAGGGTTTCTCCTGCAACCCGTTCCCTTTGTGCTGGATGAACGAACGTCTCTCCACATGCTCAGTTCTGAGAGATAATTGTGTGTGAAAGCCGTCCTTCACCTAGCTTGAAGGGAACACAAAGTTTCTTTTCAGTTGCAAACTCCACTCCATACATATATATGGGCAGGTACAAGCTCCAACTCGGTTTTACAGTGAAAACGGCAGGCACTTCAAACCGGCACTAGGAAACAGACTGGGAAACCAGAGTAAGGGTTTATCCTGCAACCCGTTCCCTTTGTGCTGGATGAACGAACGTCTCTGCACATGCTCAGTTCTGAGAGATAAGTGTGTTTGAAAGCCGTCCTTCACCTAGCTTGAAGGGAACACAAAGTTTCTTTTCAGTTGCAAACTCCACTCCATACATATATATTGGGAGGTCCAAGCTCCAACTCGGTTTTACAGTGAAAACGGCAGGCACTTCAAACCGGCACTAGGAAACAGACTGGGAAACCAGAGTAAGGGTTTATCCTGCAACCCGTTCCCTTTGTGCTGGATGAACGAACGTCTCTGCACATGCTCAGTTCTGAGAGATAAGTGTGTTTGAAAGCCGTCCTTCACCTAGCTTGAAGGGAACACAAAGTTTCTTTTCAGTTGCAAACTCCACTCCATACATATATATTGGGAGGTACAAGCTCCAACTCGGTTTTACAGTGAAAAAGGCAGGCACTTCAAACCGTCACTAGGAAACAGACTGGGAAACCAGAGTAAGGGTTTCTCCTGCAACCCGTTCCCTTTGTGCTGGATGAACGAACGTCTCTCCACATGCTCAGTTCTGAGAGATAAGTGTGTGTGAAAGCCGTCCTTCACCTAGCTTGAAGGGAACACAAAGTTTCTTTTCAGTTGCAAACTCCACTCCATACATATATATGGGGAGGTACAAGCTCCAACTCGGTTTTACAGTAAAAACGGCAGGCACTTCAAACCGGCACTAGAAAACAGACTGAGAAACCAGAGTAAGGGTTTCTCCTGCAACCCGTTCCCTTTGTGCTGGATGAACGAACGTCTCTCCACATGCTCAGTTCTGAGAGATAATTGTGTGTGAAAGCCGTCCTTCACCTAGCTTGAAGGGAACACATAGTTTATTTTCAGTTGCCAACTACACTGCATACATATATATGGGGAGGTACAAGCTCCAACTCGGTTTTACACTGAAAACGGCAGGCACTTCAAACCGGCACTAGGAAACAGACTGAGAAACCAGAGTAAGGGTTTCTCCTGCAACCCGTTCCCTTTGTGCTGGATGAACGAACGTCTCTCCACATGCTCAGTTCTGAGAGATAAGTGTGTGTGAAAGCCGTCCTTCACCTAGCTTGAAGGGAACACAAAGTTTCTTTTCAGTTGCAAACTCCACTCCATACATATATATGGGCAGGTACAAGCTCCAACTCGGTTTTACAGTGAAAACGGCAGGCACTTCAAACCGGCACTAGGAAACAGACTGGGAAACCAGAGTAAGGGTTTCTCCTGCAACCCGTTCACTTTGTGCTGGATGAACGAACGTCTCTCCACATGCTCAGTTCTGAGAGATAAGTGTGTGTGAAAGCCGTCCTTCACCTAGCTTGAAGGGAACACAAAGTTTCTTTTCAGTTGCAAACTCCACTCCATACATATATATGGGGAGGTACAAGCTCCAACTCGGTTTTACAGTGAAAACGGCAGGCACTTCAAACCGGCACTAGGAAACAGACTGAGAAACCAGAGTAAGGGTTTCTCCTGCAACCCGTTCCCTTTGTGCTGGATGAACGAACGTCTCTCCACATGCTCAGTTCTGAGAGATAATTGTGTGTGAAAGCCGTCCTTCACCTAGCTTGAAGGGAACACAAAGTTTCTTTTCAGTTGCAAACTCCACTCCATACATATATATGGGCAGGTACAAGCTCCAACTCGGTTTTACAGTGAAAACGGCAGGCACTTCAAACCGGCACTAGGAAACAGACTGGGAAACCAGAGTAAGGGTTTATCCTGCAACCCGTTCCCTTTGTGCTGGATGAACGAACGTCTCTGCACATGCTCAGTTCTGAGAGATAAGTGTGTTTGAAAGCCGTCCTTCACCTAGCTTGAAGGGAACACAAAGTTTCTTTTCAGTTGCAAACTCCACTCCATACATATATATTGGGAGGTACAAGCTCCAACTCGGTTTTACAGTGAAAACGGCAGGCACTTCAAACCGGCACTAGGAAACAGACTGGGAAACCAGAGTAAGGGTTTATCCTGCAACCCGTTCCCTTTGTGCTGGATGAACGAACGTCTCTGCACATGCTCAGTTCTGAGAGATAAGTGTGTTTGAAAGCCGTCCTTCACCTAGCTTGAAGGGAACACAAAGTTTCTTTTCAGTTGCAAACTCCACTCCATACATATATATTGGGAGGTACAAGCTCCAACTCGGTTTTACAGTGAAAAAGGCAGGCACTTCAAACCGTCACTAGGAAACAGACTGGGAAACCAGAGTAAGGGTTTCTCCTGCAACCCGTTCCCTTTGTGCTGGATGAACGAACGTCTCTCCACATGCTCAGTTCTGAGAGATAAGTGTGTGTGAAAGCCGTCCTTCACCTAGCTTGAAGGGAACACAAAGTTTCTTTTCAGTTGCAAACTCCACTCCATACATATATATGGGGAGGTACAAGCTCCAACTCGGTTTTACAGTAAAAACGGCAGGCACTTCAAACCGGCACTAGAAAACAGACTGAGAAACCAGAGTAAGGGTTTCTCCTGCAACCCGTTCCCTTTGTGCTGGATGAACGAACGTCTCTCCACATGCTCAGTTCTGAGAGATAATTGTGTGTGAAAGCCGTCCTTCACCTAGCTTGAAGGGAACACATAGTTTATTTTCAGTTGCCAACTACACTGCATACATATATATGGGGAGGTACAAGCTCCAACTCGGTTTTACACTGAAAACGGCAGGCACTTCAAACCGGCACTAGGAAACAGACTGAGAAACCAGAGTAAGGGTTTCTCCTGCAACCCGTTCCCTTTGTGCTGGATGAACGAACGTCTCTCCACATGCTCAGTTCTGAGAGATAAGTGTGTGTGAAAGCCGTCCTTCACCTAGCTTGAAGGGAACACAAAGTTTCTTTTCAGTTGCAAACTCCACTCCATACATATATATGGGCAGGTACAAGCTCCAACTCGGTTTTACAGTGAAAACGGCAGGCACTTCAAACCGGCACTAGGAAACAGACTGGGAAACCAGAGTAAGGGTTTCTCCTGCAACCCGTTCACTTTGTGCTGGATGAACGAACGTCTCTCCACATGCTCAGTTCTGAGAGATAAGTGTGTGTGAAAGCCGTCCTTCACCTAGCTTGAAGGGAACACAAAGTTTCTTTTCAGTTGCAAACTCCACTCCATACATATATATGGGGAGGTACAAGCTCCAACTCGGTTTTACAGTGAAAACGGCAGGCACTTCAAACCGGCACTAGGAAACAGACTGAGAAACCAGAGTAAGGGTTTCTCCTGCAACCCGTTCCCTTTGTGCTGGATGAACGAACGTCTCTCCACATGCTCAGGTCTGAGAGATAAGTGTGTTTGAAAGCCGTCCTTCACCTAGCTTGAAGGGAACACAAAGTTTCTTTTCAGTTGCAAACTCCACTCCATACATATATATGGGGAGGTACAAGCTCCAACTCGGTTTTACAGTGAAAACGGCAGGCACTTCAAACCGGCACTAGGAAACAGATGGGGAAACCCGAGTAAGGGTTTCTCCTGCAACCCGTTCCCTTTGTGCTGGATGAACGAACGTCTCTCCACATGCTCAGTTCTGAGAGATAAGTGTGTGTGAAAGCCGTCCTTCACCTAGCTTGAAGGGAACACAAAGTTTCTTTTCAGTTGCAAACTCCACTGCATACATATATATGGGGAAGAACAAGCTCCAACTCGGTTTTACATTGAAAACGGCAGGCACTTCAAACCGGCACTAGGAAACAGACTGAGAAACCAGAGTAAGGGTTTCTCCTGCAACCCGTTCCCTTTGTGCTGGATGAACGAACGTCTCTCCACATGCTCAGTTCTGAGAGATAATTGTGTGTGAAAGCCGTCCTTCACCTAGCTTGAAGGGAACACAAAGTTTCTTTTCAGTTGCAAACTCCACTCCATACATATATATGGGCAGGTACAAGCTCCAACTCGGTTTTACAGTGAAAACGGCAGGCACTTCAAACCGGCACTAGGAAACAGACTGGGAAACCAGAGTAAGGGTTTATCCTGCAACCCGTTCCCTTTGTGCTGGATGAACGAACGTCTCTGCACATGCTCAGTTCTGAGAGATAAGTGTGTTTGAAAGCCGTCCTTCACCTAGCTTGAAGGCAACACAAAGTTTCTTTTCAGTTGCAAACTCCACTCCATACATATATATTGGGAGGTACAAGCTCCAACTCGGTTTTACAGTGAAAACGGCAGGCACTTCAAACCGGCACTAGGAAACAGACTGAGAAACCAGAGTAAGGGTTTCTCTGGCAACCCGTTCCCTTTGTGCTGGATGAACGAACGTCTCTCCACATGCTCAGTTCTGAGAGATAAGTGTGTGTGAAAGCCGTCCTTCACCTAGCTTGAAGGGAACACAAAGTTTCTTTTCAGTTGCAAACTCCACTCCATACATATATATGGGGAAGTACAAGCTCCAACTCGGTTTTACAGTGAAAACGGCAGGCACATCAAACCGGCACTAGGAAACAGACTGAGAAACCAGAGTAACGGTTTCTCCTGCAACCCGTTCCCTTTGTGCTGGATGAACGAACGTCCCTCCACATGCTCAGTTCTGAGAGATAAGTGTGTGTGAAAGCCGTCCTTCACCTAGCTTGAAGGGAGCACAAAGTTTCTTTTCAGTTGCAAACTCCACTCCATACATATATATGGGGAGGAACAAGCTCTAACTCGGTTTTACAGTAAAAACGGCAGGCACTTCAAACCGGCACTAGAAAACAGACTGAGAAACCAGAGTAAGGGTTTCTCCTGCAACCCGTTCCCTTTGTGCTGGATGAACGAACGTCTCTCCACATGCTCAGTTCTGAGAGATAATTGTGTGTGAAAGCCGTCCTTCACCTAGCTTGAAGGGAACACATAGTTTATTTTCAGTTGCCAACTACACTGCATACATATATATGGGGAGGTACAAGCTCCAACTCGGTTTTACAGTGAAAACGGCAGGCACTTCAAACCGGCACTAGGAAACAGACTGAGAAACCAGAGTAAGGGTTTCTCCTGCAACCCGTTCCCTTTGTGCTGGATGAACGAACGTCTCTCCACATGCTCAGTTCTGAGAGATAAGTGTGTGTGAAAGCCGTCTTTCACCTAGCTTGAATGGAACACAAAGATTCTTTTCAGTTGCAAACTCCAATCCATACATATATATGGGGAGGAACAAGCTCCAACTCGGTTTTACAGTGAAAACGGCAGGCACATCAAACCGGCACTAGGAAACAGACTGGGAAACCAGAGTAAGGGTTTCTCCTGCAACCCGTTCCCTTTGTGCTGGATGAACGAACGTCTCTCCACATGCTCAGTTCTGAGAGATAAGTGTGTGTGAAAGCCGTCCTTCACCTAGCTTGAAGGGAACACAAAGTTTCTTTTCAGTTGCAAACTCCACTGCATACATATATATGGGGAGGTACAAGCTCCAACTCGGTTTTACAGTGAAAACGGCAGGCACTTCAAACCGGCACTAGGAAACAGACTGAGAAACCAGAGTAAGGGTTTCTCCTGCAACCCGTTCCCTTTGTGCTGGATGAACGAACGTCTCTCCACATGCTCAGTTCTGAGAGATAATTGTGTGTGAAAGCCGTCCTTCACCTAGCTTGAAGGGAACACAAAGTTTCTTTTCAGTTGCAAACTCCACTCCATACATATATATGGGCAGGTACAAGCTCCAACTCGGTTTTACAGTGAAAACGGCAGGCACTTCAAACCGGCACTAGGAAACAGACTGGGAAACCAGAGTAAGGGTTTCTCCTGCAACCCGTTCACTTTGTGCTGGATGAACGAACGTCTCTCCACATGCTCAGTTCTGAGAGATAAGTGTGTGTGAAAGCCGTCCTTCACGTAGCTTGAAGGGAACACAAAGTTTCTTTTCAGTTGCAAACTCCACTGCATACATATATATGGGGTGGTACAAGCTCCAACTCGGTTTTACAGTGAAAACGGCAGGCAATTCAAACCGGCACTAGGAAACAGACTGAGAAACCAGAGTAAGGGTTTCTCCTGCAACCCGTTCCCTTTGTGCTGGATGAACGAACGTCTCTCCACATGCTCAGTTCTGAGAGATAAGTGTGTGTGAAAGCCGTCCTTCACCTAGCTTGAAGGGAACACAAAGTTTCTTTTCAGTTGCAAACTCCACTCCATACATATATATGGGCAGGTACAAGCTCCAACTCGGTTTTACAGTGAAAACGGCAGGCACTTCAAACCGGCACTAGGAAACAGACTGGGAAACCAGAGTAAGGGTTTCTTCTGCAACCCGTTCACTTTGTGCTGGATGAACGAACGTCTCTCCACATGCTCAGTTCTGAGAGATAAGTGTGTGTGAAAGCCGTCCTTCACCTAGCTTGAAGGGAACACAAAGTTTCTTTTCAGTTGCAAACTCCACTGCATACATATATATGGGGAGGTACAAGCTCCAACTCGGTTTTACAGTGAAAACGGCAGGCACTTCAAACCGGCACTAGGAAACAGACTGAGAAACCAGAGTAAGGGTTTCTCCTGCAACCCGTTCCCTTTGTGCTGGATGAACGAACGTCTCTCCACATGCTCAGTTCTGAGAGATAATTGTGTGTGAAAGCCGTCCTTCACCTAGCTTGAAGGGAACACAAAGTTTCTTTTCAGTTGCAAACTCCACTCCATACATATATATGGGCAGGTACAAGCTCCAACTCGGTTTTACAGTGAAAACGGCAGGCACTTCAAACCGGCACTAGGAAACAGACTGGGAAACCAGAGTAAGGGTTTATCCTGCAACCCGTTCCCTTTGTGCTGGATGAACGAACGTCTCTGCACATGCTCAGTTCTGAGAGATAAGTGTGTTTGAAAGCCGTCCTTCACCTAGCTTGAAGGGAACACAAAGTTTCTTTTCAGTTGCAAACTCCACTCCATACATATATATTGGGAGGTACAAGCTCCAACTCGGTTTTACAGTGAAAACGGCAGGCACTTCAAACCGGCACTAGGAAACAGACTGAGAAACCAGAGTAAGGGTTTCTCCTGCAACCCGTTCCCTTTGTGCTGGATGAACGAACGTCTCTCCACATGCTCAGTTCTGAGAGATAAATGTGTGTGAAAGCCGTCCTTCACCTAGCTTGAAGGGAACACAAAGTTTCTTTTCAGTTGCAAACTCCACTCCATACATATATATGGGGAAGTACAAGCTCCAACTCGGTTTTACAGTGAAAACGGCAGGCACATCAAACCGGCACTAGGAAACAGACTGAGAAACCAGAGTAACGGTTTCTCCTGCAACCCGTTCCCTTTGTGCTGGATGAACGAACGTCTCTCCACATGCTCAGTTCTGAGAGATAAGTGTGTGTGAAAGCCGTCCTTCACCTAGCTTGAAGGGAACACAAAGTTTCTTTTCAGTTGCAAACTCCACTCCATACATATATATGGGGAGGAACAAGCTCCAACTCGGTTTTACAGTAAAAACGGCAGGCACTTCAAACCGGCACTAGAAAACAGACTGAGAAACCAGAGTAAGGGTTTCTCCTGCAACCCGTTCCCTTTGTGCTGGATGAACGAACGTCTCTCCACATGCTCAGTTCTGAGAGATAATTGTGTGTGAAAGCCGTCCTTCACCTAGCTTGAAGGGAACACATAGTTTATTTTCAGTTGCCAACTACACTGCATACATATATATGGGGAGGTACAAGCTCCAACTCGGTTTTACAGTGAAAACGGCAGGCACTTCAAACCGGCACTAGGAAACAGACTGAGAAACCAGAGTAAGGGTTTCTCCTGCAACCCGTTCCCTTTGTGCTGGATGAACGAACGTCTCTCCACATGCTCAGTTCTGAGAGATAAGTGTGTGTGAAAGCCGTCTTTCACCTAGCTTGAATGGAACACAAAGATTCTTTTCAGTTGCAAACTCCAATCCATACATATATATGGGGAGGAACAAGCTCCAACTCGGTTTTACAGTGAAAACGGCAGGCACATCAAACCGGCACTAGGAAACAGACTGGGAAACCAGAGTAAGGGTTTCTCCTGCAACCCGTTCCCTTTGTGCTGGATGAACGAACGTCTCTCCACATGCTCAGTTCTGAGAGATAAGTGTGTGTGAAAGCCGTCCTTCACCTAGCTTGAAGGGAACACAAAGTTTCTTTTCAGTTGCAAACTCCACTGCATACATATATATGGGGAGGTACAAGCTCCAACTCGGTTTTACAGTGAAAACGGCAGGCACTTCAAACCGGCACTAGGAAACAGACTGAGAAACCAGAGTAAGGGTTTCTCCTGCAACCCGTTCCCTTTGTGCTGGATGAACGAACGTCTCTCCACATGCTCAGTTCTGAGAGATAATTGTGTGTGAAAGCCGTCCTTCACCTAGCTTGAAGGGAACACAAAGTTTCTTTTCAGTTGCAAACTCCACTCCATACATATATATGGGCAGGTACAAGCTCCAACTCGGTTTTACAGTGAAAACGGCAGGCACTTCAAACCGGCACTAGGAAACAGACTGGGAAACCAGAGTAAGGGTTTCTCCTGCAACCCGTTCACTTTGTGCTGGATGAACGAACGTCTCTCCACATGCTCAGTTCTGAGAGATAAGTGTGTGTGAAAGCCGTCCTTCACGTAGCTTGAAGGGAACACAAAGTTTCTTTTCAGTTGCAAACTCCACTGCATACATATATATGGGGTGGTACAAGCTCCAACTCGGTTTTACAGTGAAAACGGCAGGCAATTCAAACCGGCACTAGGAAACAGACTGAGAAACCAGAGTAAGGGTTTCTCCTGCAACCCGTTCCCTTTGTGCTGGATGAACGAACGTCTCTCCACATGCTCAGTTCTGAGAGATAAGTGTGTGTGAAAGCCGTCCTTCACCTAGCTTGAAGGGAACACAAAGTTTCTTTTCAGTTGCAAACTCCACTCCATACATATATATGGGCAGGTACAAGCTCCAACTCGGTTTTACAGTGAAAACGGCAGGCACTTCAAACCGGCACTAGGAAACAGACTGGGAAACCAGAGTAAGGGTTTCTTCTGCAACCCGTTCACTTTGTGCTGGATGAACGAACGTCTCTCCACATGCTCAGTTCTGAGAGATAAGTGTGTGTGAAAGCCGTCCTTCACCTAGCTTGAAGGGAACACAAAGTTTCTTTTCAGTTGCAAACTCCACTGCATACATATATATGGGGAGGTACAAGCTCCAACTCGGTTTTACAGTGAAAACGGCAGGCACTTCAAACCGGCACTAGGAAACAGACTGAGAAACCAGAGTAAGGGTTTCTCCTGCAACCCGTTCCCTTTGTGCTGGATGAACGAACGTCTCTCCACATGCTCAGGTCTGAGAGATAAGTGTGTTTGAAAGCCGTCCTTCACCTAGCTTGAAGGGAACACAAAGTTTCTTTTCAGTTGCAAACTCCACTCCATACATATATATGGGGAGGTACAAGCTCCAACTCGGTTTTACAGTGAAAACGGCAGGCACTTCAAACCGGCACTAGGAAACAGACTGGGAAACCCGAGTAAGGGTTTCTCCTGCAACCCGTTCCCTTTGTGCTGGATGAACGAACGTCTCTCCACATGCTCAGTTCTGAGAGATAAGTGTGTGTGAAAGCCGTCCTTCACCTAGCTTGAAGGGAACACAAAGTTTCTTTTCAGTTGCAAACTCCACTGCATACATATATATGGGGAGGAACAAGCTCCAACTCGGTTTTACATTGAAAACGGCAGGCACTTCAAACCGGCACTAGGAAACAGACTGAGAAACCAGAGTAAGGGTTTCTCCTGCAACCCGTTCCCTTTGTGCTGGATGAACGAACGTCTCTCCACATGCTCAGTTCTGAGAGATAATTGTGTGTGAAAGCCGTCCTTCACCTAGCTTGAAGGGAACACAAAGTTTCTTTTCAGTTGCAAACTCCACTCCATACATATATATGGGCAGGTACAAGCTGCAACTCGGTTTTACAGTGAAAACGGCAGGCACTTCAAACCGGCACTAGGAAACAGACTTGGAAACCAGAGTAAGGGTTTCTTCTGCAACCCGTTCACTTTGTGCTGGATGAACGAACGTCTCTCCACATGCTCAGTTCTGAGAGATAAGTGTGTGTGAAAGCCGTCCTTCACCTAGCTTGAAGGGAACACAAAGTTTCTTTTCAGTTGCAAACTCCACTGCATACATATATATGGGGTGGTACAAGCTCCAACTCGGTTTTACAGTGAAAAAGGCAGGCACTTCAAACCGGCACTAGGAAACAGACTGAGAAACCAGAGTAAGGGTTTCTCCTGCAACCCGTTCCCTTTGTGCTGGATGAACGAACGTCTCTCCACATGCTCAGGTCTGAGAGATAAGTGTGTTTGAAAGCCGTCCTTCACCTAGCTTGAAGGGAACACAAAGTTTCTTTTCAGTTGCAAACTCCACTCCATACATATATATGGGGAGGTACAAGCTCCAACTCGGTTTTACAGTGAAAACGGCAGGCACTTCAAACCGGCACTAGGAAACAGACTGGGAAACCCGAGTAAGGGTTTCTCCTGCAACCCGTTCCCTTTGTGCTGGATGAACGAACGTCTCTCCACATGCTCAGTTCTGAGAGATAAGTGTGTGTGAAAGCCGTCCTTCACCTAGCTTGAAGGGAACACAAAGTTTCTTTTCAGTTGCAAACTCCACTGCATACATATATATGGGGAGGAACAAGCTCCAACTCGGTTTTACATTGAAAACGGCAGGCACTTCAAACCGGCACTAGGAAACAGACTGAGAAACCAGAGTAAGGGTTTCTCCTGCAACCCGTTCCCTTTGTGCTGGATGAATGAACGTCTCTCCACATGCTCAGTTCTGAGAGATAATTGTGTGTGAAAGCCGTCCTTCACCTAGCTTGAAGGGAACACAAAGTTTCTTTTCAGTTGCAAACTCCACTCCATACATATATATGGGCAGGTACAAGCTCCAACTCGGTTTTACAGTGAAAACGGCAGGCACTTCAAACCGGCACTAGGAAACAGACTGGGAAACCAGAGTAAGGGTTTCTCCTGCAACCCGTTCACTTTGTGCTGGATGAACGAACGTCTCTCCACATGCTCAGTTCTGAGAGATAAGTGTGTGTGAAAGCCGTCCTTCACGTAGCTTGAAGGGAACACAAAGTTTCTTTTCAGTTGCAAACTCCACTGCATACATATATATGGGGTGGTACAAGCTCCAACTCGGTTTTACAGTGAAAACGGCAGGCACTTCAAACCGGCACTAGGAAACAGACTGAGAAACCAGAGTAAGGGTTTCTCCTGCAACCCGTTGCCTTTGTGCTGGATGAACGAACGTCTCTCCACATGCTCAGTTCTGAGAGATAAGTGTGTGTGAAAGCCGTCCTTCACCTAGCTTGAAGGGAACACAAAGTTTCTTTTCAGTTGCAAACTCCACTCCATACATATATATGGGCAGGTACAAGCTCCAACTCGGTTTTACAGTGAAAACGGCAGGCACTTCAAACCGGCACTAGGAAACAGACTGGGAAACCAGAGTAAGGGTTTCTTCTGCAACCCGTTCACTTTGTGCTGGATGAACGAACGTCTCTCCACATGCTCAGTTCTGAGAGATAAGTGTGTGTGAAAGCCGTCCTTCACCTAGCTTGAAGGGAACACAAAGTTTCTTTTCAGTTGCAAACTCCACTGCATACATATATATGGGGTGGTACAAGCTCCAACTCGGTTTTACAGTGAAAACGGCAGGCACTTCAAACCGGCACTAGGAAACAGACTGAGAAACCAGAGTAAGGGTTTCTCCTGCAACCCGTTCCCTTTGTGCTGGATGAACGAACGTCTCTCCACATGCTCAGGTCTGAGAGATAAGTGTGTTTGAAAGCCGTCCTTAACCTAGCTTGAAGGGAACACAAAGTTTCTTTTCAGTTGCAAACTCCACTCCATACATATATATGGGGAGGTACAAGCTCCAACTCGGTTTTACAGTGAAAACGGCAGGCACTTCAAACCGGCACTAGGAAACAGACTGGGAAACCCGAGTAAGGGTTTCTCCTGCAACCCGTTCCCTTTGTGCTGGATGAACGAACGTCTCTCCACATGCTCAGTTCTGAGAGATAAGTGTGTGTGAAAGCCGTCCTTCACCTAGCTTGAAGGGAACACAAAGTTTCTTTTCAGTTGCAAACTCCACTCCATACATATATATGGGGAGGTACAAGCTCCAACTCGGTTTTACATTGAAAACGGCAGGCACTTCAAACCGGCACTAGGAAACAGACTGGGAAACCAGAGTAAGGGTTTCTCCTGCAACCCGTTCCCTTTGTGCTGGATGAACGAACGTCTCTGCACATGCTCAGTTCTGAGAGATAAGTGTGTTTGAAAGCCGTCCTTCACCTAGCTTGAAGGGAACACAAAGTTTCTTTTCAGTTGCAAACTCCACTCCATACATATATATGGGGAGGTACAAGCTCCAACTCGGTTTTACAGTGAAAACGGCAGGCACTTCAAACCGTCACTAGGAAACAGACTGGGAAACCAGAGTAAGGGTTTCTCCTGCAACCCGTTCCCTTTGTGCTGGATGAACGAACGTCTCTCCACATGCTCAGTTCTGAGAGATAAGTGTGTGTGAAAGCCGTCCTTCACCTAGCTTGAAGGGAACACAAAGTTTCTTTTCAGTTGCAAACTCCACTCCATACATATATATGGGGAGGAACAAGCACTTACTCGGTTTTACAGTAAAAACGGCAGGCACTTCAAACCGTCACTAGAAAACAGACTGAGAAACCAGAGTAAGGGTTTCTCCTGCAACCCGTTCCCTTTGTGCTGGATGAACGAACGTCTCTCCACATGCTCCGTTCTGAGAGATAATTGTGTGTGAAAGCCGTCCTTCACCTAGCTTGAAGGGAACACATAGTTTATTTTCAGTTGCCAACTACACTGCATACATATATATGGGGAGGTACAAGCTCCAACTCGGTTTTACACTGAAAACGGCAGGCACTTCAAACCGGCACTAGGAAACAGACTGAGAAACCAGAGTAAGGGTTTCTCCTGCAACCCGTTCCCTTTGTGCTGGATGAACGAACGTCTCTCCACATGCTCAGTTCTGAGAGATAAGTGTGTGTGAAAGCCGTCCTTCACCTAGCTTGAAGGGAACACAAAGTTTCTTTTCAGTTGCAAACTCCACTCCATACATATATATGGGAAGGTACAAGCTCCAACTCGGTTTTACAGTGAAAACGGCAGGCACTTCAAACCGGCACTAGGAAACAGACTGGGAAACCAGAGTAAGGGTTTCTCCTGCAACCCGTTCCCTTTGTGCTGGATGAACGAACGTCTCTCCACATGCTCAGTTCTGAGAGATAAGTGTGTGTGAAAGCCGTCTTTCACCTAGCTTGAATGGAACACAAAGATTCTTTTCAGTTGCAAACCCCAATCCATACATATATATGGGGAGGAACAAGCTCCAACTCGGTTTTACAGTGAAAACGGCAGGCACATCAAAGCGGCACTAGGAAACAGACTGAGAAACCAGAGTAAGGGTTTCTCCTGCAACCCGTTCCCTTTGTGCTGGATGAACGAACGTCTCTCCACATGCTCAGTTCTGAGAGATAAGTGTGTGTGAAAGCCGTCCTTCACCTAGCTTGAAGGGAACACAAAGTTTCTTTTCAGTTGCAAACTCCACTCCATACATATATATGGGGAGGTACAAGCTCCAACTCGGTTTTACAGTGAAAACGGCAGGCACTTCAAACCGGCACTAGGAAACAGACTGAGAAACCAGAGTAAGGGTTTCTCCTGCAACCCGTTCCCTTTGTGCTGGATGAACGAACGTCTCTCCACATGCTCAGTTCTGAGAGATAAGTGTGTGTGAAAGCTGTCCTTCACCTAGCTTGAAGGGAACACAAAGTTTCTTTTCAGTTGCAAACTCCACTGCATACATATATATGGGGAGGTACAAGCTCCAACTCGGTTTTACAGTGAAAACGGCAGGCACTTCAAACCGGCACTAGGAAACAGACTGAGAAACCAGAGTAAGGGTTTCTCCTGCAACCCGTTCCCTTTGTGCTGGATGAACGAACGTCTCTCCACATGCTCAGTTCTGAGAGATAATTGTGTGTGAAAGCCGTCCTTCACCTAGCTTGAAGGGAACACAAAGTTTCTTTTCAGTTGCAAACTCCACTCCATACATATATATGGGCAGGTACAAGCTCCAACTCGGTTTTACAGTGAAAACGGGAGGCACTTCAAACCGGCACTAGGAAACAGACTGGGAAACCAGAGTAAGGGTTTCTCCTGCAACCCGTTCCCTTTGTGCTGGATGAACGAACGTCTCTCCACATGCTCAGTTCTGAGAGATAAGTGTGTGTGAAAGCCGTCCTTCACCTAGCTTGAAGGGAACACAAAGTTTCTTTTCAGTTGCAAACTCCACTGTATACATATATATGGGGTGGTACAAGCTCCAACTCGGTTTTACAGTGAAAACGGCAGGCACTTCAAACCGGCACTAGGAAACAGACTGGGAAACCAGAGTAAGGGTTTCTCCTGCAACCCGTTCCCTTTGTGCTGGATGAACGAACGTCTCTGCACATGCTCAGTTCTGAGAGATAAGTGTGTTTGAAAGCCGTCCTTCACCTAGCTTGAAGGGAACACAAAGTTTCTTTTCAGTTGCAAACTCCACTCCATACATATATATTGGGAGGTACAAGCTCCAACTCGGTTTTACAGTGAAAACGGCAGGCACTTCAAACCGGCACTAGGAAACAGACTGGGAAACCAGAGTAAGGGTTTATCCTGCAACCCGTTCCCTTTGTGCTGGATGAACGAACGTCTCTGCACATGCTCAGTTCTGAGAGATAAGTGTGTTTGAAAGCCGTCCTTCACCTAGCTTGAAGGGAACACAAAGTTTCTTTTCAGTTGCAAACTCCACTCCATACATATATATTGGGAGGTACAAGCTCCAACTCGGTTTTACAGTGAAAACGGCAGGCACTTCAAACCGGCACTAGGAAACAGACTGAGAAACCAGAGTAAGGGTTTCTCCTGCAACCCGTTCCCTTTGTGCTGGATGAACGAACGTCTCTCCACATGCTCAGTTCTGAGAGATAAGTGTGTGTGAAAGCCGTCCTTCACCTAGCTTGAAGGGAACACAAAGTTTCTTTTCAGTTGCAAACTCCACTCCATACATATATATGGGGAAGTACAAGCTCCAACTCGGTTTTACAGTGAAAACGGCAGGCACATCAAACCGGCACTAGGAAACAGACTGAGAAACCAGAGTAACGGTTTCTCCTGCAACCCGTTCCCTTTGTGCTGGATGAACGAACGTCTCTCCACATGCTCAGTTCTGAGAGATAAGTGTGTGTGAAAGCCGTCCTTCACCTAGCTTGAAGGGAACACAAAGTTTCTTTTCAGTTGCAAACTCCACTCCATACATATATATGGGGAGGAACAAGCTCCAACTCGGTTTTACAGTAAAAACGGCAGGCACTTCAAACCGGCACTAGAAAACAGACTGAGAAACCAGAGTAAGGGTTTCTCCTGCAACCCGTTCCCTTTGTGCTGGATGAACGAACGTCTCTCCACATGCTCAGTTCTGAGAGATAATTGTGTGTGAAAGCCGTCCTTCACCTAGCTTGAAGGGAACACATAGTTTATTTTCAGTTGCCAACTACACTGCATACATATATATGGGGAGGTACAAGCTCCAACTCGGTTTTACAGTGAAAACGGCAGGCACTTCAAACCGGCACTAGGAAACAGACTGAGAAACCAGAGTAAGGGTTTCTCCTGCAACCCGTTCCCTTTGTGCTGGATGAACGAACGTCTCTCCACATGCTCAGTTCTGAGAGATAAGTGTGTGTGAAAGCCGTCTTTCACCTAGCTTGAATGGAACACAAAGATTCTTTTCAGTTGCAAACTCCAATCCATACATATATATGGGGAGGAACAAGCTCCAACTCGGTTTTACAGTGAAAACGGCAGGCACATCAAACCGGCACTAGGAAACAGACTGGGAAACCAGAGTAAGGGTTTCTCCTGCAACCCGTTCCCTTTGTGCTGGATGAACGAACGTCTCTCCACATGCTCAGTTCTGAGAGATAAGTGTGTGTGAAAGCCGTCCTTCACCTAGCTTGAAGGGAACACAAAGTTTCTTTTCAGTTGCAAACTCCACTGCATACATATATATGGGGAGGTACAAGCTCCAACTCGGTTTTACAGTGAAAACGGCAGGCACTTCAAACCGGCACTAGGAAACAGACTGAGAAACCAGAGTAAGGGTTTCTCCTGCAACCCGTTCCCTTTGTGCTGGATGAACGAACGTCTCTCCACATGCTCAGTTCTGAGAGATAATTGTGTGTGAAAGCCGTCCTTCACCTAGCTTGAAGGGAACACAAAGTTTCTTTTCAGTTGCAAACTCCACTCCATACATATATATGGGCAGGTACAAGCTCCAACTCGGTTTTACAGTGAAAACGGCAGGCACTTCAAACCGGCACTAGGAAACAGACTGGGAAACCAGAGTAAGGGTTTCTCCTGCAACCCGTTCACTTTGTGCTGGATGAACGAACGTCTCTCCACATGCTCAGTTCTGAGAGATAAGTGTGTGTGAAAGCCGTCCTTCACGTAGCTTGAAGGGAACACAAAGTTTCTTTTCAGTTGCAAACTCCACTGCATACATATATATGGGGTGGTACAAGCTCCAACTCGGTTTTACAGTGAAAACGGCAGGCAATTCAAACCGGCACTAGGAAACAGACTGAGAAACCAGAGTAAGGGTTTCTCCTGCAACCCGTTCCCTTTGTGCTGGATGAACGAACGTCTCTCCACATGCTCAGTTCTGAGAGATAAGTGTGTGTGAAAGCCGTCCTTCACCTAGCTTGAAGGGAACACAAAGTTTCTTTTCAGTTGCAAACTCCACTCCATACATATATATGGGCAGGTACAAGCTCCAACTCGGTTTTACAGTGAAAACGGCAGGCACTTCAAACCGGCACTAGGAAACAGACTGGGAAACCAGAGTAAGGGTTTCTTCTGCAACCCGTTCACTTTGTGCTGGATGAACGAACGTCTCTCCACATGCTCAGTTCTGAGAGATAAGTGTGTGTGAAAGCCGTCCTTCACCTAGCTTGAAGGGAACACAAAGTTTCTTTTCAGTTGCAAACTCCACTGCATACATATATATGGGGAGGTACAAGCTCCAACTCGGTTTTACAGTGAAAACGGCAGGCACTTCAAACCGGCACTAGGAAACAGACTGAGAAACCAGAGTAAGGGTTTCTCCTGCAACCCGTTCCCTTTGTGCTGGATGAACGAACGTCTCTCCACATGCTCAGGTCTGAGAGATAAGTGTGTTTGAAAGCCGTCCTTCACCTAGCTTGAAGGGAACACAAAGTTTCTTTTCAGTTGCAAACTCCACTCCATACATATATATGGGGAGGTACAAGCTCCAACTCGGTTTTACAGTGAAAACGGCAGGCACTTCAAACCGGCACTAGGAAACAGACTGGGAAACCCGAGTAAGGGTTTCTCCTGCAACCCGTTCCCTTTGTGCTGGATGAACGAACGTCTCTCCACATGCTCAGTTCTGAGAGATAAGTGTGTGTGAAAGCCGTCCTTCACCTAGCTTGAAGGGAACACAAAGTTTCTTTTCAGTTGCAAACTCCACTGCATACATATATATGGGGAGGAACAAGCTCCAACTCGGTTTTACATTGAAAACGGCAGGCACTTCAAACCGGCACTAGGAAACAGACTGAGAAACCAGAGTAAGGGTTTCTCCTGCAACCCGTTCCCTTTGTGCTGGATGAACGAACGTCTCTCCACATGCTCAGTTCTGAGAGATAATTGTGTGTGAAAGCCGTCCTTCACCTAGCTTGAAGGGAACACAAAGTTTCTTTTCAGTTGCAAACTCCACTCCATACATATATATGGGCAGGTACAAGCTGCAACTCGGTTTTACAGTGAAAACGGCAGGCACTTCAAACCGGCACTAGGAAACAGACTTGGAAACCAGAGTAAGGGTTTCTTCTGCAACCCGTTCACTTTGTGCTGGATGAACGAACGTCTCTCCACATGCTCAGTTCTGAGAGATAAGTGTGTGTGAAAGCCGTCCTTCACCTAGCTTGAAGGGAACACAAAGTTTCTTTTCAGTTGCAAACTCCACTGCATACATATATATGGGGTGGTACAAGCTCCAACTCGGTTTTACAGTGAAAAAGGCAGGCACTTCAAACCGGCACTAGGAAACAGACTGAGAAACCAGAGTAAGGGTTTCTCCTGCAACCCGTTCCCTTTGTGCTGGATGAACGAACGTCTCTCCACATGCTCAGGTCTGAGAGATAAGTGTGTTTGAAAGCCGTCCTTCACCTAGCTTGAAGGGAACACAAAGTTTCTTTTCAGTTGCAAACTCCACTCCATACATATATATGGGGAGGTACAAGCTCCAACTCGGTTTTACAGTGAAAACGGCAGGCACTTCAAACCGGCACTAGGAAACAGACTGGGAAACCCGAGTAAGGGTTTCTCCTGCAACCCGTTCCCTTTGTGCTGGATGAACGAACGTCTCTCCACATGCTCAGTTCTGAGAGATAAGTGTGTGTGAAAGCCGTCCTTCACCTAGCTTGAAGGGAACACAAAGTTTCTTTTCAGTTGCAAACTCCACTGCATACATATATATGGGGAGGAACAAGCTCCAACTCGGTTTTACATTGAAAACGGCAGGCACTTCAAACCGGCACTAGGAAACAGACTGAGAAACCAGAGTAAGGGTTTCTCCTGCAACCCGTTCCCTTTGTGCTGGATGAATGAACGTCTCTCCACATGCTCAGTTCTGAGAGATAATTGTGTGTGAAAGCCGTCCTTCACCTAGCTTGAAGGGAACACAAAGTTTCTTTTCAGTTGCAAACTCCACTCCATACATATATATGGGCAGGTACAAGCTCCAACTCGGTTTTACAGTGAAAACGGCAGGCACTTCAAACCGGCACTAGGAAACAGACTGGGAAACCAGAGTAAGGGTTTCTCCTGCAACCCGTTCACTTTGTGCTGGATGAACGAACGTCTCTCCACATGCTCAGTTCTGAGAGATAAGTGTGTGTGAAAGCCGTCCTTCACGTAGCTTGAAGGGAACACAAAGTTTCTTTTCAGTTGCAAACTCCACTGCATACATATATATGGGGTGGTACAAGCTCCAACTCGGTTTTACAGTGAAAACGGCAGGCACTTCAAACCGGCACTAGGAAACAGACTGAGAAACCAGAGTAAGGGTTTCTCCTGCAACCCGTTGCCTTTGTGCTGGATGAACGAACGTCTCTCCACATGCTCAGTTCTGAGAGATAAGTGTGTGTGAAAGCCGTCCTTCACCTAGCTTGAAGGGAACACAAAGTTTCTTTTCAGTTGCAAACTCCACTCCATACATATATATGGGCAGGTACAAGCTCCAACTCGGTTTTACAGTGAAAACGGCAGGCACTTCAAACCGGCACTAGGAAACAGACTGGGAAACCAGAGTAAGGGTTTCTTCTGCAACCCGTTCACTTTGTGCTGGATGAACGAACGTCTCTCCACATGCTCAGTTCTGAGAGATAAGTGTGTGTGAAAGCCGTCCTTCACCTAGCTTGAAGGGAACACAAAGTTTCTTTTCAGTTGCAAACTCCACTGCATACATATATATGGGGTGGTACAAGCTCCAACTCGGTTTTACAGTGAAAACGGCAGGCACTTCAAACCGGCACTAGGAAACAGACTGAGAAACCAGAGTAAGGGTTTCTCCTGCAACCCGTTCCCTTTGTGCTGGATGAACGAACGTCTCTCCACATGCTCCGTTCTGAGAGATAATTGTGTGTGAAAGCCGTCCTTCACCTAGCTTGAAGGGAACACATAGTTTATTTTCAGTTGCCAACTACACTGCATACATATATATGGGGAGGTACAAGCTCCAACTCGGTTTTACACTGAAAACGGCAGGCACTTCAAACCGGCACTAGGAAACAGACTGAGAAACCAGAGTAAGGGTTTCTCCTGCAACCCGTTCCCTTTGTGCTGGATGAACGAACGTCTCTCCACATGCTCAGTTCTGAGAGATAAGTGTGTGTGAAAGCCGTCCTTCACCTAGCTTGAAGGGAACACAAAGTTTCTTTTCAGTTGCAAACTCCACTCCATACATATATATGGGAAGGTACAAGCTCCAACTCGGTTTTACAGTGAAAACGGCAGGCACTTCAAACCGGCACTAGGAAACAGACTGGGAAACCAGAGTAAGGGTTTCTCCTGCAACCCGTTCCCTTTGTGCTGGATGAACGAACGTCTCTCCACATGCTCAGTTCTGAGAGATAAGTGTGTGTGAAAGCCGTCTTTCACCTAGCTTGAATGGAACACAAAGATTCTTTTCAGTTGCAAACCCCAATCCATACATATATATGGGGAGGAACAAGCTCCAACTCGGTTTTACAGTGAAAACGGCAGGCACATCAAAGCGGCACTAGGAAACAGACTGAGAAACCAGAGTAAGGGTTTCTCCTGCAACCCGTTCCCTTTGTGCTGGATGAACGAACGTCTCTCCACATGCTCAGTTCTGAGAGATAAGTGTGTGTGAAAGCCGTCCTTCACCTAGCTTGAAGGGAACACAAAGTTTCTTTTCAGTTGCAAACTCCACTCCATACATATATATGGGGAGGTACAAGCTCCAACTCGGTTTTACAGTGAAAACGGCAGGCACTTCAAACCGGCACTAGGAAACAGACTGAGAAACCAGAGTAAGGGTTTCTCCTGCAACCCGTTCCCTTTGTGCTGGATGAACGAACGTCTCTCCACATGCTCAGTTCTGAGAGATAAGTGTGTGTGAAAGCTGTCCTTCACCTAGCTTGAAGGGAACACAAAGTTTCTTTTCAGTTGCAAACTCCACTGCATACATATATATGGGGAGGTACAAGCTCCAACTCGGTTTTACAGTGAAAACGGCAGGCACTTCAAACCGGCACTAGGAAACAGACTGAGAAACCAGAGTAAGGGTTTCTCCTGCAACCCGTTCCCTTTGTGCTGGATGAACGAACGTCTCTCCACATGCTCAGTTCTGAGAGATAATTGTGTGTGAAAGCCGTCCTTCACCTAGCTTGAAGGGAACACAAAGTTTCTTTTCAGTTGCAAACTCCACTCCATACATATATATGGGCAGGTACAAGCTCCAACTCGGTTTTACAGTGAAAACGGGAGGCACTTCAAACCGGCACTAGGAAACAGACTGGGAAACCAGAGTAAGGGTTTCTCCTGCAACCCGTTCCCTTTGTGCTGGATGAACGAACGTCTCTCCACATGCTCAGTTCTGAGAGATAAGTGTGTGTGAAAGCCGTCCTTCACCTAGCTTGAAGGGAACACAAAGTTTCTTTTCAGTTGCAAACTCCACTGTATACATATATATGGGGTGGTACAAGCTCCAACTCGGTTTTACAGTGAAAACGGCAGGCACTTCAAACCGGCACTAGGAAACAGACTGGGAAACCAGAGTAAGGGTTTCTCCTGCAACCCGTTCCCTTTGTGCAGGATGAACGAACGTCTCTCCACATGCTCAGGTCTGAGAGATAAGTGTGTTTGAAAGCCGTCCTTCACCTAGCTTGAAGGGAACACAAAGTTTCTTTTCAGTTGCAAACTCCACTCCATACATATATATGGGGAGGTACAAGCTCCAACTCGGTTTTACAGTGAAAACGGCAGGCACTTCAAACCGGCACTAGGTAACAGACTGAGAAACCAGAGTAAGGGTTTCTCCTGCAACCCGTTCCCTTTGTGCTGGATGAACGAACGTCTCTCCACATGCTCAGTTCTGAGAGATAATTGTGTGTGAAAGCCGTCCTTCACCTAGCTTGAAGGGAACACATAGTTTATTTTCAGTTGCCAACTACACTGCATACATATATATGGGGAGGTACAAGCTCCAACTCGGTTTTACAGTGAAAACGGCAGGCACTTCAAACCGGCACTAGGAAACAGACTGAGAAACCAGAGTAAGGGTTTCTCCTGCAACCCGTTCCCTTTGTGCTGGATGAACGAACGTCTCTCCACATGCTCAGTTCTGAGAGATAAGTGTGTGTGAAAGCCGTCTTTCACCTAGCTTGAATGGAACACAAAGATTCTTTTCAGTTGCAAACTCCAATCCATACATATATATGGGGAGGAACAAGCTCCAACTCGGTTTTACAGTGAAAACGGCAGGCACATCAAAGCGGCACTAGGAAACAGACTGGGAAACCAGAGTAAGGGTTTCTCCTGCAACCCGTTCCCTTTGTGCTGGATGAACGAACGTCTCTCCACATGCTCAGTTCTGAGAGATAAGTGTGTGTGAAAGCCGTCCTTCACCTAGCTTGAAGGGAACACAAAGTTTCTTTTCAGTTGCAAACTCCACTGCATACATATATATGGGGAGGTACAAGCTCCAACTCGGTTTTACAGTGAAAACGGCAGGCACTTCAAACCGGCACTAGGAAACAGACTGAGAAACCAGAGTAAGTGTTTCTCTTGCAACCCGTTCCCTTTGTGCTGGATGAACGAACGTCTCTCCACATGCTCAGTTCTGAGAGTTAATTGTGTGTGAAAGCCGTCCTTCACCTAGCTTGAAGGGAACACAAAGTTTCTTTTCAGTTGCAAACTCCACTCCATACATATATATGGGCAGGTACAAGCTCCAACTCGGTTTTACAGTGAAAACGGCAGGCACTTCAAACCGGCACTAGGAAACAGACTGGGAAACCAGAGTAAGGGTTTCTCCTGCAACCCGTTCACTTTGTGCTGGATGAACGAACGTCTCTCCACATGCTCAGTTCTGAGAGATAAGTGTGTGTGAAAGCCGTCCTTCACCTAGCTTGAAGGGAACACAAAGTTTCTTTTCAGTTGCAAACTCCACTGCATACATATATATGGGGTGGTACAAGCTCCAACTCGGTTTTACAGTGAAAACGGCAGGCACTTCAAACCGGCACTAGGAAACAGACTGAGAAACCAGAGTAAGGGTTTCTCCTGCAACCCGTTCCCTTTGTGCTGGATGAAAGAACGTCTCTCCACATGCTCAGTTCTGAGAGATAGTTGTGTGTGAAAGCCGTCCTTCACCTAGCTTGAAGGGAACACAAAGTTTCTTTTCAGTTGCAAACTCCACTCCATACATATATATGGGCAGGTACAAGCTCCAACTCGGTTTTACAGTGAAAACGGCAGGCACTTCAAACCGGCACTAGGAAACAGACTGGGAAACCAGAGTAAGGGTTTCTCCTGCAACCCGTTCCCTTTGTGCTGGATGAACGAACGTCTCTCCACATGCTCAGTTCTGAGAGATAAGTGTGTGTGAAAGCCGTCCTTCACCTAGCTTGAAGGGAACACAAAGTTTCTTTTCAGTTGCAAACTCCACTCCATACATATATATGGGCAGGTACAAGCTCCAACTCGGTTTTACAGTGAAAACGGCAGGCACTTCAAACCGGCACTAGGAAACAGACTGGGAAACCAGAGTAAGGGTTTCTCCTGCAACCCGTTCCCTTTGTGCTGGATGAACGAACGTCTCTCCACATACTGAGTTCTGAGAGATAAGTGTGTGTGAAGGCCGTCCTTCAACTAGCTTGAAGGGAACACAAAGTTTCTTTTCAGTTGCAAACTCCACTGCATACATATATATGGTTAGGTACAAGCTCCAACTCGGTTTTACAGTGAAAACGGCAGGCACTTCAAACCGGCACTAGGAAACAGACTGAGAAACCCGAGTAAGGGTTTCTCCTGCAACCCGTTCCCTTTGTGCTGGATGAACGAACGTCTCTCCACATGCTCAGTTCTGAGAGATAAGTGTGTGTGAAAGCCGTCCTTCACCTAGCTTGAAGGGAACACAAAGTTTCTTTTCAGTTGCAAACTCCACTGCATACATATATATGGGGAGGAACAAGCTCCAACTCGGTTTTACATTGAAAACGGCAGGCACTTCAAACCGGCACTAGGAAACAGACTGAGAAACCAGAGTAAGGGTTTCTCCTGCAACCCGTTCCCTTTGTGCTGGATGAACGAACGTCTCTCCACATGCTCAGTTCTGAGAGATAATTGTGTGTGAAAGCCGTCCTTCACCTAGCTTGAAGGGAACACAAAGTTTCTTTTCAGTTGCAAACTCCACTCCATACATATATATGGGCAGGTACAAGCTCCAACTCGGTTTTACAGTGAAAACGGCAGGCACTTCAAACCGGCACTAGGAAACAGACTGGGAAACCAGAGTAAGGGTTTCTCCTGCAACCTGTTCCCTTTGTGCTGGATGAACGAACGTCTCTGCACATGCTCAGTTCTGAGAGATAAGTGTGTTTGAAAGCCGTCCTTCACCTAGCTTGAAGGGAACACAAAGTTTCTTTTCAGTTGCAAACTCCACTCCATACATATATATGGGGAGGTACAAGCTCCAACTCGGTTTTACAGTGAAAACGGCAGGCATTTCAAACCGTCACTAGGAAACAGACTGGGAAACCAGAGTAAGGGTTTCTCCTGCAACCCGTTCCCTTTGTGCTGGATGAACGAACGTCTCTCCACATGCTCAGTTCTGAGAGATAAGTGTGTGTGAAAGCCGTCCTTCACCTAGCTTGAAGGGAACACAAAGTTTCTTTTCAGTTGCAAACTCCACTCCATACATATATATGGGGAGGTACAAGCTCCAACTCGGTTTTACAGTGAAAACGGCAGGCACTTCAAACCGGCACTAGGAAACAGACTGGGAAACCAGAGTAAGGGTTTCTCCTGCAACCCGTTCACTTTGTGCTGGATGAACGAACGTCTCTCCACATGCTCAGTTCTGAGAGATAAGTGTGTGTGAAAGCCGTCCTTCACCTAGCTTGAAGGGAACACAAAGTTTCTTTTCAGTTGCAAACTCCACTGCATACATATATATGGGGAGGTACAAGCTCCAACTCGGTTTTACAGTGAAAACGGCAGGCACTTCAAACCGGCACTAGGAAACAGACTGAGAAACCAGAGTAAGGGTTTCTCCTGCAACCCGTTCCCTTTGTGCTGGATGAACGAACGTCTCTCCACATGCTCAGGTCTGAGAGATAAGTGTGTTTGAAAGCCGTCCTTCACCTAGCTTGAAGGGAACACAAAGTTTCTTTTCAGTTGCAAACTCCACTCCATACATATATATGGGGAGGTACAAGCTCCAACTCGGTTTTACAGTGAAAACGGCAGGCACTTCAAACCGGCACTAGGAAACAGACGGGGAAACCCGAGTAAGGGTTTCTCCTGCAACCCGTTCCCTTTCTGCTGGATGAACGAACGTCTCTCCACATGCTCAGTTCTGAGAGATAAGTGTGTGTGAAAGCCGTCCTTCACCTAGCTTGAAGGGAACACAAAGTTTCTTTTCAGTTGCAAACTCCACTGCATACATATATATGGGGAGGAACAAGCTCCAACTCGGTTTTACATTGAAAACGGCAGGCACTTCAAACCGGCACTAGGAAACAGACTGAGAAACCAGAGTAAGGGTTTCTCCTGCAACCCGTTCCCTTTGTGCTGGATGAACGAACGTCTCTCCACATGCTCAGTTCTGAGAGATAATTGTGTGTGAAAGCCGTCCTTCACCTAGCTTGAAGGGAACACAAAGTTTCTTTTCAGTTGCAAACTCCACTCCATACATATATTGGGCAGGTACAAGCTCCAACTCGGTTTTACAGTGAAAACGGCAGGCACTTCAAACCGGCACTAGGAAACAGACTGGGAAACCAGAGTAAGGGTTTCTCCTGCAACCCGTTCCCTTTGTGCTGGATGAACGAACGTCTCTGCACATGCTCAGTTCTGAGAGATAAGTGTGTTAGAAAGCCGTCCTTCACCTAGCTTGAAGGGAACACAAAGTTTCTTTTCAGTTGCAAACTCCACTCCATACATATATATGGGGAGGTACAAGCTCCAACTCGGTTTTACAGTGAAAACGGCAGGCACTTCAAACCGGCACTAGGAAACAGACTGGGAAACCCGAGTAAGGGTTTCTCCTGCAACCCATTCCCTTTGTGCTGGATGAACGAACGTCTCTCCACATGCTCAGTTCTGAGAGATAAGTGTGTGTGAAAGCCGTCCTTCACCTAGCTTGAAGGGAACACAAAGTTTCTTTTCAGTTGCAAACTCCACTCCATACATATATATGGGGAGGTACAAGCTCCAACTCGGTTTTACACTGAAAACGGCAGGCACTTCAAACCGGCACTAGGAAACAGACTGAGAAACCAGAGTAAGGGTTTCTCCTGCAACCCGTTCCCTTTGTGCTGGATGAACGAACGTCTCTCCACATGCTCAGTTCTGAGAGATAAGTGTGTGTGAAAGCCGTCCTTCACCTAGCTTGAAGGGAACACAAAGTTTCTTTTCAGTTGCAAACTCCACTCCATACATATATATGGGGAGGTACAAGCTCCAACTCGGTTTTACAGTGAAAAAGGCAGGCACTTCAAACCGGCACTAGGAAACAGACGGGGAAACCCGAGTAAGGGTTTCTCCTGCAACCCGTTCCCTTTGTGCTGGATGAACGAACGTCTCTCCACATGCTCAGTTCTGAGAGATAAGTGTGTGTGAAAGCCGTCCTTCACCTAGCTTGAAGGGAACACAAAGTTTCTTTTCAGTTGCAAACTCCACTGCATACATATATATGGGGAGGAACAAGCTCCAACTCGGTTTTACATTGAAAACGGCAGGCACTTCAAACCGGCACTAGGAAACAGACTGAGAAACCAGAGTAAGGGTTTCTCCTGCAACCCGTTCCCTTTGTGCTGGATGAACGAACGTCTCTCCACATGCTCAGTTCTGAGAGATAAGTGTGTGTGAAAGCCGTCCTTCACCTAGCTTGAAGGGAACACAAAGTTTCTTTTCAGTTGCAAACTCCACTCCATACATATATATGGGCAGGTACAAGCTCCAACTCGGTTTTACAGTGAAAACGGCAGGCACTTCAAACCGGCACTAGGAAACAGACTGGGAAACCAGAGTAAGGGTTTCTTCTGCAACCCGTTCACTTTGTGCTGGATGAACGAACGTCTCTCCACATGCTCAGTTCTGAGAGATAAGTGTGTGTGAAAGCCGTCCTTCACCTAGCTTGAAGGGAACACAAAGTTTCTTTTCAGTTGCAAACTCCACTGCATACATATATATGGGGAGGTACAAGCTCCAACTCGGTTTTACAGTGAAAACGGCAGGCACTTCAAACCGGCACTAGGAAACAGACTGAGAAACCAGAGTAAGGGTTTCTCCTGCAACCCGTTCCCTTTGTGCTGGATGAACGAACGTCTCTCCACATGCTCAGGTCTGAGAGATAAGTGTGTTTGAAAGCCGTCCTTCACCTAGCTTGAAGGGAACACAAAGTTTCTTTTCAGTTGCAAACTCCACTCCATACATATATATGGGGAGGTACAAGCTCCAACTCGGTTTTACAGTGAAAACGGCAGGCACTTCAAACCGGCACTAGGAAACAGACTGGGAAACCCGAGTAAGGGTTTCTCCTGCAACCCGTTCCCTTTGTGCTGGATGAACGAACGTCTCTCCACATGCTCAGTTCTGAGAGATAAGTGTGTGTGAAAGCCGTCCTTCACCTAGCTTGAAGGGAACACAAAGTTTCTTTTCAGTTGCAAACTCCACTGCATACATATATATGGGGAGGAACAAGCTCCAACTCGGTTTTACATTGAAAACGGCAGGCACTTCAAACCGGCACTAGGAAACAGACTGAGAAACCAGAGTAAGGGTTTCTCCTGCAACCCGTTCCCTTTGTGCTGGATGAACGAACGTCTCTCCACATGCTCAGTTCTGAGAGATAATTGTGTGTGAAAGCCGTCCTTCACCTAGCTTGAAGGGAACACAAAGTTTCTTTTCAGTTGCAAACTCCACTCCATACATATATATGGGCAGGTACAAGCTGCAACTCGGTTTTACAGTGAAAACGGCAGGCACTTCAAACCGGCACTAGGAAACAGACTTGGAAACCAGAGTAAGGGTTTCTTCTGCAACCCGTTCACTTTGTGCTGGATGAACGAACGTCTCTCCACATGCTCAGTTCTGAGAGATAAGTGTGTGTGAAAGCCGTCCTTCACCTAGCTTGAAGGGAACACAAAGTTTCTTTTCAGTTGCAAACTCCACTGCATACATATATATGGGGTGGTACAAGCTCCAACTCGGTTTTACAGTGAAAAAGGCAGGCACTTCAAACCGGCACTAGGAAACAGACTGAGAAACCAGAGTAAGGGTTTCTCCTGCAACCCGTTCCCTTTGTGCTGGATGAACGAACGTCTCTCCACATGCTCAGGTCTGAGAGATAAGTGTGTTTGAAAGCCGTCCTTCACCTAGCTTGAAGGGAACACAAAGTTTCTTTTCAGTTGCAAACTCCACTCCATACATATATATGGGGAGGTACAAGCTCCAACTCGGTTTTACAGTGAAAACGGCAGGCACTTCAAACCGGCACTAGGAAACAGACTGGGAAACCCGAGTAAGGGTTTCTCCTGCAACCCGTTCCCTTTGTGCTGGATGAACGAACGTCTCTCCACATGCTCAGTTCTGAGAGATAAGTGTGTGTGAAAGCCGTCCTTCACCTAGCTTGAAGGGAACACAAAGTTTCTTTTCAGTTGCAAACTCCACTGCATACATATATATGGGGAGGAACAAGCTCCAACTCGGTTTTACATTGAAAACGGCAGGCACTTCAAACCGGCACTAGGAAACAGACTGAGAAACCAGAGTAAGGGTTTCTCCTGCAACCCGTTCCCTTTGTGCTGGATGAATGAACGTCTCTCCACATGCTCAGTTCTGAGAGATAATTGTGTGTGAAAGCCGTCCTTCACCTAGCTTGAAGGGAACACAAAGTTTCTTTTCAGTTGCAAACTCCACTCCATACATATATATGGGCAGGTACAAGCTCCAACTCGGTTTTACAGTGAAAACGGCAGGCACTTCAAACCGGCACTAGGAAACAGACTGGGAAACCAGAGTAAGGGTTTCTCCTGCAACCCGTTCACTTTGTGCTGGATGAACGAACGTCTCTCCACATGCTCAGTTCTGAGAGATAAGTGTGTGTGAAAGCCGTCCTTCACGTAGCTTGAAGGGAACACAAAGTTTCTTTTCAGTTGCAAACTCCACTGCATACATATATATGGGGTGGTACAAGCTCCAACTCGGTTTTACAGTGAAAACGGCAGGCACTTCAAACCGGCACTAGGAAACAGACTGAGAAACCAGAGTAAGGGTTTCTCCTGCAACCCGTTGCCTTTGTGCTGGATGAACGAACGTCTCTCCACATGCTCAGTTCTGAGAGATAAGTGTGTGTGAAAGCCGTCCTTCACCTAGCTTGAAGGGAACACAAAGTTTCTTTTCAGTTGCAAACTCCACTCCATACATATATATGGGCAGGTACAAGCTCCAACTCGGTTTTACAGTGAAAACGGCAGGCACTTCAAACCGGCACTAGGAAACAGACTGGGAAACCAGAGTAAGGGTTTCTTCTGCAACCCGTTCACTTTGTGCTGGATGAACGAACGTCTCTCCACATGCTCAGTTCTGAGAGATAAGTGTGTGTGAAAGCCGTCCTTCACCTAGCTTGAAGGGAACACAAAGTTTCTTTTCAGTTGCAAACTCCACTGCATACATATATATGGGGTGGTACAAGCTCCAACTCGGTTTTACAGTGAAAACGGCAGGCACTTCAAACCGGCACTAGGAAACAGACTGAGAAACCAGAGTAAGGGTTTCTCCTGCAACCCGTTCCCTTTGTGCTGGATGAACGAACGTCTCTCCACATGCTCCGTTCTGAGAGATAATTGTGTGTGAAAGCCGTCCTTCACCTAGCTTGAAGGGAACACATAGTTTATTTTCAGTTGCCAACTACACTGCATACATATATATGGGGAGGTACAAGCTCCAACTCGGTTTTACACTGAAAACGGCAGGCACTTCAAACCGGCACTAGGAAACAGACTGAGAAACCAGAGTAAGGGTTTCTCCTGCAACCCGTTCCCTTTGTGCTGGATGAACGAACGTCTCTCCACATGCTCAGTTCTGAGAGATAAGTGTGTGTGAAAGCCGTCCTTCACCTAGCTTGAAGGGAACACAAAGTTTCTTTTCAGTTGCAAACTCCACTCCATACATATATATGGGAAGGTACAAGCTCCAACTCGGTTTTACAGTGAAAACGGCAGGCACTTCAAACCGGCACTAGGAAACAGACTGGGAAACCAGAGTAAGGGTTTCTCCTGCAACCCGTTCCCTTTGTGCTGGATGAACGAACGTCTCTCCACATGCTCAGTTCTGAGAGATAAGTGTGTGTGAAAGCCGTCTTTCACCTAGCTTGAATGGAACACAAAGATTCTTTTCAGTTGCAAACCCCAATCCATACATATATATGGGGAGGAACAAGCTCCAACTCGGTTTTACAGTGAAAACGGCAGGCACATCAAAGCGGCACTAGGAAACAGACTGAGAAACCAGAGTAAGGGTTTCTCCTGCAACCCGTTCCCTTTGTGCTGGATGAACGAACGTCTCTCCACATGCTCAGTTCTGAGAGATAAGTGTGTGTGAAAGCCGTCCTTCACCTAGCTTGAAGGGAACACAAAGTTTCTTTTCAGTTGCAAACTCCACTCCATACATATATATGGGGAGGTACAAGCTCCAACTCGGTTTTACAGTGAAAACGGCAGGCACTTCAAACCGGCACTAGGAAACAGACTGAGAAACCAGAGTAAGGGTTTCTCCTGCAACCCGTTCCCTTTGTGCTGGATGAACGAACGTCTCTCCACATGCTCAGTTCTGAGAGATAAGTGTGTGTGAAAGCTGTCCTTCACCTAGCTTGAAGGGAACACAAAGTTTCTTTTCAGTTGCAAACTCCACTGCATACATATATATGGGGAGGTACAAGCTCCAACTCGGTTTTACAGTGAAAACGGCAGGCACTTCAAACCGGCACTAGGAAACAGACTGAGAAACCAGAGTAAGGGTTTCTCCTGCAACCCGTTCCCTTTGTGCTGGATGAACGAACGTCTCTCCACATGCTCAGTTCTGAGAGATAATTGTGTGTGAAAGCCGTCCTTCACCTAGCTTGAAGGGAACACAAAGTTTCTTTTCAGTTGCAAACTCCACTCCATACATATATATGGGCAGGTACAAGCTCCAACTCGGTTTTACAGTGAAAACGGGAGGCACTTCAAACCGGCACTAGGAAACAGACTGGGAAACCAGAGTAAGGGTTTCTCCTGCAACCCGTTCCCTTTGTGCTGGATGAACGAACGTCTCTCCACATGCTCAGTTCTGAGAGATAAGTGTGTGTGAAAGCCGTCCTTCACCTAGCTTGAAGGGAACACAAAGTTTCTTTTCAGTTGCAAACTCCACTGTATACATATATATGGGGTGGTACAAGCTCCAACTCGGTTTTACAGTGAAAACGGCAGGCACTTCAAACCGGCACTAGGAAACAGACTGGGAAACCAGAGTAAGGGTTTCTCCTGCAACCCGTTCCCTTTGTGCAGGATGAACGAACGTCTCTCCACATGCTCAGGTCTGAGAGATAAGTGTGTTTGAAAGCCGTCCTTCACCTAGCTTGAAGGGAACACAAAGTTTCTTTTCAGTTGCAAACTCCACTCCATACATATATATGGGGAGGTACAAGCTCCAACTCGGTTTTACAGTGAAAACGGCAGGCACTTCAAACCGGCACTAGGTAACAGACTGAGAAACCAGAGTAAGGGTTTCTCCTGCAACCCGTTCCCTTTGTGCTGGATGAACGAACGTCTCTCCACATGCTCAGTTCTGAGAGATAATTGTGTGTGAAAGCCGTCCTTCACCTAGCTTGAAGGGAACACATAGTTTATTTTCAGTTGCCAACTACACTGCATACATATATATGGGGAGGTACAAGCTCCAACTCGGTTTTACAGTGAAAACGGCAGGCACTTCAAACCGGCACTAGGAAACAGACTGAGAAACCAGAGTAAGGGTTTCTCCTGCAACCCGTTCCCTTTGTGCTGGATGAACGAACGTCTCTCCACATGCTCAGTTCTGAGAGATAAGTGTGTGTGAAAGCCGTCTTTCACCTAGCTTGAATGGAACACAAAGATTCTTTTCAGTTGCAAACTCCAATCCATACATATATATGGGGAGGAACAAGCTCCAACTCGGTTTTACAGTGAAAACGGCAGGCACATCAAAGCGGCACTAGGAAACAGACTGGGAAACCAGAGTAAGGGTTTCTCCTGCAACCCGTTCCCTTTGTGCTGGATGAACGAACGTCTCTCCACATGCTCAGTTCTGAGAGATAAGTGTGTGTGAAAGCCGTCCTTCACCTAGCTTGAAGGGAACACAAAGTTTCTTTTCAGTTGCAAACTCCACTGCATACATATATATGGGGAGGTACAAGCTCCAACTCGGTTTTACAGTGAAAACGGCAGGCACTTCAAACCGGCACTAGGAAACAGACTGAGAAACCAGAGTAAGTGTTTCTCTTGCAACCCGTTCCCTTTGTGCTGGATGAACGAACGTCTCTCCACATGCTCAGTTCTGAGAGTTAATTGTGTGTGAAAGCCGTCCTTCACCTAGCTTGAAGGGAACACAAAGTTTCTTTTCAGTTGCAAACTCCACTCCATACATATATATGGGCAGGTACAAGCTCCAACTCGGTTTTACAGTGAAAACGGCAGGCACTTCAAACCGGCACTAGGAAACAGACTGGGAAACCAGAGTAAGGGTTTCTCCTGCAACCCGTTCACTTTGTGCTGGATGAACGAACGTCTCTCCACATGCTCAGTTCTGAGAGATAAGTGTGTGTGAAAGCCGTCCTTCACCTAGCTTGAAGGGAACACAAAGTTTCTTTTCAGTTGCAAACTCCACTGCATACATATATATGGGGTGGTACAAGCTCCAACTCGGTTTTACAGTGAAAACGGCAGGCACTTCAAACCGGCACTAGGAAACAGACTGAGAAACCAGAGTAAGGGTTTCTCCTGCAACCCGTTCCCTTTGTGCTGGATGAAAGAACGTCTCTCCACATGCTCAGTTCTGAGAGATAGTTGTGTGTGAAAGCCGTCCTTCACCTAGCTTGAAGGGAACACAAAGTTTCTTTTCAGTTGCAAACTCCACTCCATACATATATATGGGCAGGTACAAGCTCCAACTCGGTTTTACAGTGAAAACGGCAGGCACTTCAAACCGGCACTAGGAAACAGACTGGGAAACCAGAGTAAGGGTTTCTCCTGCAACCTGTTCCCTTTGTGCTGGATGAACGAACGTCTCTGCACATGCTCAGTTCTGAGAGATAAGTGTGTTTGAAAGCCGTCCTTCACCTAGCTTGAAGGGAACACAAAGTTTCTTTTCAGTTGCAAACTCCACTCCATACATATATATGGGGAGGTACAAGCTCCAACTCGGTTTTACAGTGAAAACGGCAGGCATTTCAAACCGTCACTAGGAAACAGACTGGGAAACCAGAGTAAGGGTTTCTCCTGCAACCCGTTCCCTTTGTGCTGGATGAACGAACGTCTCTCCACATGCTCAGTTCTGAGAGATAAGTGTGTGTGAAAGCCGTCCTTCACCTAGCTTGAAGGGAACACAAAGTTTCTTTTCAGTTGCAAACTCCACTCCATACATATATATGGGGAGGTACAAGCTCCAACTCGGTTTTACAGTGAAAACGGCAGGCACTTCAAACCGGCACTAGGAAACAGACTGGGAAACCAGAGTAAGGGTTTCTCCTGCAACCCGTTCACTTTGTGCTGGATGAACGAACGTCTCTCCACATGCTCAGTTCTGAGAGATAAGTGTGTGTGAAAGCCGTCCTTCACCTAGCTTGAAGGGAACACAAAGTTTCTTTTCAGTTGCAAACTCCACTGCATACATATATATGGGGAGGTACAAGCTCCAACTCGGTTTTACAGTGAAAACGGCAGGCACTTCAAACCGGCACTAGGAAACAGACTGAGAAACCAGAGTAAGGGTTTCTCCTGCAACCCGTTCCCTTTGTGCTGGATGAACGAACGTCTCTCCACATGCTCAGGTCTGAGAGATAAGTGTGTTTGAAAGCCGTCCTTCACCTAGCTTGAAGGGAACACAAAGTTTCTTTTCAGTTGCAAACTCCACTCCATACATATATATGGGGAGGTACAAGCTCCAACTCGGTTTTACAGTGAAAACGGCAGGCACTTCAAACCGGCACTAGGAAACAGACGGGGAAACCCGAGTAAGGGTTTCTCCTGCAACCCGTTCCCTTTCTGCTGGATGAACGAACGTCTCTCCACATGCTCAGTTCTGAGAGATAAGTGTGTGTGAAAGCCGTCCTTCACCTAGCTTGAAGGGAACACAAAGTTTCTTTTCAGTTGCAAACTCCACTGCATACATATATATGGGGAGGAACAAGCTCCAACTCGGTTTTACATTGAAAACGGCAGGCACTTCAAACCGGCACTAGGAAACAGACTGAGAAACCAGAGTAAGGGTTTCTCCTGCAACCCGTTCCCTTTGTGCTGGATGAACGAACGTCTCTCCACATGCTCAGTTCTGAGAGATAATTGTGTGTGAAAGCCGTCCTTCACCTAGCTTGAAGGGAACACAAAGTTTCTTTTCAGTTGCAAACTCCACTCCATACATATATTGGGCAGGTACAAGCTCCAACTCGGTTTTACAGTGAAAACGGCAGGCACTTCAAACCGGCACTAGGAAACAGACTGGGAAACCAGAGTAAGGGTTTCTCCTGCAACCCGTTCCCTTTGTGCTGGATGAACGAACGTCTCTGCACATGCTCAGTTCTGAGAGATAAGTGTGTTAGAAAGCCGTCCTTCACCTAGCTTGAAGGGAACACAAAGTTTCTTTTCAGTTGCAAACTCCACTCCATACATATATATGGGGAGGTACAAGCTCCAACTCGGTTTTACAGTGAAAACGGCAGGCACTTCAAACCGGCACTAGGAAACAGACTGGGAAACCCGAGTAAGGGTTTCTCCTGCAACCCATTCCCTTTGTGCTGGATGAACGAACGTCTCTCCACATGCTCAGTTCTGAGAGATAAGTGTGTGTGAAAGCCGTCCTTCACCTAGCTTGAAGGGAACACAAAGTTTCTTTTCAGTTGCAAACTCCACTCCATACATATATATGGGGAGGTACAAGCTCCAACTCGGTTTTACACTGAAAACGGCAGGCACTTCAAACCGGCACTAGGAAACAGACTGAGAAACCAGAGTAAGGGTTTCTCCTGCAACCCGTTCCCTTTGTGCTGGATGAACGAACGTCTCTCCACATGCTCAGTTCTGAGAGATAAGTGTGTGTGAAAGCCGTCCTTCACCTAGCTTGAAGGGAACACAAAGTTTCTTTTCAGTTGCAAACTCCACTCCATACATATATATGGGGAGGTACAAGCTCCAACTCGGTTTTACAGTGAAAAAGGCAGGCACTTCAAACCGGCACTAGGAAACAGACGGGGAAACCCGAGTAAGGGTTTCTCCTGCAACCCGTTCCCTTTGTGCTGGATGAACGAACGTCTCTCCACATGCTCAGTTCTGAGAGATAAGTGTGTGTGAAAGCCGTCCTTCACCTAGCTTGAAGGGAACACAAAGTTTCTTTTCAGTTGCAAACTCCACTGCATACATATATATGGGGAGGAACAAGCTCCAACTCGGTTTTACATTGAAAACGGCAGGCACTTCAAACCGGCACTAGGAAACAGACTGAGAAACCAGAGTAAGGGTTTCTCCTGCAACCCTTTCCCTTTGTGCTGGATGAACGAACGTCTCTCCACATGCTCAGTTCTGAGAGATAATTGTGTGTGAAAGCCGTCCTTCACCTAGCTTGAAGGGAACACAAAGTTTCTTTTCAGTTGCAAACTCCACTCCATACATATATATGGGCAGGTACAAGCTCCAACTCGGTTTTACAGTGAAAACGGCAGGCACTTCAAACCGGCACTAGGAAACAGACTGTTAAACCAGAGTAAGGGTTTATCCTGCAACCCGTTCCCTTTGTGCTGGATGAACGAACGTCTCTGCACATGCTCAGTTCTGAGAGATAAGTGTGTTTGAAAGCCGTCCTTCACCTAGCTTGAAGGGAACACAAAGTTTCTTTTCAGTTGCAAACTCCACTCCATACATATATATTGGGAGGTACAAGCTCCAACTCGGTTTTACAGTGAAAACGGCAGGCACTTCAAACCGTCACTAGGAAACAGACTGGGAAACCAGAGTAAGGGTTTCTCCTGCAACCCGTTCCCTTTGTGCTGGATGAACGAACGTCTCTCCACATGCTCAGTTCTGAGAGATAAGTGTGTGTGAAAGCCGTCCTTCACCTAGCTTGAAGGGAACACAAAGTTTCTTTTCAGTTGCAAACTCCACTCCATACATATATATGGGGAGGTACAAGCTCCAACTCGGTTTTACAGTAAAAACGGCAGGCACTTCAAACCGGCACTAGAAAACAGACTGAGAAACCAGAGTAAGGGTTTCTCCTGCAACCCGTTCCCTTTGTGCTGGATGAACGAACGTCTCTCCACATGCTCAGTTCTGAGAGATAATTGTGTGTGAAAGCCGTCCTTCACCTAGCTTGAAGGGAACACATAGTTTATTTTCAGTTGCCAACTACACTGCATACATATATATGGGGAGGTACAAGCTCCAACTCGGTTTTACACTGAAAACGGCAGGCACTTCAAACCGGCACTAGGAAACAGACTGAGAAACCAGAGTAAGGGTTTCTCCTGCAACCCGTTCCCTTTGTGCTGGATGAACGAACGTCTCTCCACATGCTCAGTTCTGAGAGATAAGTGTGTGTGAAAGCCGTCCTTCACCTAGCTTGAAGGGAACACAAAGTTTCTTTTCAGTTGCAAACTCCACTCCATACATATATATGGGCAGGTACAAGCTCCAACTCGGTTTTACAGTGAAAACGGCAGGCACTTCAAACCGGCACTAGGAAACAGACTGGGAAACCAGAGTAAGGGTTTCTCCTGCAACCCGTTCCCTTTGTGCTGGATGAACGAACGTCTCTCCACATGCTCAGGTCTGAGAGATAAGTGTGTGTGAAAGCCGTCCTTCACCTAGCTTGAAGGGAACACAAAGTTTCTTTTCAGTTGCAAACTCCACTCCATACATATATATGGGGAGGTACAAGCTCCAACTCGGTTTTACAGTGAAAACGGCAGGCACTTCAAACCGGCACTAGGAAACAGACGGGGAAACCCGAGTAAGGGTTTCTCCTGCAACCCGTTCCCTTTGTGCTGGATGAACGAACGTCTCTCCACATGCTCAGTTCTGAGAGATAAGTGTGTGTGAAAGCCGTCCTTCACCTAGCTTGAAGGGAACACAAAGTTTCTTTTCAGTTGCAAACTCCACTGCATACATATATATGGGGAGGAACAAGCTCCAACTCGGTTTTACAGTGAAAACGGCAGGCACTTCAAACCGGCACTAGGAAACAGACTGAGAAACCAGAGTAAGGGTTTCTCCTGCAACCCGTTCCCTTTGTGCTGGATGAACGAACGTCTCTCCACATGCTCAGTTCTGAGAGATAATTGTGTGTGAAAGCCGTCCTTCACCTAGCTTGAAGGGAACACAAAGTTTCTTTTCAGTTGCAAACTCCACTCCATACATATATATGGGCAGGTACAAGCTCCAACTCGGTTTTACAGTGAAAACGGCAGGCACTTCAAACCGGCACTAGGAAACAGACTGTTAAACCAGAGTAAGGGTTTATCCTGCAACCCGTTCCCTTTGTGCTGGATGAACGAACGTCTCTGCACATGCTCAGTTCTGAGAGATAAGTGTGTTTGAAAGCCGTCCTTCACCTAGCTTGAAGGGAACACAAAGTTTCTTTTCAGTTGCAAACTCCACTCCATACATATATATTGGGAGGTACAAGCTCCAACTCGGTTTTACAGTGAAAACGGCAGGCACTTCAAACCGTCACTAGGAAACAGACTGGGAAACCAGAGTAAGGGTTTCTCCTGCAACCCGTTCCCTTTGTGCTGGATGAACGAACGTCTCTCCACATGCTCAGTTCTGAGAGATAAGTGTGTGTGAAAGCCGTCCTTCACCTAGCTTGAAGGGAACACAAAGTTTCTTTTCAGTTGCAAACTCCACTCCATACATATATATGGGGAGGTACAAGCTCCAACTCGGTTTTACAGTAAAAACGGCAGGCACTTCAAACCGGCACTAGAAAACAGACTGAGAAACCAGAGTAAGGGTTTCTCCTGCAACCCGTTCCCTTTGTGCTGGATGAACGAACGTCTCTCCACATGCTCAGTTCTGAGAGATAATTGTGTGTGAAAGCCGTCCTTCACCTAGCTTGAAGGGAACACATAGTTTATTTTCAGTTGCCAACTACACTGCATACATATATATGGGGAGGTACAAGCTCCAACTCGGTTTTACACTGAAAACGGCAGGCACTTCAAACCGGCACTAGGAAACAGACTGAGAAACCAGAGTAAGGGTTTCTCCTGCAACCCGTTCCCTTTGTGCTGGATGAACGAACGTCTCTCCACATGCTCAGTTCTGAGAGATAAGTGTGTGTGAAAGCCGTCCTTCACCTAGCTTGAAGGGAACACAAAGTTTCTTTTCAGTTGCAAACTCCAATTCCATACATATATATGGGCAGGTACAAGCTCCAACTCGGTTTTACAGTGAAAACGGCAGGCACTTCAAACCGGCACTAGGAAACAGACTGGGAAACCAGAGTAAGGGTTTCTCCTGCAACCCGTTCCCTTTGTGCTGGATGAACGAACGTCTCTCCACATGCTCAGGTCTGAGAGATAAGTGTGTGTGAAAGCCGTCCTTCACCTAGCTTGAAGGGAACACAAAGTTTCTTTTCAGTTGCAAACTCCACTCCATACATATATATGGGGAGGTACAAGCTCCAACTCGGTTTTACAGTGAAAACGGCAGGCACTTCAAACCGGCACTAGGAAACAGACTGGGAAACCAGAGTAAGGGTTTCTCCTGCAACCCGTTCACTTTGTGCTGGATGAACGAACGTCTCTCCACATGCTCAGTTCTGAGAGATAAGTGTGTGTGAAAGCCGTCCTTCACCTAGCTTGAAGGGAACACAAAGTTTCTTTTCAGTTGCAAACTCCACTGCATACATATATATGGGGAGGTACAAGCTCCAACTCGGTTTTACACTGAAAACGGCAGGCACTTCAAACCGGCACTAGGAAACAGACTGAGAAACCAGAGTAAGGGTTTCTCCTGCAAACCGTTCCCTTTGTGCTGGATGAACGAACGTCTCTCCACATGCTCAGGTCTGAGAGATAAGTGTGTTTGAAAGCCGTCCTTCACCTAGCTTGAAGGGAACACAAAGTTTCTTTTCAGTTGCAAACTCCACTCCATACATATATATGGGGAGGTACAGGCTCCAACTCGGTTTTACAGTGAAAACGGCAGGCACTTCAAACCGGCACTAGGAAACAGACGGGGAAACCCGAGTAAGGGTTTCTCCTGCAACCCGTTCCCTTTGTGCTGGATGAACGAACGTCTCTCCACATGCTCAGTTCTGAGAGATAAGTGTGTGTGAAAGCCGTCCTTCACCTAGCTTGAAGGGAACACAAAGTTTCTTTTCAGTTGCAAACTCCACTGCATACATATATATGGGGAGGAACAAGCTCCAACTCGGTTTTACATTGAAAACGGCAGGCACTTCAAACCGGCACTAGGAAACAGACTGAGAAACCAGAGTAAGGGTTTCTCCTGCAACCCGTTCCTTTTGTGCTGGATGAACGAACGTCTCTCCACATGCTCAGTTCTGAGAGATAATTGTGTGTGAAAGCCGTCCTTCACCTAGCTTGAAGGGAACACAAAGTTTCTTTTCAGTTGCAAACTCCACTCCATACATATATATGGGCAGGTACAAGCTCCAACTCGGTTTTACAGTGAAAACGGCAGGCACTTCAAACCGGCACTATGAAACAGACTGGGAAACCAGAGTAAGGGTTTATCCTGCAACCCGTTCCCTTTGTGCTGGATGAACGAACGTCTCTGCACATGCTCAGTTCTGAGAGATAAGTGTGTTTGAAAGCCGTCCTTCACCTAGCTTGAAGGGAACACAAAGTTTCTTTTCAGTTGCAAACTCCACTCCATACATATATATGGGGAGGTACAAGCTCCAACTCGGTTTTACAGTGAAAACGGCAGGCACTTCAAACCGTCACTAGGAAACAGACTGGGAAACCAGAGTAAGGGTTTCTCCTGCAACCCGTTCCCTTTGTGCTGGATGAACGAACGTCTCTCCACATGCTCAGTTCTGAGAGATAAGTGTGTGTGAAAGCCGTCCTTCACCTAGCTTGAAGGGAACACAAAGTTTCTTTTCAGTTGCAAACTCCACTGCATACATATATATGGGGAGGTACAAGCTCCAACTCGGTTTTACAGTGAAAACGGCAGGCACTTCAAACCGGCACTAGGAAACAGACTGAGAAACCAGAGTAAGGGTTTCTCCTGCAACCCGTTCCCTTTGTGCTGGATGAACGAACGTCTCTCCACATGCTCAGGTCTGAGAGATAAGTGTGTTTGAAAGCCGTCCTTCACCTAGCTTGAAGGGAACACAAAGTTTCTTTTCAGTTGCAAACTCCACTCCATACATATATATGGGGAGGTACAAGCTCCAACTCGGTTTTACAGTGAAAACGGCAGGCACTTCAAACCGGCACTAGGAAACAGACGGGGAAACCCGAGTAAGGGTTTCTCCTGCAACCCGTTCCCTTTGTGCTGGATGAACGAACGTCTCTCCACATGCTCAGTTCTGAGAGATAAGTGTGTGTGAAAGCCGTCCTTCACCTAGCTTGAAGGGAACACAAAGTTTCTTTTCAGTTGCAAACTCCACTGCATACATATATATGGGGAGGAACAAGCTCCAACTCGGTTTTACATTGAAAACGGCAGGCACTTCAAACCGGCACTAGGAAACAGACTGAGAAACCAGAGTAAGGGTTTCTCCTGCAACCCGTTCCCTTTGTGCTGGATGAACGAACGTCTCTCCACATGCTCAGTTCTGAGAGATAATTGTGTGTGAAAGCCGTCCTTCACCTAGCTTGAAGGGAACACAAAGTTTCTTTTCAGTTGCAAACTCCACTCCATACATATATATGGGCAGGTACAAGCTCCAACTCGGTTTTACAGTGAAAACGGCAGGCACTTCAAACCGGCACTAGGAAACAGACTGTTAAACCAGAGTAAGGGTTTATCCTGCAACCCGTTCCCTTTGTGCTGGATGAACGAACGTCTCTGCACATGCTCAGTTCTGAGAGATAAGTGTGTTTGAAAGCCGTCCTTCACCTAGCTTGAAGGGAACACAAAGTTTCTTTTCAGTTGCAAACTCCACTCCATACATATATATTGGGAGGTACAAGCTCCAACTCGGTTTTACAGTGAAAACGGCAGGCACTTCAAACCGTCACTAGGAAACAGACTGGGAAACCAGAGTAAGGGTTTCTCCTGCAACCCGTTCCCTTTGTGCTGGATGAACGAACGTCTCTCCACATGCTCAGTTCTGAGAGATAAGTGTGTGTGAAAGCCGTCCTTCACCTAGCTTGAAGGGAACACAAAGTTTCTTTTCAGTTGCAAACTCCACTCCATACATATATATGGGGAGGTACAAGCTCCAACTCGGTTTTACAGTAAAAACGGCAGGCACTTCAAACCGGCACTAGAAAACAGAATGAGAAACCAGAGTAAGGGTTTCTCCTGCAACCCGTTCCCTTTGTGCTGGATGAACGAACGTCTCTCCACATGCTCAGTTCTGAGAGATAATTGTGTGTGAAAGCCGTCCTTCACCTAGCTTGAAGGGAACACATAGTTTATTTTCAGTTGCCAACTACACTGCATACATATATATGGGGAGGTACAAGCTCCAACTCGGTTTTACACTGAAAACGGCAGGCACTTCAAACCGGCACTAGGAAACAGACTGAGAAACCAGAGTAAGGGTTTCTCCTGCAACCCGTTCCCTTTGTGCTGGATGAACGAACGTCTCTCCACATGCTCAGTTCTGAGAGATAAGTGTGTGTGAAAGCCGTCCTTCACCTAGCTTGAAGGGAACACAAAGTTTCTTTTCAGTTGCAAACTCCACTCCATACATATATATGGGCAGGTACAAGCTCCAACTCGGTTTTACAGTGAAAACGGCAGGCACTTCAAACCGGCACTAGGAAACAGACTGGGAAACCAGAGTAAGGGTTTCTCCTGCAACCCGTTCCCTTTGTGCTGGATGAACGAACGTCTCTCCACATGCTCAGGTCTGAGAGATAAGTGTGTGTGAAAGCCGTCCTTCACCTAGCTTGAAGGGAACACAAAGTTTCTTTTCAGTTGCAAACTCCACTCCATACATATATATGGGGAGGTACAAGCTCCAACTCGGGTTACAGTGAAAACGGCAGGCACTTCAAACCGGCACTAGGAAACAGACTGGGAAACCAGAGTAAGGGTTTCTCCTGCAACCCGTTCACTTTGTGCTGGATGAACGAACGTCTCTCCACATGCTCAGTTCTGAGAGATAAGTGTGTGTGAAAGCCGTCCTTCACCTAGCTTGAAGGGAACACAAAGTTTCTTTTCAGTTGCAAACTCCACTGCATACATATATATGGGGAGGTACAAGCTCCAACTCGGTTTTACAGTGAAAACGGCAGGCACTTCAAACCGGCACTAGGAAACAGACTGAGAAACCAGAGTAAGGGTTTCTCCTGCAACCCGTTCCCTTTGTGCTGGATGAACGAACGTCTCTCCACATGCTCAGGTCTGAGAGATAAGTGTGTTTGAAAGCCGTCCTTCACCTAGCTTGAAGGGAACACAAAGTTTCTTTTCAGTTGCAAACTCCACTCCATACATATATATGGGGAGGTACAAGCTCCAACTCGGTTTTACAGTGAAAACGGCAGGCACTTCAAACCGGCACTAGGAAACAGACGGGGAAACCCGAGTAAGGGTTTCTCCTGCAACCCGTTCCCTTTGTGCTGGATGAACGAACGTCTCTCCACATGCTCAGTTCTGAGAGATAAGTGTGTGTGAAAGCCGTCCTTCACCTAGCTTGAAGGGAACACAAAGTTTCTTTTCAGTTGCAAACTCCACTGCATACATATATATGGGGAGGAACAAGCTCCAACTCGGTTTTACATTGAAAACGGCAGGCACTTCAAACCGGCACTAGGAAACAGACTGAGAAACCAGAGTAAGGGTTTCTCCTGCAACCCGTTCCCTTTGTGCTGGATGAACGAACGTCTCTCCACATGCTCAGTTCTGAGAGATAATTGTGTGTGAAAGCCGTCCTTCACCTAGCTTGAAGGGAACACAAAGTTTCTTTTCAGTTGCAAACTCCACTCCATACATATATATGGGCAGGTACAAGCTCCAACTCGGTTTTACAGTGAAAACGGCAGGCACTTCAAACCGGCACTAGGAAACAGACTGGGAAACCAGAGTAAGGGTTTATCCTGCAACCCGTTCCTTTTGTGCTGGATGAACGAACGTCTCTGCACATGCTCAGTTCTGAGAGATAAGTGTGTTTGAAAGCCGTCCTTCACCTAGCTTGAAGGGAACACAAAGTTTCTTTTCAGTTGCAAACTCCACTCCATACATATATATTGGGAGGTACAAGCTCCAACTCGGTTTTACAGTGAAAACGGCAGGCACTTCAAACCGGCACTAGGAAACAGACTGAGAAACCAGAGTAAGGGTTTCTCTGGCAACCCGTTCCCTTTGTGCTGGATGAACGAACGTCTCTCCACATGCTCAGTTCTGAGAGATAAGTGTGTGTGAAAGCCGTCCTTCACCTAGCTTGAAGGGAACACAAAGTTTCTTTTCAGTTGCAAACTCCACTCCATACATATATATGGGGAAGTACAAGCTCCAACTCGGTTTTACAGTGAAAACGGCAGGCACATCAAACCGGCACTAGGAAACAGACTGAGAAACCAGAGTAACGGTTTCTCCTGCAACCCGTTCCCTTTGTGCTGGATGAACGAACGTCTCTCCACATGCTCAGTTCTGAGAGATAAGTGTGTGTGAAAGCCGTCCTTCACCTAGCTTGAAGGGAACACAAAGTTTCTTTTCAGTTGCAAACTCCACTCCATACATATATATGGGGAGGAACAAGCTCTAACTCGGTTTTACAGTAAAAACGGCAGGCACTTCAAACCGGCACTAGAAAACAGACTGAGAAACCAGAGTAAGGGTTTCTCCTGCAACCCGTTCCCTTTGTGCTGGATGAACGAACGTCTCTCCACATGCTCAGTTCTGAGAGATAATTGTGTGTGAAAGCCGTCCTTCACCTAGCTTGAAGGGAACACATAGTTTATTTTCAGTTGCCAACTACACTGCATACATATATATGGGGAGGTACAAGCTCCAACTCGGTTTTACAGTGAAAACGGCAGGCACTTCAAACCGGCACTAGGAAACAGACTGAGAAACCAGAGTAAGGGTTTCTCCTGCAACCCGTTCCCTTTGTGCTGGATGAACGAACGTCTCTCCACATGCTCAGTTCTGAGAGATAAGTGTGTGTGAAAGCCGTCTTTCACCTAGCTTGAATGGAACACAAAGATTCTTTTCAGTTGCAAACTCCAATCCATACATATATATGGGGAGGAACAAGCTCCAACTCGGTTTTACAGTGAAAACGGCAGGCACATCAAAGCGGCACTAGGAAACAGACTGGGAAACCAGAGTAAGGGTTTCTCCTGCAACCCGTTCCCTTTGTGCTGGATGAACGAACGTCTCTCCACATGCTCAGTTCTGAGAGATAAGTGTGTGTGAAAGCCGTCCTTCACCTAGCTTGAAGGGAACACAAAGTTTCTTTTCAGTTGCAAACTCCACTGCATACATATATATGGGGAGGTACAAGCTCCAACTCGGTTTTACAGTGAAAACGGCAGTCACTTCAAACCGGCACTAGGAAACAGACTGAGAAACCAGAGTAAGGGTTTCTCCTGCAACCCGTTCCCTTTGTGGTGGATGAACGAACGTCTCTCCACATGCTCAGTTCTGAGAGATAATTGTGTGTGAAAGCCGTCCTTCACCTAGCTTGAAGGGAACACAAAGTTTCTTTTCAGTTGCAAACTCCACTCCATACATATATATGGGCAGGTACAAGCTCCAACTCGGTTTTACAGTGAAAACGGCAGGCACTTCAAACCGGCACTAGGAAACAGACTGGGAAACCAGAGTAAGGGTTTCTCCTGCAACCCGTTCACTTTGTGCTGGATGAACGAACGTCTCTCCACATGCTCAGTTCTGAGAGATAAGTGTGTGTGAAAGCCGTCCTTCACGTAGCTTGAAGGGAACACAAAGTTTCTTTTCAGTTGCAAACTCCACTGCATACATATATATGGGGTGGTACAAGCTCCAACTCGATTTTACAGTGAAAACGGCAGGCACTTCAAACCGGCACTAGGAAACAGACTGAGAAACCAGAGTAAGGGTTTCTCCTGCAACCCGTTCCCTTTGTGCTGGATGAACGAACGTCTCTCCACATGCTCAGTTCTGAGAGATAAGTGTGTGTGAAAGCCGTCCTTCACCTAGCTTGAAGGGAACACAAAGTTTCTTTTCAGTTGCAAACTCCACTCCATACATATATATGGGCAGGTACAAGCTCCAACTCGGTTTTACAGTGAAAACGGCAGGCACTTCAAACCGGCACTAGGAAACAGACTGGGAAACCAGAGTAAGGGTTTCTTCTGCAACCCGTTCACTTTGTGCTGGATGAACGAACGTCTCTCCACATGCTCAGTTCTGAGAGATAAGTGTGTGTGAAAGCCGTCCTTCACCTAGCTTGAAGGGAACACAAAGTTTCTTTTCAGTTGCAAACTCCACTGCATACATATATATGGGGTGGTACAAGCTCCAACTCGGTTTTACAGTGAAAACGGCAGGCACTTCAAACCGGCACTAGGAAACAGACTGAGAAACCAGAGTAAGGGTTTCTCCTGCAACCCGTTCCCTTTGTGCTGGATGAACGAACGTCTCTCCACATGCTCAGGTCTGAGAGATAAGTGTGTTTGAAAGCCGTCCTTCACCTAGCTTGAAGGGAACACAAAGTTTCTTTTCAGTTGCAAACTCCACTCCATACATATATATGGGGAGGTACAAGCTCCAACTCGGTTTTACAGTGAAAACGGCAGGCACTTCAAACCGGCACTAGGAAACAGACTGGGAAACCCGAGTAAGGGTTTCTCCTGCAACCCGTTCCCTTTGTGCTGGATGAACGAACGTCTCTCCACATGCTCAGTTCTGAGAGATAAGTGTGTGTGAAAGCCGTCCTTCACCTAGCTTGAAGGGAACACAAAGTTTCTTTTCAGTTGCAAACTCCACTGCATACATATATATGGGGAGGAACAAGCTCCAACTCGGTTTTACATTGAAAACGGCAGGCACTTCAAACCGGCACTAGGAAACAGACTGAGAAACCAGAGTAAGGGTTTCTCCTGCAACCCGTTCCCTTTGTGCTGGATGAACGAACGTCTCTCCACATGCTCAGTTCTGAGAGATAATTGTGTGTGAAAGCCGTCCTTAACCTAGCTTGAAGGGAACACAAAGTTTCTTTTCAGTTGCAAACTCCACTCCATACATATATATGGGCAGGTACAAGCTCCAACTCGGTTTTACAGTGAAAACGGCAGGCACTTCAAACCGGCACTAGGAAACAGACTGGGAAACCAGAGTAAGGGTTTCTTCTGCAACCCGTTCACTTTGTGCTGGATGAACGAACGTCTCTCCACATGCTCAGTTCTGAGAGATAAGTGTGTGTGAAAGCCGTCCTTCACCTAGCTTGAAGGGAACACAATGTTTCTTTTCAGTTGCAAACTCCACTGCATACATATATATGGGGTGGTACAAGCTCCAACTCGGTTTTACAGTGAAAACGGCAGGCACTTCAAACCGGCACTAGGAAACAGACTGAGAAACCAGAGTAAGGGTTTCTCCTGCAACCCGTTCCCTTTGTGCTGGATGAACGAACGTCTCTCCACATGCTCAGGTCTGAGAGATAAGTGTGTTTGAAAGCCGTCCTTCACCTAGCTTGAAGGGAACACAAAGTTTCTTTTCAGTTGCAAACTCCACTCCATACATATATATGGGGAGGTACAAGCTCCAACTCGGTTTTACAGTGAAAACGGCAGGCACTTCAAACCGGCACTAGGAAACAGACTGGGAAACCCGAGTAAGGGTTTCTCCTGCAACCCGTTCCCTTTGTGCTGGATGAACGAACGTCTCTCCACATGCTCAGTTCTGAGAGATAAGTGTGTGTGAAAGCCGTCCTTCACCTAGCTTGAAGGGAACACAAAGTTTCTTTTCAGTTGCAAACTCCACTGCATACATATATATGGGGAGGAACAAGCTCCAACTCGGTTTTACATTGAAAACGGCAGGCACTTCAAACCGGCACTAGGAAACAGACTGAGAAACCAGAGTAAGGGTTTCTCCTGCAACCCGTTCCCTTTGTGCTGGATGAACGAACGTCTCTCCACATGCTCAGTTCTGAGAGATAATTGTGTGTGAAAGCCGTCCTTCACCTAGCTTGAAGGGAACACAAAGTTTCTTTTCAGTTGCAAACTCCACTCCATACATATATATGGGCAGGTACAAGCTCCAACTCGGTTTTACAGTGAAAACGGCAGGCACTTCAAACCGGCACTAGGAAACAGACTGGGAAACCAGAGTAAGGGTTTCTCCTGCAACCCGTTCACTTTGTGCTGGATGAACGAACGTCTCTCCACATGCTCAGTTCTGAGAGATAAGTGTGTGTGAAAGCCGTCCTTCACGTAGCTTGAAGGGAACACAAAGTTTCTTTTCAGTTGCAAACTCCACTGCATACATATATATGGGGTGGTACAAGCTCCAACTCGGTTTTACAGTGAAAACGGCAGGCACTTCAAACCGGCACTAGGAAACAGACTGAGAAACCAGAGTAAGGGTTTCTCCTGCAACCCGTTCCCTTTGTGCTGGATGAACGAACGTCTCTCCACATGCTCAGTTCTGAGAGATAAGTGTGTGTGAAAGCCGTCCTTCAACTAGCTTGAAGGGAACACAAAGTTTCTTTTCAGTTGCAAACTCCACTCCATACATATATATGGGCAGGTACAAGCTCCAACTCGGTTTTACAGTGAAAACGGCAGGCACTTCAAACCGGCACTAGGAAACAGACTGGGAAACCAGAGTAAGGGTTTCTTCTGCAACCCGTTCACTTTGTGCTGGATGAACGAACGTCTCTCCACATGCTCACTTCTGAGAGATAAGTGTGTGTGAAAGCCGTCCTTCACCTAGCTTGAAGGGAACACAAAGTTTCTTTTCAGTTGCAAACTCCACTCCATACATGTATCTGGGGTGGTACAAGCTCCAACTCGGTTTTACAGTGAAAACGGCAGGCACTTCAAACCGGCACTAGGAAACAGACTGAGAAACCAGAGTAAGGGTTTCTCCTGCAACCCGTTCCCTTTGTGCTGGATGAACGAACGTCTCTCCACATGCTCAAGTCTGAGAGATAAGTGTGTTTGAAAGCCGTCCTTCACCTAGCTTGAAGGGAACACAAAGTTTCTTTTCAGTTGCAAACTCCACTCCATACATATATATGGGGAGGTACAAGCTCCAACTCGGTTTTACAGTGAAAACGGCAGGCACTTCAAACCGGCACTAGGAAACAGACTGGGAAACCCGAGTAAGGGTTTCTCTTGCAACCCGTTCCCTTTGTGCTGGATGAACGAACGTCTCTCCACATGCTCAGTTCTGAGAGATAAGTGTGTGTGAAAGCCGTCCTTCACCTAGCTTGAAGGGAACACAAAGTTTCTTTTCAGTTGCAAACTCCACTCCATACATATATATGGGGAGGTACAAGCTCCAACTCGGTTTTACATTGAAAACGGCAGGCACTTCAAACCGGCACTAGGAAACAGACTGGGAAACCCGAGTAAGGGTTTCTCCTGCAACCCGTTCCCTTTGTGCTGGATGAACGAACGTCTCTCCACATGCTCAGTTCTGAGAGATAAGTGTGTGTGAAAGCCGTCCTTCACCTAGCTTGAAGGGAACACAAAGTTTCTTTTCAGTTGCAAACTCCACTGCATACATATATATGGGGAGGAACAAGCTCCAACTCGGTTTTACATTGAAAACGGCAGGCACTTCAAACCGGCACTAGGAAACAGACTGAGAAACCAGAGTAAGGGTTTCTCCTGCAACCCGTTCCCTTTGTGCTGGATGAACGAACGTCTCTCCACATGCTCAGTTCTGAGAGATAATTGTGTGTGAAAGCCGTCCTTCACCTAGCTTGAAGGGAACACAAAGTTTCTTTTCAGTTGCAAACTCCACTCCATACATATATATGGGCAGGTACAAGCTCCAACTCGGTTTTACAGTGAAAACGGCAGGCACTTCAAACCGGCACTAGGAAACAGACTGGGAAACCCGAGTAAGGGTTTCTCCTGCAACCCGTTCACTTTGTGCTGGATGAACGAACGTCTCTCCACATGCTCAGTTCTGAGAGATAAGTGTGTGTGAAAGCCGTCCTTCACCTAGCTTGAAGGGAACACAAAGTTTCTTTTCAGTTGCAAACTCCACTGCATACATATATATGGGGTGGTACAAGCTCCAACTCGGTTTTACAGTGAAAACGGCAGGCACTTCAAACCGGCACTAGGAAACAGACTGAGAAACCAGAGTAAGGGTTTCTCCTGCAACCCGTTCCCTTTGTGCTGGATGAACGAACGTCTCTCCACATGCTCAGTTCTGAGAGATAATTGTGTGTGAAAGCCGTCCTTCACCTAGCTTGAAGGGAACACAAAGTTTCTTTTCAGTTGCAAACTCCACTCCATACATATATATGGGCAGGTACAAGCTCCAACTCGGTTTTACAGTGAAAACGGCAGGCACTTCAAACCGGCACTAGGAAACAGACTGGGAAACCAGAGTAAGGGTTTCTCCTGCAACCCGTTCACTTTGTGCTGGATGAACGAACGTCTCTCCACATGCTCAGTTCTGAGAGATAAGTGTGTGTGAAAGCCGTCCTTCACCTAGCTTGAAGGGAACACAAAGTTTCTTTTCAGTTGCAAACTCCACTGCATACATATATATGGGGTGGTACAAGCTCCAACTCGGTTTTACAGTGAAAACGGCAGGCACTTCAAACCGGCACTAGGAAACAGACTGAGAAACCAGAGTAAGGGTTTCTCCTGCAACCCTTTCCCTTTGTGCTGGATGAACGAACGTCTCTCCACATGCTCAGTTCTGAGAGATAAGTGTGTGTGAAAGCCGTCCTTCACCTAGCTTGAAGGGAACACAAAGTTTCTTTTCAGTTGCAAACTCCACTCCATACATATATATGGGCAGGTACAAGCTCCAACTCGGTTTTACAGTGAAAACGGCAGGCACTTCAAACCGGCACTAGGAAACAGACTGGGAAACCAGAGTAAGGGTTTCTCCTGCAACCCGTTCCCTTTGTGCTGGATGAACGAACGTCTCTGCACATGCTCAGTTCTGAGAGATAAGTGTGTTTGAAAGCCGTCCTTCACCTAGCTTGAAGGGAACACAAAGTTTCTTTTCAGTTGCAAACTCCACTCCATACATATATATGGGGAGGTACAAGCTCCAACTCGGTTTTACAGTGAAAACGGCAGGCACTTCAAACCGTCACTAGGAAACAGACTGGGAAACCAGAGTAAGGGTTTCTCCTGCAACCCGTTCCCTTTGTGCTGGATGAACGAACGTCTCTCCACATGCTCAGTTCTGAGAGATAAGTGTGTGTGAAAGCCGTCCTTCACATAGCTTGAAGGGAACACAAAGTTTCTTTTCAGTTGCAAACTCCACTCCATACATATATATGGGGAGGAACAAGCTCTAACTCGGTTTTACAGTAAAAACGGCAGGCACTTCAAACCTGCACTAGAAAACAGACTGAGAAACCAGAGTAAGGGTTTCTCCTGCAACCCGTTCCCTTTGTGCTGGATGAACGAACGTCTCTCCACATGCTCAGTTCTAAGAGATAATTGTGTGTGAAAGCCGTCCTTCACCTAGCTTGAAGGGAACACATAGTTTATTTTCAGTTGCCAACTACACTGCATACATATATATGGGGAGGTACAAGCTCCAACTCGGTTTTACACTGAAAACGGCAGGCACTTCAAACCGGCACTAGGAAACAGACTGAGAAACCAGAGTAAGGGTTTCTCCTGCAACCCGTTCCCTTTGTGCTGGATGAACGAACGTCTCTCCACATGCTCAGTTCTGAGAGATAAGTGTGTGTGAAAGCCGTCCTTCACCTAGCTTGAAGGGAACACAAAGTTTCTTTTCAGTTGCAAACTCCAATCCATACATATATATGGGGAGGTACAAGCTCCAACTCGGTTTTACAGTGAAAACGGCAGGCACTTCAAACCGGCACTAGGAAACAGACTGGGAAACCAGAGTAAGGGTTTCTCCTGCAACCCGTTCCCTTTGTGCTGGATGAACGAACGTCTCTCCACATGCTCAGTTCTGAGAGATAAGTGTGTGTGAAAGCCGTCCTTCACCTAGCTTGAAGGGAACATAAAGTTTCTTTTCAGTTGCAAACTCCACTCCATACATATATATGGGCAGGTACAAGCTCCAACTCGGTTTTACAGTGAAAACGGCAGGCACTTCAAACCGGCACTAGGAAACAGACTGGGAAACCAGAGTAAGGGTTTCTCCTGCAACCCGTTCACTTTGTGCTGGATGAACGAACGTCTCTCCACATGCTCAGTTCTGAGAGATAAGTGTGTGTGAAAGCCGTCCTTCACCTAGCTTGAAGGGAACACAAAGTTTCTTTTCAGTTGCAAACTCCACTGCATACATATATATGGGGTGGTACAAGCTCCAACTCGGTTTTACAGTGAAAACGGCAGGCACTTCAAACCGGCACTAGGAAACAGACTGAGAAACCAGAGTAAGGGTTTCTCCTGCAACCCGTTCCCTTTGTGCTGGATGAACGAACGTCTCTCCACATGCTCAGTTCTGAGAGATAATTGTGTGTGAAAGCCGTCCTTCACCTAGCTTGAAGGGAACACAAAGTTTCTTTTCAGTTGCAAACTCCACTCCATACATATATATGGGCAGGTACAAGCTCCAACTCGGTTTTACAGTGAAAACGGCAGGCACTTCAAACCGGCACTAGGAAACAGACTGGGAAACCAGAGTAAGTGTTTCTCCTGCAACCCGTTCACTTTGTGCTGGATGAACGAACGTCTCTCCACATGCTCAGTTCTGAGAGATAAGTGTGTGTGAAAGCCGTCCTTCACCTAGCTTGAAGGGAACACAAAGTTTCTTTTCAGTTGCAAACTCCACTGCATACATATATATGGGGTGGTACAAGCTCCAACTCGGTTTTACAGTGAAAACGGCAGGCACTTCAAACCGGCACTAGGAAACAGACTGAGAAACCCGAGTAAGGGTTTCTCCTGCAACCCGTTCCCTTTGTGCTGGATGAACGAACGTCTCTCCACATGCTCAGTTCTGAGAGATAAGTGTGTGTGAAAGCCGTCCTTCACCTAGCTTGAAGGGAACACAAAGTTTCTTTTCAGTTGCAAACTCCACTGCATACATATATATGGGGAGGAACAAGCTCCAACTCGGTTTTACATTGAAAACGGCAGGCACTTCAAACCGGCACTAGGAAACAGACTGAGAAACCAGAGTAAGGGTTTCTCCTGCAACCCGTTCCCTTTGTGCTGGATGAACGAACGTCTCTCCACATGCTCAGTTCTGAGAGATAATTGTGTGTGAAAGCCGTCCTTCACCTAGCTTGAAGGGAACACAAAGTTTCTTTTCAGTTGCAAACTCCACTCCATACATATATATGGGCAGGTACAAGCTCCAACTCGGTTTTACAGTGAAAACGGCAGGCACTTCAAACCGGCACTAGGAAACAGACTGGGAAACCAGAGTAAGGGTTTCTCCTGCAACCCGTTCCCTTTGTGCTGGATGAACGAACGTCTCTCCACATGCTCAGTTCTGAGAGATAAGTGTGTGTGAAAGCCGTCCTTCACCTAGCTTGAAGGGAACACAAAGTTTCTTTTCAGTTGCAAACTCCACTGCATACATATATATGGGGAGGAACAAGCTCCAACTCGGTTTTACATTGAAAACGGCAGGCACTTCAAACCGGCACTTGGAAACAGACTGAGAAACCAGAGTAAGGGTTTCTCCTGCAACCCGTTCCCTTTGTGCTGGATGAACGAACGTCTCTCCACATGCTCAGTTCTGAGAGATAATTGTGTGTGAAAGCCGTCCTTCACCTAGCTTGAAGGGAACACAAAGTTTCTTTTCAGTTGCAAACTCCACTCCATACATATATATGGGCAGGTACAAGCTCCCACTCGGTTTTACAGTGAAAACGGCAGGCACTTCAAACCGGCACTAGGAAACAGACTGAGAAACCAGAGTAAGGGTTTCTCCTGCAACCCGTTCCCTTTGTGCTGGATGAACGAACGTCTCTCCACATGCTCAGTTCTGAGAGATAATTGTGTGTGAAAGCCGTCCTTCACCTAGCTTGAAGGGAACACAAAGTTTCTTTTCAGTTGCAAACTCCACTCCATACATATATATGGGGAGGTACAAGCTCCAACTCGGTTTTACAGTGAAAACGGCAGGCACTTCAAACCGGCACTAGGAAACAGACTGAGAAACCAGAGTAAGGGTTTCTCCTGCAACCCGTTCCCTTTGTGCTGGATGAACGAACGTCTCTCCACATGCTCAGTTCTGAGAGATAATTGTGTGTGAAAGCCGTCCTTCACCTAGCTTGAAGGGAACACAAAGTTTCTTTTCAGTTGCAAACTCCACTCCATACATATATATGGGGAGGTACAAGCTCCAACTCGGTTTTACAGTGAAAACGGCAGGCACTTCAAACCGGCACTAGGAAACAGACTGGGAAACCAGAGTAAGGGTTTCTCCTGCAACCCGTTCCCTTTGTGCTGGATGAACGAAAGTCTCTCCACATACTGAGTTCTGAGAGATAAGTGTGTGTGAAAGCCGTCCTTCAACTAGCTTGAAGGGAACACAAAGTTTCTTTTCAGTTGCAAACTCCACTCCATACATATATATGGGGAGGTACAAGCTCCAACTCGGTTTTACAGTGAAAACGGCAGGCACTTCAAACCGGCACTAGGAAACAGACTGAGAAACCCGAGTAAGGGTTTCTCCTGCAACCCGTTCACTTTGTGCTGGATGAACGAACGTCTCTCCACATGCTCAGTTCTGAGAGATAATTGTGTGTGAAAGCCGTCCTTCACCTAGCTTGAAGGGAACACAAAGTTTCTTTTCAGTTGCAAACTCCAATGCATACATATATATGGTTAGGTACAAGCTCCAACTCGGTTTTACAGTGAAAACGGCAGGCACTTCAAACCGGCACTAGGAAACAGACTGAGAAACCCGAGTAAGGGTTTCTCCTGCAACCCGTTCCCTTTGTGCTGGATGAACGAACGTCTCTCCACATGCTCAGTTCTGAGAGATAATTGTGTGTGAAAGCCGTCCTTCACCTAGCTTGAAGGGAACACAAAGTTTCTTTTCAGTTGCAAACTCCACTCCATACATATATATGGGCAGGTACAAGCTCCAACTCGGTTTTACAGTGAAAACGGCAGGCACTTCAAACCGGCACTAGGAAACAGACTGGGAAACCAGAGTAAGGGTTTCTCCTGCAACCCGTTCCCTTTGTGCTGGATGAACGAACGTCTCTGCACATGCTCAGTTCTGAGAGATAAGTGTGTTTGAAAGCCGTCCTTCACCTAGCTTGAAGGGAACACAAAGTTTCTTTTCAGTTGCAAACTCCACTCCATACATATATATGGGGAGGTACAAGCTCCAACTCGGTTTTACAGTGAAAACGGCAGGCACTTCAAACCGGCACTAGGAAACAGACTGGGAAACCCGAGTAAGGGTTTCTCCTGCAACCCGTTCCCTTTGTGCTGGATGAACGAACGTCTCTCCACATGCTCAGTTCTGAGAGATAAGTGTGTGTGAAAGCCGTCCTTCACCTAGCTTGAAGGGAGCACAAAGTTTCTTTTCAGTTGCAAACTCCACTGCATACATATATATGGGGAGGAACAAGCTCCAACTCGGTTTTACATTGAAAACGGCAGGCACTTCAAACCGGCACTAGGAAACAGACTGAGAAACCAGAGTAAGGGTTTCTCCTGCAACCCGTTCCCTTTGTGCTGGATGAACGAACGTCTCTCCACATGCTCAGTTCTGAGAGATAATTGTGTGTGAAAGCCGTCCTTCACCTAGCTTGAAGGGAACACAAAGTTTCTTTTCAGTTGCAAACTCCACTCCATACATATATATGGGCAGGTACAAGCTCCAACTCGGTTTTACAGTGAAAACGGCAGGCACTTCAAACCGGCACTAGGAAACAGACTGGGAAACCAGATTAAGGGTTTCTCCTGCAACCCGTTCCCTTTGTGCTGGATGAACGAACGTCTCTGCACATGCTCAGTTCTGAGAGATAAGTGTGTTTGAAAGCCGTCCTTCACCTAGCTTGAAGGGAACACAAAGTTTCTTTTCAGTTGCAAACTCCACTCCATACATATATATGGGGAGGTACAAGCTCCAACTCGGTTTTACAGTGAAAACGGCAGGCACTTCAAACCGTCACTAGGAAACAGACTGGGAAACCAGAGTAAGGGTTTCTCCTGCAACCCGTTCCCTTTGTGCTGGATGAACGAACGTCTCTCCACATGCTCAGTTCTGAGAGATAAGTGTGTGTGAAAGCCGTCCTTCACATAGCTTGAAGGGAACACAAAGTTTCTTTTCAGTTGCAAACTCCACTCCATACATATATATGGGGAGGAACAAGCTCTAACTCGGTTTTACAGTAAAAACGGCAGGCACTTCAAACCTGCACTAGAAAACAGACTGAGAAACCAGAGTAAGGGTTTCTCCTGCAACCCGTTCCCTTTGTGCTGGATGAACGAACGTCTCTCCACATGCTCAGTTCTAAGAGATAATTGTGTGTGAAAGCCGTCCTTCACCTAGCTTGAAGGGAACACATAGTTTATTTTCAGTTGCCAACTACACTGCATACATATATATGGGGAGGTACAAGCTCCAACTCGGTTTTACACTGAAAACGGCAGGCACTTCAAACCGGCACTAGGAAACAGACTGAGAAACCAGAGTAAGGGTTTCTCCTGCAACCCGTTCCCTTTGTGCTGGATGAACGAACGTCTCTCCACATGCTCAGTTCTGAGAGATAAGTGGTGTGAAAGCCGTCCTTCACCTAGCTTGAAGGGAACACAAAGTTTCTTTTCAGTTGCAAACTCCACTCCATACATATATATGGGAAGGTACAAGCTCCAACTCGGTTTTACAGTGAAAACGGCAGGCACTTCAAACCGGCACTAGGAAACAGACTGGGAAACCAGAGTAAGGGTTTCTCCTGCAACCCGTTCCCTTTGTGCTGGATGAACGAACGTCTCTCCACATGCTCAGTTCTGAGAGATAAGTGTGTGTGAAAGCCGTCTTTCACCTAGCTTGAATGGAACACAAAGATTCTTTTCAGTTGCAAACTCCAATCCATACATATATATGGGGAGGAACAAGCTCCAACTCGGTTTTACAGTGAAAACGGCAGGCACATCAAAGCGGCACTAGGAAACAGACTGAGAAACCAGAGTAAGGGTTTCTCCTGCAACCCGTTCCCTTTGTGCTGGATGAACGAACGTCTCTCCGCATGCTCAGTTCTGAGAGATAAGTGTGTGTGAAAGCCGTCCTTCACCTAGCTTGAAGGGAACACAAAGTTTCTTTTCAGTTGCAAACTCCACTCCATACATATATATGGGGAGGTACAAGCTCCAACTCGGTTTTACAGTGAAAACGGCAGGCACTTCAAACCGGCACTAGGAAACAGACTGAGAAACCAGAGTAAGGGTTTCTCCTGCAACCCGTTCCCTTTGTGCTGGATGAACGAACGTCTCTCCACATGCTCAGTTCTGAGAGATAAGTGTGTGTGAAAGCCGTCCTTCACCTAGCTTGAAGGGAACACAAAGTTTCTTTTCAGTTGCAAACTCCACTCCATACATATATATGGGGAGGTACAAGCTCCAACTCGGTTTTACAGTGAAAACGGCAGGCACTTCAAACCGGCACTAGGAAACAGACTGAGAAACCAGAGTAAGGGTTTCTCCTGCAACCCGTTCCCTTTGTGCTGGATGAACGAACGTCTCTCCACATGCTCAGTTCTGAGAGATAAGTGTGTGTGAAAGCCGTCTTTCACCTAGCTTGAATGGAACACAAAGATTCTTTTCAGTTGCAAACTCCAATCCATACATATATATGGGGAGGAACAAGCTCCAACTCGGTTTTACAGTGAAAACGGCAGGCACATCAAAGCGGCACTAGGAAACAGACTGAGAAACCAGAGTAAGGGTTTCTCCTGCAACCCGTTCCCTTTGTGCTGGATGAACGAACGTCTCTCCACATGCTCAGTTCTGAGAGATAAGTGTGTGTGAAAGCCGTCCTTCACCTAGCTTGAAGGGAACACAAAGTTTCTTTTCAGTTGCAAACTCCACTCCATACATATATATGGGGAGGTACAAGCTCCAACTCGGTTTTACAGTGAAAACGGCAGGCACTTCAAACCGGCACTAGGAAACAGACTGAGAAACCAGAGTAAGGGTTTCTCCTGCAACCCGTTCCCTTTGTGCTGGATGAACGAACGTCTCTCCACATGCTCAGTTCTGAGAGATAAGTGTGTGTGAAAGCCGTCCTTCACCTAGCTTGAAGGGAACACAAAGTTTCTTTTCAGTTGCAAACTCCACTGCATACATATATATGGGGAGGTACAAGCTCCAACTCGGTTTTACAGTGAAAACGGCAGGCACTTCAAACCGGCACTAGGAAACAGACTGAGAAACCAGAGTAAGGGTTTCTCCTGCAACCCGTTCCCTTTGTGCTGGATGAACGAACGTCTCTCCACATGCTCAGTTCTGAGAGATAATTGTGTGTGAAAGCCGTCCTTCACCTAGCTTGAAGGGAACACAAAGTTTCTTTTCAGTTGCAAACTCCACTCCATACATATATATGGGGAGGTACAAGCTCCAACTCGGTTTTACAGTGAAAACGGCAGGCACTTCAAACCGGCACTAGGAAACAGACTGAGAAACCAGAGTAAGGGTTTCTCCTGCAACCCGTTCCCTTTGTGCTGGATGAACGAACGTCTCTCCACATGCTCAGTTCTGAGAGATAATTGTGTGTGAAAGCCGTCCTTCACCTAGCTTGAAGGGAACACAAAGTTTCTTTTCAGTTGCAAACTCCACTCCATACATATATATGGGCAGGTACAAGCTCCAACTCGGTTTTACAGTGAAAACGGCAGGCACTTCAAACCGGCCCTAGGAAACAGACTGGGAAACCAGAGTAAGGGTTTCTCCTGCAACCCGTTCCCTTTGTGCTGGATGAACGAACGTCTCTCCACATGCTCAGTTCTGAGAGATAAGTGTGTTTGAAAGCCGTCCTTCACCTAGCTTGAAGGGAACACAAAGTTTCTTTTCAGTTGCAAACTCCACTCCATACATATATATGGGCAGGTACAAGCTCCAACTCGGTTTTACAGTGAAAACGGCAGGCACTTCAAACCGTCACTAGGAAACAGACTGGGAAACCAGAGTAAGGGTTTCTCCTGCAACCCGTTCCCTTTGTGCTGGATGAACGAACGTCTCTCCACATGCTCAGTTCTGAGAGATAAGTGTGTGTGAAAGCCGTCCTTCACCTAGCTTGAAGGGAACACAAAGTTTCTTTTCAGTTGCAAACTCCACTCCATACATACATATGGGGAGGAACAAGCTCTAACTCGGTTTTACAGTAAAAACGGCAGGCACTTCAAACCGTCACTAGAAAACAGACTGAGAAACCAGAGTAAGGGTTTCTCCTGCAACCCGTTCCCTTTGTGCTGGATGAACGAACGTCTCTCCACATGCTCCGTTCTGAGAGATAATTGTGTGTGAAAGCCGTCCTTCACCTAGCTTGAAGGGAACACATAGTTTATTTTCAGTTGCCAACTACACTGCATACATATATATGGGGAGGTACAAGCTCCAACTCGGTTTTACACTGAAAACGGCAGGCACTTCAAACCGGCACTAGGAAACAGACTGAGAAACCAGAGTAAGGGTTTCTCCTGCAACCCGTTCCCTTTGTGCTGGATGAACGAACGTCTCTCCACATGCTCAGTTCTGAGAGATAAGTGTGTGTGAAAGCCGTCCTTCACCTAGCTTGAAGGGAACACAAAGTTTCTTTTCAGTTGCAAACTCCACTCCATACATATATATGGGAAGGTACAAGCTCCAACTCGGTTTTACAGTGAAAACGGCAGGCACTTCAAACCGGCACTAGGAAACAGACTGGGAAACCAGAGTAAGGGTTTCTCCTGCAACCCGTTCCCTTTGTGCTGGATGAACGAACGTCTCTCCACATGCTCAGTTCTGAGAGATAAGTGTGTGTGAAAGCCGTCTTTCACCTAGCTTGAATGGAACACAAAGATTCTTTTCAGTTGCAAACCCCAATCCATACATATATATGGGGAGGAACAAGCTCCAACTCGGTTTTACAGTGAAAACGGCAGGCACATCAAAGCGGCACTAGGAAACAGACTGAGAAACCAGAGTAAGGGTTTCTCCTGCAACCCGTTCCCTTTGTGCTGGATGAACGAACGTCTCTCCACATGCTCAGTTCTGAGAGATAAGTGTGTGTGAAAGCCGTCCTTCACCTAGCTTGAAGGGAACACAAAGTTTCTTTTCAGTTGCAAACTCCACTCCATACATATATATGGGGAGGTACAAGCTCCAACTCGGTTTTACAGTGAAAACGGCAGGCACTTCAAACCGGCACTAGGAAACAGACTGAGAAACCAGAGAAAGGGTTTCTCCTGCAACCCGTTCCCTTTGTGCTGGATGAACGAACGTCTCTCCACATGCTCAGTTCTGAGAGATAAGTGTGTGTGAAAGCCGTCCTTCACCTAGCTTGAAGGGAACACAAAGTTTCTTTTCAGTTGCAAACTCCACTGCATACATATATATGGGCAGGTACAAGCTCCAACTCGGTTTTACAGTGAAAACGGGAGGCACTTCAAACCGGCACTAGGAAACAGACTGAGAAACCAGAGTAAGGGTTTCTCCTGCAACCCGTTCACTTTGTGCTGGATGAACGAACGTCTCTCCACATGCTCAGTTCTGAGAGATAAGTGTGTGTGAAAGCCGTCCTTCACCTAGCTTGAAGGGAACACAAAGTTTCTTTTCAGTTGCAAACTCCACTGCATACATATATATGGGCAGGTACAAGCTCCAACTCGGTTTTACAGTGAAAACGGCAGGCACTTCAAACCGGCACTAGGAAACAGACTGAGAAACCAGAGTAAGGGTTTCTCCTGCAACCCGTTCCCTTTGTGCTGGATGAACGAACGTCTCTCCACATGCTCAGTTCTGAGAGATAATTGTGTGTGAAAGCCGTCCTTCACCTAGCTTGAAGGGAACACAAAGTTTCTTTTCAGTTGCAAACTCCACTCCATACATATATATGGGCAGGTACAAGCTCCAACTCGGTTTTACAGTGAAAACGGGAGGCACTTCAAACCGGCACTAGGAAACAGACTGGGAAACCAGAGTAAGGGTTTCTCCTGCAACCCGTTCCCTTTGTGCTGGATGAACGAACGTCTCTCCACATGCTCAGTTCTGAGAGATAAGTGTGTGTGAAAGCCGTCCTTCACCTAGCTTGAAGGGAACACAAAGTTTCTTTTCAGTTGCAAACTCCACTGTATACATATATATGGGGTGGTACAAGCTCCAACTCGGTTTTACAGTGAAAACGGCAGGCACTTCAAACCGGCACTAGGAAACAGACTGGGAAACCGGAGTAAGGGTTTCTCCTGCAACCCGTTCCCTTTGTGCAGGATGAACGAACGTCTCTCCACATGCTCAGGTCTGAGAGATAAGTGTGTTTGAAAGCCGTCCTTCACCTAGCTTGAAGGGAACACAAAGTTTCTTTTCAGTTGCCAACTCCACTCCATACATATATATGGGGAGGTACAAGCTCCAACTCGGTTTTACAGTGAAAACGGCAGGCACTTCAAACCGGCACTAGGTAACAGACTGAGAAACCAGAGTAAGGGTTTCTCCTGCAACCCGTTCCCTTTGTGCTGGATGAACGAACGTCTCTCCACATGCTCAGTTCTGAGAGATAATTGTGTGTGAAAGCCGTCCTTCACCTAGCTTGAAGGGAACACATAGTTTATTTTCAGTTGCCAACTACACTGCATACATATATATGGGGAGGTACAAGCTCCAACTCGGATTTACAGTGAAAACGGCAGGCACTTCAAACCGGCACTAGGAAACAGACTGAGAAACCAGAGTAAGGGTTTCTCCTGCAACCCGTTCCCTTTGTGCTGGATGAACGAACGTCTCTCCACATGCTCAGTTCTGAGAGATAAGTGTGTGTGAAAGCCGTCTTTCACCTAGCTTGAATGGAACACAAAGATTCTTTTCAGTTGCAAACTCCAATCCATACATATATATGGGGAGGAACAAGCTCCAACTCGGTTTTACAGTGAAAACGGCAGGCACATCAAAGCGGCACTAGGAAACAGACTGGGAAACCAGAGTAAGGGTTTCTCCTGCAACCCGTTCCCTTTGTGCTGGATGAACGAACGTCTCTCCACATGCTCAGTTCTGAGAGATAAGTGTGTGTGAAAGCCGTCCTTCACCTAGCTTGAAGGGAACACAAAGTTTCTTTTCAGTTGCAAACTCCACTGCATACATATATATGGGGAGGTACAAGCTCCAACTCGGTTTTACAGTGAAAACGGCAGGCACTTCAAACCGGCACTAGGAAACAGACTGAGAAACCAGAGTAAGGGTTTCTCCTGCAACCCGTTCCCTTTGTGCTGGATGAACGAACGTCTCTCCACATGCTCAGTTCTGAGAGATAAGTGTGTGTGAAAGCCGTCCTTCACCTAGCTTGAAGGGAACACAAAGTTTCTTTTCAGTTGCAAACTCCACTCCATACATATATATGGGGAGGTACAAGCTCCAACTCGGTTTTACAGTGAAAACGGCAGGCACTTCAAACCGGCACTAGGAAACAGACTGAGAAACCAGAGTAAGGGTTTCTCCTGCAACCCGTTCCCTTTGTGCTGGATGAACGAACGTCTCTCCACATGCTCAGTTCTGAGAGATAAGTGTGTGTGAAAGCCGTCCTTCACATAGCTTGAAGGGAACACAAAGTTTCTTTTCAGTTGCAAACTCCACTCCATACATATATATGGGGAGGAACAAGCTCTAACTCGGTTTTACAGTAAAAACGGCAGGCACTTCAAACCTGCACTAGAAAACAGACTGAGAAACCAGAGTAAGGGTTTCTCCTGCAACCCGTTCCCTTTGTGCTGGATGAACGAACGTCTCTCCACATGCTCAGTTCTAAGAGATAATTGTGTGTGAAAGCCGTCCTTCACCTAGCTTGAAGGGAACACATAGTTTATTTTCAGTTGCCAACTACACTGCATACATATATATGGGGAGGTACAAGCTCCAACTCGGTTTTACACTGAAAACGGCAGGCACTTCAAACCGGCACTAGGAAACAGACTGAGAAACCAGAGTAAGGGTTTCTCCTGCAACCCGTTCCCTTTGTGCTGGATGAACGAACGTCTCTCCACATGCTCAGTTCTGAGAGATAAGTGGTGTGAAAGCCGTCCTTCACCTAGCTTGAAGGGAACACAAAGTTTCTTTTCAGTTGCAAACTCCACTCCATACATATATATGGGAAGGTACAAGCTCCAACTCGGTTTTACAGTGAAAACGGCAGGCACTTCAAACCGGCACTAGGAAACAGACTGGGAAACCAGAGTAAGGGTTTCTCCTGCAACCCGTTCCCTTTGTGCTGGATGAACGAACGTCTCTCCACATGCTCAGTTCTGAGAGATAAGTGTGTGTGAAAGCCGTCTTTCACCTAGCTTGAATGGAACACAAAGATTCTTTTCAGTTGCAAACTCCAATCCATACATATATATGGGGAGGAACAAGCTCCAACTCGGTTTTACAGTGAAAACGGCAGGCACATCAAAGCGGCACTAGGAAACAGACTGAGAAACCAGAGTAAGGGTTTCTCCTGCAACCCGTTCCCTTTGTGCTGGATGAACGAACGTCTCTCCGCATGCTCAGTTCTGAGAGATAAGTGTGTGTGAAAGCCGTCCTTCACCTAGCTTGAAGGGAACACAAAGTTTCTTTTCAGTTGCAAACTCCACTCCATACATATATATGGGGAGGTACAAGCTCCAACTCGGTTTTACAGTGAAAACGGCAGGCACTTCAAACCGGCACTAGGAAACAGACTGAGAAACCACAGTAAGGGTTTCTCCTGCAACCCGTTCCCTTTGTGCTGGATGAACGAACGTCTCTCCACATGCTCAGTTCTGAGAGATAAGTGTGTGTGAAAGCCGTCCTTCACCTAGCTTGAAGGGAACACAAAGTTTCTTTTCAGTTGCAAACTCCACTCCATACATATATATGGGGAGGTACAAGCTCCAACTCGGTTTTACAGTGAAAACGGCAGGCACTTCAAACCGGCACTAGGAAACAGACTGAGAAACCAGAGTAAGGGTTTCTCCTGCAACCCGTTCCCTTTGTGCTGGATGAACGAACGTCTCTCCACATGCTCAGTTCTGAGAGATAAGTGTGTGTGAAAGCCGTCTTTCACCTAGCTTGAATGGAACACAAAGATTCTTTTCAGTTGCAAACTCCAATCCATACATATATATGGGGAGGAACAAGCTCCAACTCGGTTTTACAGTGAAAACGGCAGGCACATCAAAGCGGCACTAGGAAACAGACTGAGAAACCAGAGTAAGGGTTTCTCCTGCAACCCGTTCCCTTTGTGCTGGATGAACGAACGTCTCTCCACATGCTCAGTTCTGAGAGATAAGTGTGTGTGAAAGCCGTCCTTCACCTAGCTTGAAGGGAACACAAAGTTTCTTTTCAGTTGCAAACTCCACTCCATACATATATATGGGGAGGTACAAGCTCCAACTCGGTTTTACAGTGAAAACGGCAGGCACTTCAAACCGGCACTAGGAAACAGACTGAGAAACCAGAGTAAGGGTTTCTCCTGCAACCCGTTCCCTTTGTGCTGGATGAACGAACGTCTCTCCACATGCTCAGTTCTGAGAGATAAGTGTGTGTGAAAGCCGTCCTTCACCTAGCTTGAAGGGAACACAAAGTTTCTTTTCAGTTGCAAACTCCACTGCATACATATATATGGGGAGGTACAAGCTCCAACTCGGTTTTACAGTGAAAACGGCAGGCACTTCAAACCGGCACTAGGAAACAGACTGAGAAACCAGAGTAAGGGTTTCTCCTGCAACCCGTTCCCTTTGTGCTGGATGAACGAACGTCTCTCCACATGCTCAGTTCTGAGAGATAATTGTGTGTGAAAGCCGTCCTTCACCTAGCTTGAAGGGAACACAAAGTTTCTTTTCAGTTGCAAACTCCACTCCATACATATATATGGGGAGGTACAAGCTCCAACTCGGTTTTACAGTGAAAACGGCAGGCACTTCAAACCGGCACTAGGAAACAGACTGAGAAACCAGAGTAAGGGTTTCTCCTGAACCCGTTCCCTTTGTGCTGGATGAACGAACGTCTCTCCACATGCTCAGTTCTGAGAGATAATTGTGTGTGAAAGCCGTCCTTCACCTAGCTTGAAGGGAACACAAAGTTTCTTTTCAGTTGCAAACTCCACTCCATACATATATATGGGCAGGTACAAGCTCCAACTCGGTTTTACAGTGAAAACGGCAGGCACTTCAAACCGGCCCTAGGAAACAGACTGGGAAACCAGAGTAAGGGTTTCTCCTGCAACCCGTTCCCTTTGTGCTGGATGAACGAACGTCTCTCCACATGCTCAGTTCTGAGAGATAAGTGTGTTTGAAAGCCGTCCTTCACCTAGCTTGAAGGGAACACAAAGTTTCTTTTCAGTTGCAAACTCCACTCCATACATATATATGGGCAGGTACAAGCTCCAACTCGGTTTTACAGTGAAAACGGCAGGCACTTCAAACCGTCACTAGGAAACAGACTGGGAAACCAGAGTAAGGGTTTCTCCTGCAACCCGTTCCCTTTGTGCTGGATGAACGAACGTCTCTCCACATGCTCAGTTCTGAGAGATAAGTGTGTGTGAAAGCCGTCCTTCACCTAGCTTGAAGGGAACACAAAGTTTCTTTTCAGTTGCAAACTCCACTCCATACATACATATGGGGAGGAACAAGCTCTAACTCGGTTTTACAGTAAAAACGGCAGGCACTTCAAACCGTCACTAGAAAACAGACTGAGAAACCAGAGTAAGGGTTTCTCCTGCAACCCGTTCCCTTTGTGCTGGATGAACGAACGTCTCTCCACATGCTCCGTTCTGAGAGATAATTGTGTGTGAAAGCCGTCCTTCACCTAGCTTGAAGGGAACACATAGTTTATTTTCAGTTGCCAACTACACTGCATACATATATATGGGGAGGTACAAGCTCCAACTCGGTTTTACACTGAAAACGGCAGGCACTTCAAACCGGCACTAGGAAACAGACTGAGAAACCAGAGTAAGGGTTTCTCCTGCAACCCGTTCCCTTTGTGCTGGATGAACGAACGTCTCTCCACATGCTCAGTTCTGAGAGATAAGTGTGTGTGAAAGCCGTCCTTCACCTAGCTTGAAGGGAACACAAAGTTTCTTTTCAGTTGCAAACTCCACTCCATACATATATATGGGCAGGTACAAGCTCCAACTCGGTTTTACAGTGAAAACGGCAGGCACTTCAAACCGGCACTAGGAAACAGACTGGGAAACCAGAGTAAGGGTTTCTCCTGCAACCCGTTCCCTTTGTGCTGGATGAACGAACGTCTCTCCACATGCTCAGTTCTGAGAGATAAGTGTGTGTGAAAGCCGTCTTTCACCTAGCTTGAATGGAACACAAAGATTCTTTTCAGTTGCAAACCCCAATCCATACATATATATGGGGAGGAACAAGCTCCAACTCGGTTTTACAGTGAAAACGGCAGGCACATCAAAGCGGCACTAGGAAACAGACTGAGAAACCAGAGTAAGGGTTTCTCCTGCAACCCGTTCCCTTTGTGCTGGATGAACGAACGTCTCTCCACATGCTCCGTTCTGAGAGATAAGTGTGTGTGAAAGCCGTCCTTCACCTAGCTTGAAGGGAACACATAGTTTATTTTCAGTTGCAAACTCCACTCCATACATATATATGGGGAGGTACAAGCTCCAACTCGGTTTTACAGTGAAAACGGCAGGCACTTCAAACCGGCACTAGGAAACAGACTGAGAAACCAGAGTAAGGGTTTCTCCTGCAACCCGTTCCCTTTGTGCTGGATGAACGAACGTCTCTCCACATGCTCAGTTCTGAGAGATAAGTGTGTGTGAAAGCCGTCCTTCACCTAGCTTGAAGGGAACACAAAGTTTCTTTTCAGTTGCAAACTCCACTCCATACATATATATGGGAAGGTACAAGCTCCAACTCGGTTTTACAGTGAAAACGGCAGGCACTTCAAACCGGCACTAGGAAACAGACTGGGAAACCAGAGTAAGGGTTTCTCCTGCAACCCGTTCCCTTTGTGCTGGATGAACGAACGTCTCTCCACATGCTCAGTTCTGAGAGATAAGTGTGTGTGAAAGCCGTCTTTCACCTAGCTTGAATGGAACACAAAGATTCTTTTCAGTTGCAAACCCCAATCCATACATATATATGGGGAGGAACAAGCTCCAACTCGGTTTTACAGTGAAAACGGCAGGCACATCAAAGCGGCACTAGGAAACAGACTGAGAAACCAGAGTAAGGGTTTCTCCTGCAACCCGTTCCCTTTGTGCTGGATGAACGAACGTCTCTCCACATGCTCAGTTCTGAGAGATAAGTGTGTGTGAAAGCCGTCCTTCACCTAGCTTGAAGGGAACACAAAGTTTCTTTTCAGTTGCAAACTCCACTCCATACATATATATGGGGAGGTACAAGCTCCAACTCGGTTTTACAGTGAAAACGGCAGGCACTTCAAACCGGCACTAGGAAACAGACTGAGAAACCAGAGAAAGGGTTTCTCCTGCAACCCGTTCCCTTTGTGCTGGATGAACGAACGTCTCTCCACATGCTCAGTTCTGAGAGATAAGTGTGTGTGAAAGCCGTCCTTCACCTAGCTTGAAGGGAACACAAAGTTTCTTTTCAGTTGCAAACTCCACTGCATACATATATATGGGCAGGTACAAGCTCCAACTCGGTTTTACAGTGAAAACGGGAGGCACTTCAAACCGGCACTAGGAAACAGACTGAGAAACCAGAGTAAGGGTTTCTCCTGCAACCCGTTCACTTTGTGCTGGATGAACGAACGTCTCTCCACATGCTCAGTTCTGAGAGATAAGTGTGTGTGAAAGCCGTCCTTCACCTAGCTTGAAGGGAACACAAAGTTTCTTTTCAGTTGCAAACTCCACTGCATACATATATATGGGCAGGTACAAGCTCCAACTCGGTTTTACAGTGAAAACGGCAGGCACTTCAAACCGGCACTAGGAAACAGACTGAGAAACCAGAGTAAGGGTTTCTCCTGCAACCCGTTCCCTTTGTGCTGGATGAACGAACGTCTCTCCACATGCTCAGTTCTGAGAGATAATTGTGTGTGAAAGCCGTCCTTCACCTAGCTTGAAGGGAACACAAAGTTTCTTTTCAGTTGCAAACTCCACTCCATACATATATATGGGGAGGTACAAGCTCCAACTCGGTTTTACAGTGAAAACGGGAGGCACTTCAAACCGGCACTAGGAAACAGACTGGGAAACCAGAGTAAGGGTTTCTCCTGCAACCCGTTCCCTTTGTGCTGGATGAACGAACGTCTCTCCACATGCTCAGTTCTGAGAGATAAGTGTGTGTGAAAGCCGTCCTTCACCTAGCTTGAAGGGAACACAAAGTTTCTTTTCAGTTGCAAACTCCACTGTATACATATATATGGGGTGGTACAAGCTCCAACTCGGTTTTACAGTGAAAACGGCAGGCACTTCAAACCGGCACTAGGAAACAGACTGGGAAACCGGAGTAAGGGTTTCTCCTGCAACCCGTTCCCTTTGTGCAGGATGAACGAACGTCTCTCCACATGCTCAGGTCTGAGAGATAAGTGTGTTTGAAAGCCGTCCTTCACCTAGCTTGAAGGGAACACAAAGTTTCTTTTCAGTTGCCAACTCCACTCCATACATATATATGGGGAGGTACAAGCTCCAACTCGGTTTTACAGTGAAAACGGCAGGCACTTCAAACCGGCACTAGGTAACAGACTGAGAAACCAGAGTAAGGGTTTCTCCTGCAACCCGTTCCCTTTGTGCTGGATGAACGAACGTCTCTCCACATGCTCAGTTCTGAGAGATAATTGTGTGTGAAAGCCGTCCTTCACCTAGCTTGAAGGGAACACATAGTTTATTTTCAGTTGCCAACTACACTGCATACATATATATGGGGAGGTACAAGCTCCAACTCGGATTTACAGTGAAAACGGCAGGCACTTCAAACCGGCACTAGGAAACAGACTGAGAAACCAGAGTAAGGGTTTCTCCTGCAACCCGTTCCCTTTGTGCTGGATGAACGAACGTCTCTCCACATGCTCAGTTCTGAGAGATAAGTGTGTGTGAAAGCCGTCTTTCACCTAGCTTGAATGGAACACAAAGATTCTTTTCAGTTGCAAACTCCAATCCATACATATATATGGGGAGGAACAAGCTCCAACTCGGTTTTACAGTGAAAACGGCAGGCACATCAAAGCGGCACTAGGAAACAGACTGGGAAACCAGAGTAAGGGTTTCTCCTGCAACCCGTTCCCTTTGTGCTGGATGAACGAACGTCTCTCCACATGCTCAGTTCTGAGAGATAAGTGTGTGTGAAAGCCGTCCTTCACCTAGCTTGAAGGGAACACAAAGTTTCTTTTCAGTTGCAAACTCCACTGCATACATATATATGGGGAGGTACAAGCTCCAACTCGGTTTTACAGTGAAAACGGCAGGCACTTCAAACCGGCACTAGGAAACAGACTGAGAAACCAGAGTAAGGGTTTCTCCTGCAACCCGTTCCCTTTGTGCTGGATGAACGAACGTCTCTCCACATGCTCAGTTCTAAGAGATAATTGTGTGTGAAAGCCGTCCTTCACCTAGCTTGAAGGGAACACAAAGTTTCTTTTCAGTTGCAAACTCCACTCCATACATATATATGGGCAGGTACAAGCTCCAACTCGATTTTACAGTGAAAACGGGAGGCACTTCAAACCGGCACTAGGAAACAGACTGGGAAACCAGAGTAAGGGTTTCTCCTGCAACCCGTTCCCTTTGTGCTGGATGAACGAACGTCTCTCCACATGCTCAGTTCTGAGAGATAAGTGTGTGTGAAAGCCGTCCTTCACCTAGCTTGAAGGGAACACAAAGTTTCTTTTCAGTTGCAAACTCCACTGTATACATATATATGGGGTGGTACAAGCTCCAACTCGGTTTTACAGTGAAAACGGCAGGCACTTCAAACCGGCACTAGGAAACAGACTGGGAAACCGGAGTAAGGGTTTCTCCTGCAACCCGTTCCCTTTGTGCAGGATGAACGAACGTCTCTCCACATGCTCAGTTCTGAGAGATAATTGTGTGTGAAAGCCGTCCTTCACCTAGCTTGAAGGGAACACATAGTTTATTTTCAGTTGCCAACTACACTGCATACATATATATGGGGAGGTACAAGCTCCAACTCGGTTTTACAGTGAAAAAGGCAGGCACTTCAAACCGGCACTAGGAAACAGACTGAGAAACCAGAGTAAGGGTTTCTCCTGCAACCCGTTCCCTTTGTGCTGGATGAACGAACGTCTCTCCACATGCTCAGTTCTGAGAGATAAGTGTGTGTGAAAGCCGTCTTTCACCTAGCTTGAATGGAACACAAAGATTCTTTTCAGTTGCAAACTCCAATCCATACATATATATGGGGAGGAACAAGCTCCAACTCGGTTTTACAGTGAAAACGGCAGGCACATCAAAGCGGCACTAGGAAACAGACTGAGAAACCAGAGTAAGGGTTTCTCCTGCAACCCGTTCCCTTTGTGCTGGATGAACGAACGTCTCTCCGCATGCTCAGTTCTGAGAGATAAGTGTGTGTGAAAGCCGTCCTTCACCTAGCTTGAAGGGAACACAAAGTTTCTTTTCAGTTGCAAACTCCACTCCATACATATATATGGGGAGGTACAAGCTCCAACTCGGTTTTACAGTGAAAACGGCAGGCACTTCAAACCGGCACTAGGAAACAGACTGAGAAACCAGAGTAAGGGTTTCTCCTGCAACCCGTTCCCTTTGTGCTGGATGAACGAACGTCTCTCCACATGCTCAGTTCTGAGAGATAAGTGTGTGTGAAAGCCGTCCTTCACCTAGCTTGAAGGGAACACAAAGTTTCTTTTCAGTTGCAAACTCCACTCCATACATATTTATGGGTAGGTACAAGCTCCAACTCGGTTTTACAGTGAAAACGGCAGGCACTTCAAACCGGCACTAGGAAACAGACTGAGAAACCAGAGTAAGGGTTTCTCCTGCAACCCGTTCCCTTTGTGCTGGATGAACGAACGTCTCTCCACATGCTCAGTTCTGAGAGATAAGTGTGTGTGAAAGCCGTCTTTCACCTAGCTTGAATGGAACACAAAGATTCTTTTCAGTTGCAAACTCCAATCCATACATATATATGGGGAGGAACAAGCTCCAACTCGGTTTTACAGTGAAAACGGCAGGCACATCAAAGCGGCACTAGGAAACAGACTGAGAAACCAGAGTAAGGGTTTCTCCTGCAACCCGTTCCCTTTGTGCTGGATGAACGAACGTCTCTCCACATGCTCAGTTCTGAGAGATAAGTGTGTGTGAAAGCCGTCCTTCACCTAGCTTGAAGGGAACACAAAGTTTCTTTTCAGTTGCAAACTCCACTCCATACATATATATGGGGAGGTACAAGCTCCAACTCGGTTTTACAGTGAAAACGGCAGGCACTTCAAACCGGCACTAGGAAACAGACTGAGAAACCAGAGTAAGGGTTTCTCCTGCAACCCGTTCCCTTTGTGCTGGATGAACGAACGTCTCTCCACATGCTCAGTTCTGAGAGATAAGTGTGTGTGAAAGCCGTCCTTCACCTAGCTTGAAGGGAACACAAAGTTTCTTTTCAGTTGCAAACTCCACTGCATACATATATATGGGGAGGTACAAGCTCCAACTCGGTTTTACAGTGAAAACGGCAGGCACTTCAAACCGGCACTAGGAAACAGACTGAGAAACCAGAGTAAGGGTTTCTCCTGCAACCCGTTCCCTTTGTGCTGGATGAACGAACGTCTCTCCACATGCTCAGTTCTGAGAGATAATTGTGTGTGAAAGCCGTCCTTCACCTAGCTTGAAGGGAACACAAAGTTTCTTTTCAGTTGCAAACTCCACTCCATACATATATATGGGGAGGTACAAGCTCCAACTCGGTTTTACAGTGAAAACAGCAGGCACTTCAAACCGGCACTAGGAAACAGACTGAGAAACCAGAGTAAGGGTTTCTCCTGCAACCCGTTCCCTTTGTGCTGGATGAACGAACGTCTCTCCACATGCTCAGTTCTGAGAGATAATTGTGTGTGAAAGCCGTCCTTCACCTAGCTTGAAGGGAACACAAAGTTTCTTTTCAGTTGCAAACTCCACTCCATACATATATATGGGCAGGTACAAGCTCCAACTCGGTTTTACAGTGAAAACGGCAGGCACTTCAAACCGGCACTAGGAAACAGACTGGGAAACCAGAGTAAGGGTTTCTCCTGCAACCCGTTCCCTTTGTGCTGGATGAACGAACGTCTCTCCACATGCTCAGTTCTGAGAGATAAGTGTGTGTGAAGGCCGTCCTTCACCTAGCTTGAAGGGAACACAAAGTTTCTTTTCAGTTGCAAACTCCACTGCATACATATATATGGGGAGGAACAAGCTCCAACTCGGTTTTACATTGAAAACGGCAGGCACTTCAAACCGGCCCTAGGAAACAGACTGGGAAACCAGAGTAAGGGTTTCTCCTGCAACCCGTTCCCTTTGTGCTGGATGAACGAACGTCTCTGCACATGCTCAGTTCTGAGAGATAAGTGTGTTTGAAAGCCGTCCTTCACCTAGCTTGAAGGGAACACAAAGTTTCTTTTCAGTTGCAAACTCCACTCCATACATATATATGGGGAGGTACAAGCTCCAACTCGGTTTTACAGTGAAAACGGCAGGCACTTCAAACCGTCACTAGGAAACAGACTGGGAAACCAGAGTAAGGGTTTCTCCTGCAACCCGTTCCCTTTGTGCTGGATGAACGAACGTCTCTCCACATGCTCAGTTCTGAGAGATAAGTGTGTGTGAAAGCCGTCCTTCACCTAGCTTGAAGGGAACACAAAGTTTCTTTTCAGTTGCAAACTCCACTCCATACATACATATGGGGAGGAACAAGCTCCAACTCGGTTTTACAGTAAAAACGGCAGGCACTTCAAACCGTCACTAGAAAACAGACTGAGAAACCAGAGTAAGGGTTTCTCCTGCAACCCGTTCCCTTTGTGCTGGATGAACGAACGTCTCTCCACATGCTCCGTTCTGAGAGATAATTGTGTGTGAAAGCCGTCCTTCACCTAGCTTGAAGGGAACACATAGTTTATTTTCAGTTGCCAACTACACTGCATACATATATATGGGGAGGTACAAGCTCCAACTCGGTTTTACACTGAAAACGGCAGGCACTTCAAACCGGCACTAGGAAACAGACTGAGAAACCAGAGTAAGGGTTTCTCCTGCAACCCGTTCCCTTTGTGCTGGATGAACGAACGTCTCTCCACATGCTCAGTTCTGAGAGATAAGTGTGTGTGAAAGCCGTCCTTCACCTAGCTTGAAGGGAACACAAAGTTTCTTTTCAGTTGCAAACTCCACTCCATACATATATATGGGAAGGTACAAGCTCCAACTCGGTTTTACAGTGAAAACGGCAGGCACTTCAAACCGGCACTAGGAAACAGACTGGGAAACCAGAGTAAGGGTTTCTCCTGCAACCCGTTCCCTTTGTGCTGGATGAACGAACGTCTCTCCACATGCTCAGTTCTGAGAGATAAGTGTGTGTGAAAGCCGTCCTTCACCTAGCTTGAAGGGAACACAAAGTTTCTTTTCAGTTGCAAACTCCACTCCATACATATATATGGGGAGGTACAAGCTCCAACTCGGTTTTACAGTGAAAACGGCAGGCACTTCAAACCGGCACTAGGAAACAGACTGAGAAACCAGAGAAAGGGTTTCTCCTCCAACCCGTTCCCTTTGTGCTGGATGAACGAACGTCTCTCCACATGCTCAGTTCTGAGAGATAAGTGTGTGTGAAAGCCGTCCTTCACCTAGCTTGAAGGGAACACAAAGTTTCTTTTCAGTTGCAAACTCCACTCCATACATATATATGGGCAGGTACAAGCTCCAACTCGGTTTTACAGTGAAAACGGCAGGCACTTCAAACCGGCACTAGGAAACAGACTGAGAAACCAGAGTAAGGGTTTCTCCTGCAACCCGTTCACTTTGTGCTGGATGAACGAACGTCTCTCCACATGCTCAGTTCTGAGAGATAAGTGTGTGTGAAAGCCGTCCTTCACCTAGCTTGAAGGGAACACAAAGTTTCTTTTCAGTTGCAAACTCCACTGCATACATATATATGGGCAGGTACAAGCTCCAACTCGGTTTTACAGTGAAAACGGCAGGCACTTCAAACCGGCACTAGGAAACAGACTGAGAAACCAGAGTAAGGGTTTCTCCTGCAACCCGTTCCCTTTGTGCTGGATGAACGAACGTCTCTCCACATGCTCAGTTCTGAGAGATAATTGTGTGTGAAAGCCGTCCTTCACCTAGCTTGAAGGGAACACAAAGTTTCTTTTCAGTTGCAAACTCCACTCCATACATATATATGGGCAGGTACAAGCTCCAACTCGGTTTTACAGTGAAAACGGGAGGCACTTCAAACCGGCACTAGGAAACAGACTGGGAAACCAGAGTAACGGTTTCTCCTGCAACCCGTTCCCTTTGTGCTGGATGAACGAACGTCTCTCCACATGCTCAGTTCTGAGAGATAAGTGTGTGTGAAAGCCGTCCTTCACCTAGCTTGAAGGGAACACAAAGTTTCTTTTCAGTTGCAAACTCCACTGTATACATATATATGGGGTGGTACAAGCTCCAACTCGGTTTTACAGTGAAAACGGCAGGCACTTCAAACCGGCACTAGGAAACAGACTGGGAAACCGGAGTAAGGGTTTCTCCTGCAACCCGTTCCCTTTGTGCAGGATGAACGAACGTCTCTCCACATGCTCAGGTCTGAGAGATAAGTGTGTTTGAAAGCCGTCCTTCACCTAGCTTGAAGGGAACACAAAGTTTCTTTTCAGTTGCCAACTCCACTCCATACATATATATGGGGAGGTACAAGCTCCAACTCGGTTTTACAGTGAAAACGGCAGGCACTTCAAACCGGCACTAGGTAACAGACTGAGAAACCAGAGTAAGGGTTTCTCCTGCAACCCGTTCCCTTTGTGCTGGATGAACGAACGTCTCTCCACATGCTCAGTTCTGAGAGATAATTGTGTGTGAAAGCCGTCCTTCACCTAGCTTGAAGGGAACACATAGTTTATTTTCAGTTGCCAACTACACTGCATACATATATATGGGGAGGTACAAGCTCCAACTCGGTTTTACAGTGAAAACGGCAGGCACTTCAAACCGGCACTAGGAAACAGACTGAGAAACCAGAGTAAGGGTTTCTCCTGCAACCCGTTCCCTTTGTGCTGGATGAACGAACGTCTCTCCACATGCTCAGTTCTGAGAGATAAGTGTGTGTGAAAGCCGTCTTTCACCTAGCTTGAATGGAACACAAAGATTCTTTTCAGTTGCAAACTCCAATCCATACATATATATGGGGAGGAACAAGCTCCAACTCGGTTTTACAGTGAAAACGGCAGGCACATCAAAGCGGCACTAGGAAACAGACTGGGAAACCAGAGTAAGGGTTTCTCCTGCAACCCGTTCCCTTTGTGCTGGATGAACGAACGTCTCTCCACATGCTCAGTTCTGAGAGATAAGTGTGTGTGAAAGCCGTCCTTCACCTAGCTTGAAGGGAACACAAAGTTTCTTTTCAGTTGCAAACTCCACTGCATACATATATATGGGGAGGTACAAGCTCCAACTCGGTTTTACAGTGAAAACGGCAGGCACTTCAAACCGGCACTAGGAAACAGACTGAGAAACCAGAGTAAGGGTTTCTCCTGCAACCCGTTCCCTTTGTGCTGGATGAACGAACGTCTCTCCACATGCTCAGTTCTGAGAGATAATTGTGTGTGAAAGCCGTCCTTCACCTAGCTTGAAGGGAACACAAAGTTTCTTTTCAGTTGCAAACTCCACTCCATACATATATATGGGCAGGTACAAGCTCCAACTCGGTTTTACAGTGAAAACGGGAGGCACTTCAAACCGGCACTAGGAAACAGACTGGGAAACCAGAGTAAGGGTTTCTCCTGCAACCCGTTCCCTTTGTGCTGGATGAACGAACGTCTCTCCACATGCTCAGTTCTGAGAGATAAGTGTGTGTGAAAGCCGTCCTTCACCTAGCTTGAAGGGAACACAAAGTTTCTTTTCAGTTGCAAACTCCACTGTATACATATATATGGGGTGGTACAAGCTCCAACTCGGTTTTACAGTGAAAACGGCAGGCACTTCAAACCGGCACTAGGAAACAGACTGGGAAACCGGAGTAAGGGTTTCTCCTGCAACCCGTTCCCTTTGTGCAGGATGAACGAACGTCTCTCCACATGCTCAGTTCTGAGAGATAATTGTGTGTGAAAGCCGTCCTTCACCTAGCTTGAAGGGAACACAAAGTTTCTTTTCAGTTGCAAACTCCACTCCATACATATATATGGGCAGGTACAAGCTCCAACTCGGTTTTACAGTGAAAACGGGAGGCACTTCAAACCGGCACTAGGAAACAGACTGGGAAACCAGAGTAACGGTTTCTCCTGCAACCCGTTCCCTTTGTGCTGGATGAACGAACGTCTCTCCACATGCTCAGTTCTGAGAGATAAGTGTGTGTGAAAGCCGTCCTTCACCTAGCTTGAAGGGAACACAAAGTTTCTTTTCAGTTGCAAACTCCACTGTATACATATATATGGGGTGGTACAAGCTCCAACTCGGTTTTACAGTGAAAACGGCAGGCACTTCAAACCGGCACTAGGAAACAGACTGGGAAACCGGAGTAAGGGTTTCTCCTGCAACCCGTTCCCTTTGTGCAGGATGAACGAACGTCTCTCCACATGCTCAGGTCTGAGAGATAAGTGTGTTTGAAAGCCGTCCTTCACCTAGCTTGAAGGGAACACAAAGTTTCTTTTCAGTTGCCAACTCCACTCCATACATATATATGGGGAGGTACAAGCTCCAACTCGGTTTTACAGTGAAAACGGCAGGCACTTCAAACCGGCACTAGGTAACAGACTGAGAAACCAGAGTAAGGGTTTCTCCTGCAACCCGTTCCCTTTGTGCTGGATGAACGAACGTCTCTCCACATGCTCAGTTCTGAGAGATAATTGTGTGTGAAAGCCGTCCTTCACCTAGCTTGAAGGGAACACATAGTTTATTTTCAGTTGCCAACTACACTGCATACATATATATGGGGAGGTACAAGCTCCAACTCGGTTTTACAGTGAAAACGGCAGGCACTTCAAACCGGCACTAGGAAACAGACTGAGAAACCAGAGTAAGGGTTTCTCCTGCAACCCGTTCCCTTTGTGCTGGATGAACGAACGTCTCTCCACATGCTCAGTTCTGAGAGATAAGTGTGTGTGAAAGCCGTCTTTCACCTAGCTTGAATGGAACACAAAGATTCTTTTCAGTTGCAAACTCCAATCCATACATATATATGGGGAGGAACAAGCTCCAACTCGGTTTTACAGTGAAAACGGCAGGCACATCAAAGCGGCACTAGGAAACAGACTGGGAAACCAGAGTAAGGGTTTCTCCTGCAACCCGTTCCCTTTGTGCTGGATGAACGAACGTCTCTCCACATGCTCAGTTCTGAGAGATAAGTGTGTGTGAAAGCCGTCCTTCACCTAGCTTGAAGGGAACACAAAGTTTCTTTTCAGTTGCAAACTCCACTGCATACATATATATGGGGAGGTACAAGCTCCAACTCGGTTTTACAGTGAAAACGGCAGGCACTTCAAACCGGCACTAGGAAACAGACTGAGAAACCAGAGTAAGGGTTTCTCCTGCAACCCGTTCCCTTTGTGCTGGATGAACGAACGTCTCTCCACATGCTCAGTTCTGAGAGATAATTGTGTGTGAAAGCCGTCCTTCACCTAGCTTGAAGGGAACACAAAGTTTCTTTTCAGTTGCAAACTCCACTCCATACATATATATGGGCAGGTACAAGCTCCAACTCGGTTTTACAGTGAAAACGGCAGGCACTTCAAACCGGCACTAGGAAACAGACTGGGAAACCACAGTAAGGGTTTCTCCTGCAACCCGTTCACTTTGTGCTGGATGAACGAACGTCTCTCCACATGCTCAGTTCTGAGAGATAATTGTGTGTGAAAGCCGTCCTTCACCTAGCTTGAAGGGAACACAAAGTTTCTTTTCAGTTGCAAACTCCACTCCATACATATATATGGGCAGGTACAAGCTCCAACTCGGTTTTACAGTGAAAACGGCAGGCACTTCAAACCGGCACTAGGAAACAGACTGGGAAACCACAGTAAGGGTTTCTCCTGCAACCCGTTCACTTTGTGCTGGATGAACGAACGTCTCTCCACATGCTCAGTTCTGAGAGATAATTGTGTGTGAAAGCCGTCCTTCACCTAGCTTGAAGGGAACACAAAGTTTCTTTTCAGTTGCAAACTCCACTCCATACATTTATATGGGGAGGTACAAGCTCCAACTCGGTTTTACAGTGAAAACGGCAGGCACTTCAAACCGGCACTAGGAAACAGACTGGGAAACCAGAGTAAGGGTTTCTCCTGCAACCCGTTCCCTTTGTGCTGGATGAACGAACGTCTCTCCACATGCTCAGTTCTGAGAGATAAGTGTGTGTGAAAGCCGTCCTTCACCTAGCTTGAAGGGAACACAAAGTTTCTTTTCAGTTGCAAACTCCACTCCATACATATATATGGGGAGGTACAAGCTCCAACTCGGTTTTACAGTGAAAACGGCAGGCACTTCAAACCGGCACTAGGAAACAGACTGAGAAACCAGAGTAAGGGTTTCTCCTGCAACCCGTTCCCTTTGTGCTGGATGAACGAACGTCTCTCCACATGCTCAGTTCTGAGAGATAAGTGTGTGTGAAAGCCGTCCTTCACCTAGCTTGAAGGGAACACAAAGTTTCTTTTCAGTTGCAAACTCCACTGCATACATATATATGGGGAGGTACAAGCTCCAACTCGGTTTTACAGTGAAAACGGCAGGCACTTCAAACCGGCACTAGGAAACAGACTGAGAAACCAGAGTAAGGGTTTCTCCTGCAACCCGTTCCCTTTGTGCTGGATGAACGAACGTCTCTCCACATGCTCAGTTCTGAGAGATAAGTGTGTGTGAAAGCCGTCCTTCACCTAGCTTGAAGGGAACACAAAGTTTCTTTTCAGTTGCAAACTCCACTCCATACATATATATGGGGAGGTACAAGCTCCAACTCGGTTTTACAGTGAAAACGGCAGGCACTTCAAACCGGCACTAGGAAACAGACTGAGAAACCAGAGTAAGGGTTTCTCCTGCAACCCGTTCCCTTTGTGCTGGATGAACGAACGTCTCTCCACATGCTCAGTTCTGAGAGATAATTGTGTGTGAAAGCCGTCCTTCACCTAGCTTGAAGGGAACACAAAGTTTCTTTTCAGTTGCAAACTCCACTCCATACATATATATGGGCAGGTACAAGCTCCAACTCGGTTTTACAGTGAAAACGGCAGGCACTTCAAACCGGCACTAGGAAACAGACTGGGAAACCAGAGTAAGGGTTTCTCCTGCAACCCGTTCACTTTGTGCTGGATGAACGAACGTCTCTCCACATGCTCAGTTCTGAGAGATAAGTGTGTGTGAAGGCCGTCCTTCACCTAGCTTGAAGGGAACACAAAGTTTCTTTTCAGTTGCAAACTCCACTGCATACATATATATGGGGAGGAACAAGCTCCAACTCGGTTTTACATTGAAAACGGCAGGCACTTCAAACCGGCCCTAGGAAACAGACTGGGAAACCAGAGTAAGGGTTTCTCCTGCAACCCGTTCCCTTTGTGCTGGATGAACGAACGTCTCTGCACATGCTCAGTTCTGAGAGATAAGTGTGTTTGAAAGCCGTCCTTCACCTAGCTTGAAGGGAACACAAAGTTTCTTTTCAGTTGCAAACTCCACTCCATACATATATATGGGGAGGTACAAGCTCCAACTCGGTTTTACAGTGAAAACGGCAGGCACTTCAAACCGTCACTAGGAAACAGACTGGGAAACCAGAGTAAGGGTTTCTCCTGCAACCCGTTCCCTTTGTGCTGGATGAACGAACGTCTCTCCACATGCTCAGTTCTGAGAGATAAGTGTGTGTGAAAGCCGTCCTTCACCTAGCTTGAAGGGAACACAAAGTTTCTTTTCAGTTGCAAACTCCACTCCATACATATATATGGGAAGGTACAAGCTCCAACTCGGTTTTACAGTGAAAACGGCAGGCACTTCAAACCGGCACTAGGAAACAGACTGGGAAACCAGAGTAAGGGTTTCTCCTGCAACCCGTTCCCTTTGTGCTGGATGAACGAACGTCTCTCCACATGCTCAGTTCTGAGAGATAAGTGTGTGTGAATGCCGTCTTTCACCTAGCTTGAATGGAACACAAAGATTCTTTTCAGTTGCAAACCCCAATCCATACATATATATGAGGAGGAACAAGCTCCAACTCGGTTTTACAGTGAAAACGGCAGGCACATCAAAGCGGCACTAGGAAACAGACTGAGAAACCAGAGTAAGGGTTTCTCCTGCAACCCGTTCCCTTTGTGCTGGATGAACGAACGTCTCTCCACATGCTCAGTTCTGAGAGATAAGTGTGTGTGAAAGCCGTCCTTCACCTAGCTTGAAGGGAACACAAAGTTTCTTTTCAGTTGCAAACTCCACTCCATACATATATATGGGGAGGTACAAGCTCCAACTCGGTTTTACAGTGAAAACGGCAGGCACTTCAAACCGGCACTAGGAAACAGACTGAGAAACCAGAGAAAGGGTTTCTCCTGCAACCCGTTCCCTTTGTGCTGGATGAACGAACGTCTCTCCACATGCTCAGTTCTGAGAGATAAGTGTGTGTGAAAGCCGTCCTTCACCTAGCTTGAAGGGAACACAAAGTTTCTTTTCAGTTGCAAACTCCACTCCATACATATATATGGGCAGGTACAAGCTCCAACTCGGTTTTACAGTGAAAACGGCAGGCACTTCAAACCGGCACTAGGAAACAGACTGAGAAACCAGAGTAAGGGTTTCTCCTGCAACCCGTTCACTTTGTGCTGGATGAACGAACGTCTCTCCACATGCTCAGTTCTGAGAGATAAGTGTGTGTGAAAGCCGTCCTTCACCTAGCTTGAAGGGAACACAAAGTTTCTTTTCAGTTGCAAACTCCACTGCATACATATATATGGGCAGGTACAAGCTCCAACTCGGTTTTACAGTGAAAACGGCAGGCACTTCAAACCGGCACTAGGAAACAGACTGAGAAACCAGAGTAAGGGTTTCTCCTGCAACCCGTTCCCTTTGTGCTGGATGAACGAACGTCTCTCCACATGCTCAGTTCTGAGAGATAATTGTGTGTGAAAGCCGTCCTTCACCTAGCTTGAAGGGAACACAAAGTTTCTTTTCAGTTGCAAACTCCACTCCATACATATATATGGGCAGGTACAAGCTCCAACTCGGTTTTACAGTGAAAACGGGAGGCACTTCAAACCGGCACTAGGAAACAGACTGGGAAACCAGAGTAAGGGTTTCTCCTGCAACCCGTTCCCTTTGTGCTGGATGAACGAACGTCTCTCCACATGCTCAGTTCTGAGAGATAAGTGTGTGTGAAAGCCGTCCTTCACCTAGCTTGAAGGGAACACAAAGTTTCTTTTCAGTTGCAAACTCCACTGTATACATATATATGGGGTGGTACAAGCTCCAACTCGGTTTTACAGTGAAAACGGCAGGCACTTCAAACCGGCACTAGGAAACAGACTGGGAAACCGGAGTAAGGGTTTCTCCTGCAACCCGTTCCCTTTGTGCAGGATGAACGAACGTCTCTCCACATGCTCAGGTCTGAGAGATAAGTGTGTTTGAAAGCCGTCCTTCACCTAGCTTGAAGGGAACACAAAGTTTCTTTTCAGTTGCCAACTCCACTCCATACATATATATGGGGAGGTACAAGCTCCAACTCGGTTTTACAGTGAAAACGGCAGGCACTTCAAACCGGCACTAGGTAACAGACTGAGAAACCAGAGTAAGGGTTTCTCCTGCAACCCGTTCCCTTTGTGCTGGATGAACGAACGTCTCTCCACATGCTCAGTTCTGAGAGATAATTGTGTGTGAAAGCCGTCCTTCACCTAGCTTGAAGGGAACACATAGTTTATTTTCAGTTGCCAACTACACTGCATACATATATATGGGGAGGTACAAGCTCCAACTCGGTTTTACAGTGAAAACGGCAGGCACTTCAAACCGGCACTAGGAAACAGACTGAGAAACCAGAGTAAGGGTTTCTCCTGCAACCCGTTCCCTTTGTGCTGGATGAACGAACGTCTCTCCACATGCTCAGTTCTGAGAGATAAGTGTGTGTGAAAGCCGTCTTTCACCTAGCTTGAATGGAACACAAAGATTCTTTTCAGTTGCAAACTCCAATCCATACATATATATGGGGAGGAACAAGCTCCAACTCGGTTTTACAGTGAAAACGGCAGGCACATCAAAGCGGCACTAGGAAACAGACTGGGAAACCAGAGTAAGGGTTTCTCCTGCAACCCGTTCCCTTTGTGCTGGATGAACGAACGTCTCTCCACATGCTCAGTTCTGAGAGATAAGTGTGTGTGAAAGCCGTCCTTCACCTAGCTTGAAGGGAACACAAAGTTTCTTTTCAGTTGCAAACTCCACTGCATACATATATATGGGGAGGTACAAGCTCCAACTCGGTTTTACAGTGAAAACGGCAGGCACTTCAAACCGGCACTAGGAAACAGACTGAGAAACCAGAGTAAGGGTTTCTCCTGCAACCCGTTCCCTTTGTGCTGGATGAACGAACGTCTCTCCACATGCTCAGTTCTGAGAGATAATTGTGTGTGAAAGCCGTCCTTCACCTAGCTTGAAGGGAACACAAAGTTTCTTTTCAGTTGCAAACTCCACTCCATACATATATATGGGCAGGTACAAGCTCCAACTCGGTTTTACAGTGAAAACGGGAGGCACTTCAAACCGGCACTAGGAAACAGACTGGGAAACCAGAGTAAGGGTTTCTCCTGCAACCCGTTCCCTTTGTGCTGGATGAACGAACGTCTCTCCACATGCTCAGTTCTGAGAGATAAGTGTGTGTGAAAGCCGTCCTTCACCTAGCTTGAAGGGAACACAAAGTTTCTTTTCAGTTGCAAACTCCACTGTATACATATATATGGGGTGGTACAAGCTCCAACTCGGTTTTACAGTGAAAACGGCAGGCACTTCAAACCGGCACTAGGAAACAGACTGGGAAACCGGAGTAAGGGTTTCTCCTGCAACCCGTTCCCTTTGTGCAGGATGAACGAACGTCTCTCCACATGCTCAGTTCTGAGAGATAATTGTGTGTGAAAGCCGTCCTTCACCTAGCTTGAAGGGAACACATAGTTTATTTTCAGTTGCCAACTACACTGCATACATATATATGGGGAGGTACAAGCTCCAACTCGGTTTTACAGTGAAAAAGGCAGGCACTTCAAACCGGCACTAGGAAACAGACTGAGAAACCAGAGTAAGGGTTTCTCCTGCAACCCGTTCCCTTTGTGCTGGATGAACGAACGTCTCTCCACATGCTCAGTTCTGAGAGATAAGTGTGTGTGAAAGCCGTCTTTCACCTAGCTTGAATGGAACACAAAGATTCTTTTCAGTTGCAAACTCCAATCCATACATATATATGGGGAGGAACAAGCTCCAACTCGGTTTTACAGTGAAAACGGCAGGCACATCAAAGCGGCACTAGGAAACAGACTGGGAAACCAGAGTAAGGGTTTCTCCTGCAACCCGTTCCCTTTGTGCTGGATGAACGAACGTCTCTCCACATGCTCAGTTCTGAGAGATAAGTGTGTGTGAAAGCCGTCCTTCACCTAGCTTGAAGGGAACACAAAGTTTCTTTTCAGTTGCAAACTCCACTGCATACATATATATGGGGAGGTACAAGCTCCAACTCGGTTTTACAGTGAAAACGGCAGGCACTTCAAACCGGCACTAGGAAACAGACTGAGAAACCAGAGTAAGGGTTTCTCCTGCAACCCGTTCCCTTTGTGCTGGATGAACGAACGTCTCTCCACATGCTCAGTTCTGAGAGATAAATGTGTGTGAAAGCCGTCCTTCACCTAGCTTGAAGGGAACACAAAGTTTCTTTTCAGTTGCAAACTCCACTCCATACATATATATGGGCAGGTACAAGCTCCAACTCGGTTTTACAGTGAAAACGGCAGGCACTTCAAACCGGCACTAGGAAACAGACTGGGAAACCACAGTAAGGGTTTCTCCTGCAACCCGTTCACTTTGTGCTGGATGAACGAACGTCTCTCCACATGCTCAGTTCTGAGAGATAAGTGTGTGTGAAAGCCGTCCTTCACCTAGCTTGAAGGGAACACAAAGTTTCTTTTCAGTTGCAAACTCCACTGCATACATATATATGGGGTGGTACAAGCTCCAACTCGGTTTTACAGTGAAAACGGCAGGCACTTCAAACCGGCACTAGGAAACAGACTGAGAAACCAGAGTAAGGGTTTCTCCTGCAACCCGTTCCCTTTGTGCTGGATGAACGAACGTCTCTCCACATGCTCAGTTCTGAGAGATAAGTGTGTGTGAAAGCCGTCCTTCACCTAGCTTGAAGGGAACACAAAGTTTCTTTTCAGTTGCAAACTCCACTGCATACATATATATGGGGAGGAACAAGCTCCAACTCGGTTTTACATTGAAAACGGCAGGCACTTCAAACCGGCACTAGGAAACAGACTGAGAAACCAGAGTAAGGGTTTCTCCTGCAACCCGTTCCCTTTGTGCTGGATGAACGAACGTCTCTCCACATGCTCAGTTCTGAGAGATAATTGTGTGTGAAAGCCGTCCTTCACCTAGCTTGAAGGGAACACAAAGTTTCTTTTCAGTTGCAAACTCCACTCCATACATATATATGGGGAGGTACAAGCTCCAACTCGGTTTTACAGTGAAAACGGCAGGCACTTCAAACCGGCACTAGGAAACAGACTGGGAAACCAGAGTAAGGGTTTCTCCTGCAACCCGTTCCCTTTGTGCTGGATGAACGAACGTCTCTGCACATGCTCAGTTCTGAGAGATAAGTGTGTTAGAAAGCCGTCCTTCACCTAGCTTGAAGGGAACACAAAGTTTCTTTTCAGTTGCAAACTCCACTCCATACATATATATGGGGAGGTACAAGCTCCAACTCGGTTTTACAGTGAAAACGGCAGGCACTTCAAACCGGCACTAGGAAACAGACTGGGAAACCCGAGTAAGGGTTTCTCCTGCAACCCGTTCCCTTTGTGCTGGATGAACGAACGTCTCTCCACATGCTCAGTTCTGAGAGATAAGTGTGTGTGAAAGCCGTCCTTCACCTAGCTTGAAGGGAACACAAAGTTTCTTTTCAGTTGCAAACTCCACTCCATACATATATATGGGGAGGAACAAGCTCCAACTCGGTTTTACATTGAAAACGGCAGGCACTTCAAACCGGCACTAGGAAACAGACTGAGAAACCAGAGTAAGGGTTTCTCCTGCAACCCGTTCCCTTTGTGCTGGATGAACGAACGTCTCTCCACATGCTCAGTTCTGAGAGATAATTGTGTGTGAAAGCCGTCCTTCACCTAGCTTGAAGGGAACACAAAGTTTCTTTTCAGTTGCAAACTCCACTCCATACATATATATGGGCAGGTACAAGCTCCAACTCGGTTTTACAGTGAAAACGGCAGGCACTTCAAACCGGCACTAGGAAACAGACTGGGAAACCAGAGTAAGGGTTTCTCCTGCAACCTGTTCCCTTTGTGCTGGATGAACGAACTTCTCTGCACATGCTCAGTTCTGAGAGATAAGTGTGTTTGAAAGCCGTCCTTCACCTAACTTGAAGGGAACACAAAGTTTCTTTTCAGTTGCAAACTCCACTCCATACATATATATGGGGAGGTACAAGCTCCAACTCGGTTTTACAGTGAAAACGGCAGGCACTTCAAACCGTCACTAGGAAACAGACTGGGAAACCAGAGTAAGGGTTTCTCCTGCAACCCGTTCCCTTTGTGCTGGATGAACGAACGTCTCTCCACATGCTCAGTTCTGAGAGATAATTGTGTGTGAAAGCCGTCCTTCACCTAGCTTGAAGGGAACACATAGTTTATTTTCAGTTGCCAACTACACTGCATACATATATATGGGGAGGTACAAGCTCCAACTCGGTTTTACACTGAAAACGGCAGGCACTTCAAACCGGCACTAGGAAACAGACTGAGAAACCAGAGTAAGGGTTTCTCCTGCAACCCGTTCCCTTTGTGCTGGATGAACGAACGTCTCTCCACATGCTCAGTTCTGAGAGATAAGTGTGTGTGAAAGCCGTCCTTCACCTAGCTTGAAGGGAACACAAAGTTTCTTTTCAGTTGCCAACTCCACTCCATACATATATATGGGGATGTACAAGCTCCAACTCGGTTTTACAGAGAAAACGGCAGGCACTTCAAACCGGCACTAGGAAACAGACTGGGAAACCAGAGTAAGGGTTTCTCCTGCAACCCGTTCACTTTGTGCTGGATGAACGAACGTCTCTCCACATGCTCAGTTCTGAGAGATAAGTGTGTGTGAAAGCCGTCCTTCACCTAGCTTGAAGGGAACACAAAGTTTCTTTTCAGTTGCAAACTCCACTGCATACATATATATGGGGAGGTACAAGCTCCAACTCGGTTTTACAGTGAAAACGGCAGGCACTTCAAACCGGCACTAGGAAACAGACTGAGAAACCAGAGTAAGGGTTTCTCTTGCAACCCGTTCCCTTTGTGCTGGATGAACGAACGTCTCTCCACATGCTCAGGTCTGAGAGATAAGTGTGTTTGAAAGCCGTCCTTCACCTAGCTTGAAGGGAACACAAAGTTTCTTTTCAGTTGCAAACTCCACTCCATACATATATATGGGGAGGTACAAGCTCCAACTCGGTTTTACAGTGAAAACGGCAGGCACTTCAAACCGGCACTAGGAAACAGACGGGGAAACCCGAGTAAGGGTTTCTCCTGCAACCCGTTCCCTTTGTGCTGGATGAACGAACGTCTCTCCACATGCTCAGTTCTGAGAGATAAGTGTGTGTGAAAGCCGTCCTTCACCTAGCTTGAAGGGAACACAAAGTTTCTTTTCAGTTGCAAACTCCACTGCATACATATATATGGGGAGGAACAAGCTCCAACTCGGTTTTACATTGAAAACGGCAGGCACTTCAAACCGGCACTAGGAAACAGACTGAGAAACCAGAGTAAGGGTTTCTCCTGCAACCCGTTCCCTTTGTGCTGGATGAACGAACGTCTCTCCACATGCTCAGTTCTGAGAGATAATTGTGTGTGAAAGCCGTCCTTCACCTAGCTTGAAGGGAACACAAAGTTTCTTTTCAGTTGCAAACTCCACTCCATACATATATATGGGGAGGTAAAAGCTCCAACTCGGTTTTACAGTGAAAACGGCAGGCACTTCAAACCGGCACTAGGAAACAGACTGGGAAACCAGAGTAAGGGTTTCTCCTGCAACCCGTTCACTTTGTGCTGGATGAACGAACGTCTCTCCACATGCTCAGTTCTGAGAGATAAGTGTGTGTGAAAGCCGTCCTTCACCTAGCTTGAAGGGAACACAAAGTTTCTTTTCAGTTGCAAACTCCACTGCATACATATATATGGGAAGGTACAAGCTCCAACTCGGTTTTACAGTGAAAACGGCAGGCACTTCAAACCGGCACTAGGAAACAGACTGAGAAACCAGAGTAAGGGTTTCTCCTGCAACCCGTTCCCTTTGTGCTGGATGAACGAACGTCTCTCCACATGCTCAGGTCTGAGAGATAAGTGTGTTTGAAAGCCGTCCTTCACCTAGCTTGAAGGGAACACAAAGTTTCTTTTCAGTTGCAAACTCCACTCCATACATATATATGGGGAGGTACAAGCTCCAACTCGGTTTTACAGTGAAAACGGCAGGCACTTCAAACCGGCACTAGGAAACAGACGGGGAAACCCGAGTAAGGGTTTCTCCTGCAACCCGTTCCCTTTGTGCTGGATGAACGAACGTCTCTCCACATGCTCAGTTCTGAGAGATAAGTGTGTGTGAAAGCCGTCCTTCACCTAGCTTGAAGGGAACACAAAGTTTCTTTTCAGTTGCAAACTCCACTGCATACATATATATGGGGAGGAACAAGCTCCAACTCGGTTTTACATTGAAAACGGCAGGCACTTCAAACCGGCACTAGGAAACAGACTGAGAAACCAGAGTAAGGGTTTCTCCTGCAACCCGTTCCCTTTGTGCTGGATGAACGAACGTCTCTCCACATGCTCAGTTCTGAGAGATAATTGTGTGTGAAAGCCGTCCTTCACCTAGCTTGAAGGGAACACAAAGTTTCTTTTCAGTTGCAAACTCCACTCCATACATATATATGGGCAGGTACAAGCTCCAACTCGGTTTTACAGTGAAAACGGCAGGCACTTCAAACCGGCACTAGGAAACAGACTGGGAAACCAGAGTAAGGGTTTATCCTGCAACCCGTTCCCTTTGTGCTGGATGAACGAACGTCTCTGCACATGCTCAGTTCTGAGAGATAAGTGTGTTTGAAAGCCGTCCTTCACCTAGCTTGAAGGGAACACAAAGTTTCTTTTCAGTTGCAAACTCCACTCCATACATATATATTGGGAGGTACAAGCTCCAACTCGGTTTTATAGTGAAAAAGGCAGGCACTTCAAACCGTCACTAGGAAACAGACTGGGAAACCAGAGTAAGGGTTTCTCCTGCAACCCGTTCCCTTTGTGCTGGATGAACGAACGTCTCTCCACATGCTCAGTTCTGAGAGATAATTGTGTGTGAAAGCCGTCCTTCACCTAGCTTGAAGGGAACACATAGTTTATTTTCAGTTGCCAACTACACTGCATACATATATATGGGGAGGTACAAGCTCCAACTCGGTTTTACACTGAAAACGGCAGGCACTTCAAACCGGCACTAGGAAACAGACTGAGAAACCAGAGTAAGGGTTTCTCCTGCAACCCGTTCACTTTGTGCTGGATGAACGAACGTCTCTCCACATGCTCAGTTCTGAGAGATAAGTGTGTGTGAAAGCCGTCCTTCACCTAGCTTGAAGGGAACACAAAGTTTCTTTTCAGTTGCAAACTCCACTGCATACATATATATGGGGAGGAACAAGCTCCAACTCGGTTTTACATTGAAAACGGCAGGCACTTCAAACCGGCACTAGGAAACAGACTGAGAAACCAGAGTAAGGGTTTCTCCTGCAACCCGTTCCCTTTGTGCTGGATGAACGAACGTCTCTCCACATGCTCAGTTCTGAGAGATAATTGTGTGTGAAAGCCGTCCTTCACCTAGCTTGAAGGGAACACAAAGTTTCTTTTCAGTTGCAAACTCCACTCCATACATATATATGGGGAGGTACAAGCTCCAACTCGGTTTTACAGTGAAAACGGCAGGCACTTCAAACCGGCACTAGGAAACAGACTGGGAAACCAGAGTAAGGGTTTCTCCTGCAACCCGTTCCCTTTGTGCTGGATGAACGAACGTCTCTGCACATGCTCAGTTCTGAGAGATAAGTGTGTTAGAAAGCCGTCCTTCACCTAGCTTGAAGGGAACACAAAGTTTCTTTTCAGTTGCAAACTCCACTCCATACATATATATGGGGAGGTACAAGCTCCAACTCGGTTTTACAGTGAAAACGGCAGGCACTTCAAACCGGCACTAGGAAACAGACTGGGAAACCCGAGTAAGGGTTTCTCCTGCAACCCGTTCCCTTTGTGCTGGATGAACGAACGTCTCTCCACATGCTCAGTTCTGAGAGATAAGTGTGTGTGAAAGCCGTCCTTCACCTAGCTTGAAGGGAACACAAAGTTTCTTTTCAGTTGCAAACTCCACTCCATACATATATATGGGGAGGAACAAGCTCCAACTCGGTTTTACATTGAAAACGGCAGGCACTTCAAACCGGCACTAGGAAACAGACTGAGAAACCAGAGTAAGGGTTTCTCCTGCAACCCGTTCCCTTTGTGCTGGATGAACGAACGTCTCTCCACATGCTCAGTTCTGAGAGATAATTGTGTGTGAAAGCCGTCCTTCACCTAGCTTGAAGGGAACACAAAGTTTCTTTTCAGTTGCAAACTCCACTCCATACATATATATGGGCAGGTACAAGCTCCAACTCGGTTTTACAGTGAAAACGGCAGGCACTTCAAACCGGCACTAGGAAACAGACTGGGAAACCAGAGTAAGGGTTTCTCCTGCAACCCGTTCCCTTTGTGCTGGATGAACGAACGTCTCTCCACATGCTCAGTTCTGAGAGATAATTGTGTGTGAAAGCCGTCCTTCACCTAGCTTGAAGGGAACACATAGTTTATTTTCAGTTGCCAACTACACTGCATACATATATATGGGGAGGTACAAGCTCCAACTCGGTTTTACACTGAAAACGGCAGGCACTACAAACCGGCACTAGGAAACAGACTGAGAAACCAGAGTAAGGGTTTCTCCTGCAACCCGTTCCCTTTGTGCTGGATGAACGAACGTCTCTCCACATGCTCAGTTCTGAGAGATAAGTGTGTGTGAAAGCCGTCCTTCACCTAGCTTGAAGGGAACACAAAGTTTCTTTTCAGTTGCAAACTCCACTCCATACATATATATGGGGAGGTACAAGCTCCAACTCGGTTTTACAGAGAAAACGGCAGGCACTTCAAACCGGCACTAGGAAACAGACTGGGAAACCAGAGTAAGGGTTTCTCCTGCAACCCGTTCACTTTGTGCTGGATGAACGAACGTCTCTCCACATGCTCAGTTCTGAGAGATAAGTGTGTGTGAAAGCCGTCCTTCACCTAGCTTGAAGGGAACACAAAGTTTCTTTTCAGTTGCAAACTCCACTGCATACATATATATGGGGAGGTACAAGCTCCAACTCGGTTTTACAGTGAAAACGGCAGGCACTTCAAACCGGCACTAGGAAACAGACTGAGAAACCAGAGTAAGGGTTTCTCTTGCAACCCGTTCCCTTTGTGCTGGATGAACGAACGTCTCTCCACATGCTCAGGTCTGAGAGATAAGTGTGTTTGAAAGCCGTCCTTCACCTAGCTTGAAGGGAACACAAAGTTTCTTTTCAGTTGCAAACTCCACTCCATACATATATATGGGGAGGTACAAGCTCCAACTCGGTTTTACAGTGAAAACGGCAGGCACTTCAAACCGGCACTAGGAAACAGACGGGGAAACCCGAGTAAGGGTTTCTCCTGCAACCCGTTCCCTTTGTGCTGGATGAACGAACGTCTCTCCACATGCTCAGTTCTGAGAGATAAGTGTGTGTGAAAGCCGTCCTTCACCTAGCTTGAAGGGAACACAAAGTTTCTTTTCAGTTGCAAACTCCACTGCATACATATATATGGGGAGGAACAAGCTCCAACTCGGTTTTACATTGAAAACGGCAGGCACTTCAACCGGCACTAGGAAACAGACTGAGAAACCAGAGTAAGGGTTTCTCCTGCAACCCGTTCCCTTTGTGCTGGATGAACGAACGTCTCTCCACATGCTCAGTTCTGAGAGATAATTGTGTGTGAAAGCCGTCCTTCACCTAGCTTGAAGGGAACACAAAGTTTCTTTTCAGTTGCAAACTCCACTCCATACATATATATGGGGAGGTACAAGCTCCAACTCGGTTTTACAGTGAAAACGGCAGGCACTTCAAACCGGCACTAGGAAACAGACTGGGAAACCAGAGTAAGGGTTTCTCCTGCAACCCGTTCACTTTGTGCTGGATGAACGATCGTCTCTCCACATGCTCAGTTCTGAGAGATAAGTGTGTGTGAAAGCCGTCCTTCACCTAGCTTGAAGGGAACACAAAGTTTCTTTTCAGTTGCAAACTCCACTGCATACATATATATGGGGAGGTACAAGCTCCAACTCGGTTTTACAGTGAAAACGGCAGGCACTTCAAACCGGCACTAGGAAACAGACTGAGAAACCAGAGTAAGGGTTTCTCCTGCAACCCGATCCATTTGTGCTGGATGAACGAACGTCTCTCCACATGCTCAGGTCTGAGAGATAAGTGTGTTTGAAAGCCGTCCTTCACCTAGCTTGAAGGGAACACAAAGTTTCTTTTCAGTTGCAAACTCCACTCCATACATATATATGGGGAGGTACAAGCTCCAACTCGGTTTTACAGTGAAAACGGCAGGCACTTCAAACCGGCACTAGGAAACAGACGGGGAAACCCGAGTAAGGGTTTCTCCTGCAACCCGTTCCCTTTGTGCTGGATGAACGAACGTCTCTCCACATGCTCAGTTCTGAGAGATAAGTGTGTGTGAAAGCCGTCCTTCACCTAGCTTGAAGGGAACACAAAGTTTCTTTTCAGTTGCAAACTCCACTGCATACATATATATGGGGAGGAACAAGCTCCAACTCGGTTTTACATTGAAAACGGCAGGCACTTCAAACCGGCACTAGGAAACAGACTGAGAAACCAGAGTAAGGGTTTCTCCTGCAACCCGTTCCCTTTGTGCTGGATGAACGAACGTCTCTCCACATGCTCAGTTCTGAGAGATAATTGTGTGTGAAAGCCGTCCTTCACCTAGCTTGAAGGGAACACAAAGTTTCTTTTCAGTTGCAAACTCCACTCCATACATATATATGGGCAGGTACAAGCTCCAACTCGGTTTTACAGTGAAAACGGCAGGCACTTCAAACCGGCACTAGGAAACAGACTGGGAAACCAGAGTAAGGGTTTATCCTGCAACCCGTTCCCTTTGTGCTGGATGAACGAACGTCTCTGCACATGCTCAGTTCTGAGAGATAAGTGTGTTTGAAAGCCGTCCTTCACCTAGCTTGAAGGGAACACAAAGTTTCTTTTCAGTTGCAAACTCCACTCCATACATATATATTGGGAGGTACAAGCTCCAACTCGGTTTTACAGTGAAAAAGGCAGGCACTTCAAACCGTCACTAGGAAACAGACTGGGAAACCAGAGTAAGGGTTTCTCCTGCAACCCGTTCCCTTTGTGCTGGATGAACGAACGTCTCTCCACATGCTCAGTTCTGAGAGATAAGTGTGTGTGAAAGCCGTCCTTCACCTAGCTTGAAGGGAACACAAAGTTTCTTTTCAGTTGCAAACTCCACTCCATACATATATATGGGGAGGTACAAGCTCCAACTCGGTTTTACAGTAAAAACGGCAGGCACTTCAAACCGGCACTAGAAAACAGACTGAGAAACCAGAGTAAGGGTTTCTCCTGCAACCCGTTCCCTTTGTGCTGGATGAACGAACGTCTCTCCACATGCTCAGTTCTGAGAGATAATTGTGTGTGAAAGCCGTCCTTCACCTAGCTTGAAGGGAACACATAGTTTATTTTCAGTTGCCAACTACACTGCATACATATATATGGGGAGGTACAAGCTCCAACTCGGTTTTACACTGAAAACGGCAGGCACTTCAAACCGGCACTAGGAAACAGACTGAGAAACCAGAGTAAGGGTTTCTCCTGCAACCCGTTCCCTTTGTGCTGGATGAACGAACGTCTCTCCACATCCTCAGTTCTGAGAGATAAGTGTGTGTGAAAGCCGTCCTTCACCTAGCTTGAAGGGAACACAAAGTTTCTTTTCAGTTGCAAACTCCACTCCATACATATATATGGGCAGGTACAAGCTCCAACTCGGTTTTACAGTGAAAACGGCAGGCACTTCAAACCGGCACTAGGAAACAGACTGGGAAACCAGAGTAAGGGTTTCTCCTGCAACCCGTTCACTTTGTGCTGGATGAACGAACGTCTCTCCACATGCTCAGTTCTGAGAGATAAGTGTGTGTGAAAGCCGTCCTTCACCTAGCTTGAAGGGAACACAAAGTTTCTTTTCAGTTGCAAACTCCACTGCATACATATATATGGGGAGGTACAAGCTCCAACTCGGTTTTACAGTGAAAATGGCAGGCACTTCAAACCGGCACTAGGAAACAGACTGAGAAACCAGAGTAAGGGTTTCTCCTGCAACCCGTTCCCTTTGTGCTGGATGAACGAACGTCTCTCCACATGCTCAGGTCTGAGAGATAAGTGTGTTTGAAAGCCGTCCTTCACCTAGCTTGAAGGGAACACAAAGTTTCTTTTCAGTTGCAAACTCCACTCCATACATATATATGGGGAGGTAGAAGCTCCAACTCGGTTTTACAGTGAAAACGGCAGGCACTTCAAACCGGCACTAGGAAACAGACGGGGAAACCCGAGTAAGGGTTTCTCCTGCAACCCGTTCCCTTTGTGCTGGATGAACGAACGTCTCTCCACATGCTCAGTTCTGAGAGATAAGTGTGTGTGAAAGCCGTCCTTCACCTAGCTTGAAGGGAACACAAAGTTTCTTTTCAGTTGCAAACTCCACTGCATACATATATATGGGGAGGAACAAGCTCCAACTCGGTTTTACATTGAAAACGGCAGGCACTTCAAACCGGCACTAGGAAACAGACTGAGAAACCAGAGTAAGGGTTTCTCCTGCAACCCGTTCCCTTTGTGCTGGATGAACGAACGTCTCTCCACATGCTCAGTTCTGAGAGATAATTGTGTGTGAAAGCCGTCCTTCACCTAGCTTGAAGGGAACACAAAGTTTCTTTTCAGTTGCAAACTCCACTCCATACATATATATGGGCAGGTACAAGCTCCAACTCGGTTTTACAGTGAAAACGGCAGGCACTTCAAACCGGCACTAGGAAACAGACTGTTAAACCAGAGTAAGGGTTTATCCTGCAACCCGTTCCCTTTGTGCTGGATGAACGAACGTCTCTGCACATGCTCAGTTCTGAGAGATAAGTGTGTTTGAAAGCCGTCCTTCACCTAGCTTGAAGGGAACACAAAGTTTCTTTTCAGTTGCAAACTCCACTCCATACATATATATTGGGAGGTACAAGCTCCAACTCGGTTTTACAGTGAAAACGGCAGGCACTTCAAACCGTCACTAGGAAACAGACTGGGAAACCAGAGTAAGGGTTTCTCCTGCAACCCGTTCCCTTTGTGCTGGATGAACGAACGTCTCTCCACATGCTCAGTTCTGAGAGATAAGTGTGTGTGAAAGCCGTCCTTCACCTAGCTTGAAGGGAACACAAAGTTTCTTTTCAGTTGCAAACTCCACTCCATACATATATATGGGGAGGTACAAGCTCCAACTCGGTTTTACAGTAAAAACGGCAGGCACTTCAAACCGGCACTAGAAAACAGACTGAGAAACCAGAGTAAGGGTTTCTCCTGCAACCCGTTCCCTTTGTGCTGGATGAACGAACGTCTCTCCACATGCTCAGGTCTGAGAGATAAGTGTGTGTGAAAGCCGTCCTTCACCTAGCTTGAAGGGAACACAAAGTTTCTTTTCAGTTGCAAACTCCACTACATACATATATATGGGGAGGTACAAGCTCCAACTCGGTTTTACAGTGAAAACGGCAGGCACTTCAAACCGGCACTAGGAAACAGACTGAGAAACCAGAGTAAGGGTTTCTCTTGCAACCCGTTCCCTTTGTGCTGGATGAACGAACGTCTCTCCACATGCTCAGGTCTGAGAGATAAGTGTGTTTGAAAGCCGTCCTTCACCTAGCTTGAAGGGAACACAAAGTTTCTTTTCAGTTGCAAACTCCACTCCATACATATATATGGGGAGGTACAAGCTCCAACTCGGTTTTACAGTGAAAACGGCAGGCACTTCAAACCGGCACTAGGAAACAGACGGGGAAACCCGAGTAAGGGTTTCTCCTGCAACCCGTTCCCTTTGTGCTGGATGAACGAACGTCTCTCCACATGCTCAGTTCTGAGAGATAAGTGTGTGTGAAAGCCGTCCTTCACCTAGCTTGAAGGGAACACAAAGTTTCTTTTCAGTTGCAAACTCCACTGCATACATATATATGGGGAGGAACAAGCTCCAACTCGGTTTTACATTGAAAACGGCAGGCACTTCAACCGGCACTAGGAAACAGACTGAGAAACCAGAGTAAGGGTTTCTCCTGCAACCCGTTCCCTTTGTGCTGGATGAACGAACGTCTCTCCACATGCTCAGTTCTGAGAGATAATTGTGTGTGAAAGCCGTCCTTCACCTAGCTTGAAGGGAACACAAAGTTTCTTTTCAGTTGCAAACTCCACTCCATACATATATATGGGGAGGTACAAGCTCCAACTCGGTTTTACAGTGAAAACGGCAGGCACTTCAAACCGGCACTAGGAAACAGACTGGGAAACCAGAGTAAGGGTTTCTCCTGCAACCCGTTCACTTTGTGCTGGATGAACGATCGTCTCTCCACATGCTCAGTTCTGAGAGATAAGTGTGTGTGAAAGCCGTCCTTCACCTAGCTTGAAGGGAACACAAAGTTTCTTTTCAGTTGCAAACTCCACTGCATACATATATATGGGGAGGTACAAGCTCCAACTCGGTTTTACAGTGAAAACGGCAGGCACTTCAAACCGGCACTAGGAAACAGACTGAGAAACCAGAGTAAGGGTTTCTCCTGCAACCCGATCCATTTGTGCTGGATGAACGAACGTCTCTCCACATGCTCAGGTCTGAGAGATAAGTGTGTTTGAAAGCCGTCCTTCACCTAGCTTGAAGGGAACACAAAGTTTCTTTTCAGTTGCAAACTCCACTCCATACATATATATGGGGAGGTACAAGCTCCAACTCGGTTTTACAGTGAAAACGGCAGGCACTTCAAACCGGCACTAGGAAACAGACGGGGAAACCCGAGTAAGGGTTTCTCCTGCAACCCGTTCCCTTTGTGCTGGATGAACGAACGTCTCTCCACATGCTCAGTTCTGAGAGATAAGTGTGTGTGAAAGCCGTCCTTCACCTAGCTTGAAGGGAACACAAAGTTTCTTTTCAGTTGCAAACTCCACTGCATACATATATATGGGGAGGAACAAGCTCCAACTCGGTTTTACATTGAAAACGGCAGGCACTTCAAACCGGCACTAGGAAACAGACTGAGAAACCAGAGTAAGGGTTTCTCCTGCAACCCGTTCCCTTTGTGCTGGATGAACGAACGTCTCTCCACATGCTCAGTTCTGAGAGATAATTGTGTGTGAAAGCCGTCCTTCACCTAGCTTGAAGGGAACACAAAGTTTCTTTTCAGTTGCAAACTCCACTCCATACATATATATGGGCAGGTACAAGCTCCAACTCGGTTTTACAGTGAAAACGGCAGGCACTTCAAACCGGCACTAGGAAACAGACTGGGAAACCAGAGTAAGGGTTTATCCTGCAACCCGTTCCCTTTGTGCTGGATGAACGAACGTCTCTGCACATGCTCAGTTCTGAGAGATAAGTGTGTTTGAAAGCCGTCCTTCACCTAGCTTGAAGGGAACACAAAGTTTCTTTTCAGTTGCAAACTCCACTCCATACATATATATTGGGAGGTACAAGCTCCAACTCGGTTTTACAGTGAAAAAGGCAGGCACTTCAAACCGTCACTAGGAAACAGACTGGGAAACCAGAGTAAGGGTTTCTCCTGCAACCCGTTCCCTTTGTGCTGGATGAACGAACGTCTCTCCACATGCTCAGTTCTGAGAGATAAGTGTGTGTGAAAGCCGTCCTTCACCTAGCTTGAAGGGAACACAAAGTTTCTTTTCAGTTGCAAACTCCACTCCATACATATATATGGGGAGGTACAAGCTCCAACTCGGTTTTACAGTAAAAACGGCAGGCACTTCAAACCGGCACTAGAAAACAGACTGAGAAACCAGAGTAAGGGTTTCTCCTGCAACCCGTTCCCTTTGTGCTGGATGAACGAACGTCTCTCCACATGCTCAGTTCTGAGAGATAATTGTGTGTGAAAGCCGTCCTTCACCTAGCTTGAAGGGAACACATAGTTTATTTTCAGTTGCCAACTACACTGCATACATATATATGGGGAGGTACAAGCTCCAACTCGGTTTTACACTGAAAACGGCAGGCACTTCAAACCGGCACTAGGAAACAGACTGAGAAACCAGAGTAAGGGTTTCTCCTGCAACCCGTTCCCTTTGTGCTGGATGAACGAACGTCTCTCCACATCCTCAGTTCTGAGAGATAAGTGTGTGTGAAAGCCGTCCTTCACCTAGCTTGAAGGGAACACAAAGTTTCTTTTCAGTTGCAAACTCCACTCCATACATATATATGGGCAGGTACAAGCTCCAACTCGGTTTTACAGTGAAAACGGCAGGCACTTCAAACCGGCACTAGGAAACAGACTGGGAAACCAGAGTAAGGGTTTCTCCTGCAACCCGTTCACTTTGTGCTGGATGAACGAACGTCTCTCCACATGCTCAGTTCTGAGAGATAAGTGTGTGTGAAAGCCGTCCTTCACCTAGCTTGAAGGGAACACAAAGTTTCTTTTCAGTTGCAAACTCCACTGCATACATATATATGGGGAGGTACAAGCTCCAACTCGGTTTTACAGTGAAAATGGCAGGCACTTCAAACCGGCACTAGGAAACAGACTGAGAAACCAGAGTAAGGGTTTCTCCTGCAACCCGTTCCCTTTGTGCTGGATGAACGAACGTCTCTCCACATGCTCAGGTCTGAGAGATAAGTGTGTTTGAAAGCCGTCCTTCACCTAGCTTGAAGGGAACACAAAGTTTCTTTTCAGTTGCAAACTCCACTCCATACATATATATGGGGAGGTACAAGCTCCAACTCGGTTTTACAGTGAAAACGGCAGGCACTTCAAACCGGCACTAGGAAACAGACGGGGAAACCCGAGTAAGGGTTTCTCCTGCAACCCGTTCCCTTTGTGCTGGATGAACGAACGTCTCTCCACATGCTCAGTTCTGAGAGATAAGTGTGTGTGAAAGCCGTCCTTCACCTAGCTTGAAGGGAACACAAAGTTTCTTTTCAGTTGCAAACTCCACTGCATACATATATATGGGGAGGAACAAGCTCCAACTCGGTTTTACATTGAAAACGGCAGGCACTTCAAACCGGCACTAGGAAACAGACTGAGAAACCAGAGTAAGGGTTTCTCCTGCAACCCGTTCCCTTTGTGCTGGATGAACGAACGTCTCTCCACATGCTCAGTTCTGAGAGATAATTGTGTGTGAAAGCCGTCCTTCACCTAGCTTGAAGGGAACACAAAGTTTCTTTTCAGTTGCAAACTCCACTCCATACATATATATGGGCAGGTACAAGCTCCAACTCGGTTTTACAGTGAAAACGGCAGGCACTTCAAACCGGCACTAGGAAACAGACTGTTAAACCAGAGTAAGGGTTTATCCTGCAACCCGTTCCCTTTGTGCTGGATGAACGAACGTCTCTGCACATGCTCAGTTCTGAGAGATAAGTGTGTTTGAAAGCCGTCCTTCACCTAGCTTGAAGGGAACACAAAGTTTCTTTTCAGTTGCAAACTCCACTCCATACATATATATTGGGAGGTACAAGCTCCAACTCGGTTTTACAGTGAAAACGGCAGGCACTTCAAACCGGCACTAGGAAACAGACTGGGAAACCAGAGTAAGGGTTTCTCCTGCAACCCGTTCCCTTTGTGCTGGATGAACGAACGTCTCTCCACATGCTCAGTTCTGAGAGATAAGTGTGTGTGAAAGCCGTCCTTCACCTAGCTTGAAGGGAACACAAAGTTTCTTTTCAGTTGCAAACTCCACTCCATACATATATATGGGGAGGTACAAGCTCCAACTCGGTTTTACAGTAAAAACGGCAGGCACTTCAAACCGGCACTAGAAAACAGACTGAGAAACCAGAGTAAGGGTTTCTCCTGCAACCCGTTCCCTTTGTGCTGGATGAACGAACGTCTCTCCACATGCTCAGTTCTGAGAGATAATTGTGTGTGAAAGCCGTCCTTCACCTAGCTTGAAGGGAACACATAGTTTATTTTCAGTTGCCAACTACACTGCATACATATATATGGGGAGGTACAAGCTCCAACTCGGTTTTACAGTGAAAACGGCAGGCACTTCAAACCGGCACTAGGAAACAGACTGAGAAACCAGAGTAAGGGTTTCTCCTGCAACCCGTTCCCTTTGTGCTGGATGAACGAACGTCTCTCCACATGCTCAGTTCTGAGAGATAAGTGTGTGTGAAAGCCGTCCTTCACCTAGCTTGAAGGGAACACAAAGTTTCTTTTCAGTTGCAAACTCCACTCCATACATATATATGGGCAGGTACAAGCTCCAACTCGGTTTTACAGTGAAAACGGCAGGCACTTCAAACCGGCACTAGGAAACAGACGGGGAAACCCGAGTAAGGGTTTCTCCTGCAACCCGTTCCCTTTGTGCTGGATGAACGAACGTCTCTCCACATGCTCAGTTCTGAGAGATAAGTGTGTGTGAAAGCCGTCCTTCACCTAGCTTGAAGGGAACACAAAGTTTCTTTTCAGTTGCAAACTCCACTGCATACATATATATGGGGAGGAACAAGCTCCAACTCGGTTTTACATTGAAAACGGCAGGCACTTCAAACCGGCACTAGGAAACAGACTGAGAAACCAGAGTAAGGGTTTCTCCTGCAACCCGTTCCCTTTGTGCTGGATGAACGAACGTCTCTCCACATGCTCAGTTCTGAGAGATAATTGTGTGTGAAAGCCGTCCTTCACCTAGCTTGAAGGGAACACAAAGTTTCTTTTCAGTTGCAAACTCCACTCCATACATATATATGGGCAGGTACAAGCTCCAACTCGGTTTTACAGTGAAAACGGCAGGCACTTCAAACCGGCACTAGGAAACAGACTGTTAAACCAGAGTAAGGGTTTATCCTGCAACCCGTTCCCTTTGTGCTGGATGAACGAACGTCTCTGCACATGCTCAGTTCTGAGAGATAAGTGTGTTTGAAAGCCGTCCTTCACCTAGCTTGAAGGGAACACAAAGTTTCTTTTCAGTTGCAAACTCCACTCCATACATATATATTGGGAGGTACAAGCTCCAACTCGGTTTTACAGTGAAAACGGCAGGCACTTCAAACCGTCACTAGGAAACAGACTGGGAAACCAGAGTAAGGGTTTCTCCTGCAACCCGTTCCCTTTGTGCTGGATGAACGAACGTCTCTCCACATGCTCAGTTCTGAGAGATAATTGTGTGTGAAAGCCGTCCTTCACCTAGCTTGAAGGGAACACAAAGTTTCTTTTCAGTTGCAAACTCCACTCCATACATATATATGGGGAGGTACAAGCTCCAACTCGGTTTTACAGTAAAAACGGCAGGCACTTCAAACCGGCACTAGAAAACAGAATGAGAAACCAGAGTAAGGGTTTCTCCTGCAACCCGTTCCCTTTGTGCTGGATGAACGAACGTCTCTCCACATGCTCAGTTCTGAGAGATAATTGTGTGTGAAAGCCGTCCTTCACCTAGCTTGAAGGGAACACATAGTTTATTTTCAGTTGCCAACTACACTGCATACATATATATGGGGAGGTACAAGCTCCAACTCGGTTTTACACTGAAAACGGCAGGCACTTCAAACCGGCACTAGGAAACAGACTGAGAAACCAGAGTAAGGGTTTCTCCTGCAACCCGTTCCCTTTGTGCTGGATGAACGAACGTCTCTCCACATGCTCACTTCTGAGAGATAAGTGTGTGTGAAAGCCGTCCTTCACCTAGCTTGAAGGGAACACAAAGTTTCTTTTCAGTTGCAAACTCCACTCCATACATATATATGGGCAGGTACAAGCTCCAACTCGGTTTTACAGTGAAAACGGCAGGCACTTCAAACCGGCACTAGGAAACAGACTGGGAAACCAGAGTAAGGGTTTCTCCTGCAACCCGTTCCCTTTGTGCTGGATGAACGAACGTCTCTCCACATGCTCAGGTCTGAGAGATAAGTGTGTGTGAAAGCCGTCCTTCACCTAGCTTGAAGGGAACACAAAGTTTCTTTTCAGTTGCAAACTCCACTCCATACATATATATGGGGAGGTACAAGCTCCAACTCGGTTTTACAGTGAAAACGGCAGGCACTTCAAACCGGCACTAGGAAACAGACTGGGAAACCAGAGTAAGGGTTTCTCCTGCAACCCGTTCCCTTTGTGCTGGATGAACGAACGTCTCTCCACATGCTCAGTTCTGAGAGATAAGTGTGTGTGAAAGCCGTCCTTCACCTAGCTTGAAGGGAACACAAAGTTTCTTTTCAGTTGCAAACTCCACTGCATACATATATATGGGGAGGTACAAGCTCCAACTCGGTTTTACAGTGAAAACGGCAGGCACTTCAAACCGGCACTAGGAAACAGACTGAGAAACCAGAGTAAGGGTTTCTCCTGCAACCCGTTCCCTTTGTGCTGGATGAACGAACGTCTCTCCACATGCTCAGGTCTGAGAGATAAGTGTGTTTGAAAGCCGTCCTTCACCTAGCTTGAAGGGAACACAAAGTTTCTTTTCAGTTGCAAACTCCACTCCATACATATATATGGGGAGGTACAAGCTCCAACTCGGTTTTACAGTGAAAACGGCAGGCACTTCAAACCGGCACTAGGAAACAGACGGGGAAACCCGAGTAAGGGTTTCTCCTGCAACCCGTTCCCTTTGTGCTGGATGAACGAACGTCTCTCCACATGCTCAGTTCTGAGAGATAAGTGTGTGTGAAAGCCGTCCTTCACCTAGCTTGAAGGGAACACAAAGTTTCTTTTCAGTTGCAAACTCCACTGCATACATATATATGGGGAGGAACAAGCTCCAACTCGGTTTTACATTGAAAACGGCAGGCACTTCAAACCGGCACTAGGAAACAGACTGAGAAACCAGAGTAAGGGTTTCTCCTGCAACCCGTTCCCTTTGTGCTGGATGAACGAACGTCTCTCCACATGCTCAGTTCTGAGAGATAATTGTGTGTGAAAGCCGTCCTTCACCTAGCTTGAAGGGAACACAAAGTTTCTTTTCAGTTGCAAACTCCACTCCATACATATATATGGGCAGGTACAAGCTCCAACTCGGTTTTACAGTGAAAACGGCAGGCACTTCAAACCGGCACTAGGAAACAGACTGGGAAACCAGAGTAAGGGTTTATCCTGCAACCCGTTCCCTTTGTGCTGGATGAACGAACGTCTCTGCACATGCTCAGTTCTGAGAGATAAGTGTGTTTGAAAGCCGTCCTTCACCTAGCTTGAAGGGAACACAAAGTTTCTTTTCAGTTGCAAACTCCACTCCATACATATATATTGGGAGGTACAATCTCCAACTCGGTTTTACAGTGAAAACGGCAGGCACTTCAAACCGGCACTAGGAAACAGACTGAGAAACCAGAGTAAGGGTTTCTCTGGCAACCCGTTCCCTTTGTGCTGGATGAACGAACGTCTCTCCACATGCTCAGTTCTGAGAGATAAGTGTGTGTGAAAGCCGTCCTTCACCTAGCTTGAAGGGAACACATAGTTTATTTTCAGTTGCCAACTACACTGCATACATATATATGGGGAGGTATAAGCTCCAACTCGGTTTTACAGTGAAAACGGCAGGCACTTCAAACCGGCACTAGGAAACAGACTGAGAAACCAGAGTAAGGGTTTCTCCTGCAACCCGTTCCCTTTGTGCTGGATGAACGAACGTCTCTCCACATGCTCAGTTCTGAGAGATAAGTGTGTGTGAAAGCCGTCCTTCACCTAGCTTGAAGGGAACACAAAGTTTCTTTTCAGTTGCAAACTCCACTGCATACATATATATGGGGAGGTACAAGCTCCAACTCGGTTTTACAGTGAAAACGGCAGTCACTTCAAACCGGCACTAGGAAACAGACTGAGAAACCAGAGTAAGGGTTTCTCCTGCAACCCGTTCCCTTTGTGCTGGATGAACGAACGTCTCTCCACATGCTCAGTTCTGAGAGATAATTGTGTGTGAAAGCCGTCCTTCACCTAGCTTGAAGGGAACACAAAGTTTCTTTTCAGTTGCAAACTCCACTCCATACATATATATGGGCAGGTACAAGCTCCAACTCGGTTTTACAGTGAAAACGGCAGGCACTTCAAACCGGCACTAGGAAACAGACTGGGAAACCAGAGTAAGGGTTTCTCCTGCAACCCGTTCACTTTGTGCTGGATGAACGAACGTCTCTCCACATGCTCAGTTCTGAGAGATAAGTGTGTGTGAAAGCCGTCCTTCACCTAGCTTGAAGGGAACACAAAGTTTCTTTTCAGTTGCAAACTCCACTGCATACATATATATGGGGTGGTACAAGCTCCAACTCGATTTTACAGTGAAAACGGCAGGCACTTCAAACCGGCACTAGGAAACAGACTGAGAAACCAGAGTAAGGGTTTCTCCTGCAACCCGTTCCCTTTGTGCTGGATGAACGAACGTCTCTCCACATGCTCAGTTCTGAGAGATAAGTGTGTGTGAAAGCCGTCCTTCACCTAGCTTGAAGGGAACACAAAGTTTCTTTTCAGTTGCAAACTCCACTCCATACATATATATGGGCAGGTACAAGCTCCAACTCGGTTTTACAGTGAAAACGGCAGGCACTTCAAACCGGCACTAGGAAACAGACTGGGAAACCAGAGTAAGGGTTTCTTCTGCAACCCGTTCACTTTGTGCTGGATGAACGAACGTCTCTCCACATGCTCAGTTCTGAGAGATAAGTGTGTGTGAAAGCCGTCCTTCACCTAGCTTGAAGGGAACACAAAGTTTCTTTTCAGTTGCAAACTCCACTGCATACATATATATGGGGTGGTACAAGCTCCAACTCGGTTTTACAGTGAAAACGGCAGGCACTTCAAACCGGCACTAGGAAACAGACTGAGAAACCAGAGTAAGGGTTTCTCCTGCAACCCGTTCCCTTTGTGCAGGATGAACGAACGTCTCTCCACATGCTCAGTTCTGAGAGATAAGTGTGTGTGAAAGCCGTCCTTCACCTAGCTTGAAGGGAACACAAAGTTTCTTTTCAGTTGCAAACTCCACTCCATACATATATATGGGCAGGTACAAGCTCCAACTCGGTTTTACAGTGAAAACGGCAGGCACTTCAAACCGGCACTAGGAAACAGACTGAGAAACCAGAGTAAGGGTTTCTTCTGCAACCCGTTCACTTTGTGCTGGATGAACGAACGTCTCTCCACATGCTCAGTTCTGAGAGATAAGTGTGTGTGAAAGCCGTCCTTCACCTAGCTTGAAGGGAACACAAAGTTTCTTTTCAGTTGCAAACTCCACTGCATACATATATCTGGGGTGGTACAAGCTCCAACTCGGTTTTACAGTGAAAACGGCAGGCACTTCAAACCGGCACTAGGAAACAGACTGAGAAACCAGAGTAAGGGTTTCTCCTGCAAACCGTTCCCTTTGTGCTGGATGAACGAACGTCTCTCCACATGCTCAGGTCTGAGAGATAAGTGTGTTTGAAAGCCGTCCTTCACCTAGCTTGAAGGGAACACAAAGTTTCTTTTCAGTTGCAAACTCCACTCCATACATATATATGGGGAGGTACAAGCTCCAACTCGGTTTTACAGTGAAAACGGCAGGCACTTCAAACCGGCACTAGGAAACAGACTGGGAAACCCGAGTAAGGGTTTCTCCTGCAACCCGTTCCCTTTGTGCTGGATGAACGAACGTCTCTCCACATGCTCAGTTCTGAGAGATAAGTGTGTGTGAAAGCCGTCCTTCACCTAGCTTGAAGGGAACACAAAGTTTCTTTTCAGTTGCAAACTCCACTCCATACATATATATGGGGAGGTACAAACTCCAACTCGGTTTTACATTGAAAACGGCAGGCACTTCAAACCGGCACTAGGAAACAGACTGGGAAACCCGAGTAAGGGTTTCTCCTGCAACCCGTTCCCTTTGTGCTGGATGAACGAACGTCTCTCCACATGCTCAGTTCTGAGAGATAAGTGTGTGTGAAAGCCGTCCTTCACCTAGCTTGAAGGGAACACAAAGTTTCTTTTCAGTTGCAAACTCCACTCCATACATATATATGGGCAGGTACAAGCTCCAACTCGGTTTTACAGTGAAAACGGCAGGCACTTCAAACCGGCACTAGGAAACAGACTGGGAAACCAGAGTAAGGGTTTCTCCTGCAACCAGTTCACTTTGTGCTGGATGAACGAACGTCTCTCCACATGCTCAGTTCTGAGAGATAAGTGTGTGTGAAAGCCGTCCTTCACCTAGCTTGAAGGGAACACAAAGTTTCTTTTCAGTTGCAAACTCCACTGCATACATATATATGGGGTGGTACAAGCTCCAACTCGGTTTTACAGTGAAAACGGCAGGCACTTCAAACCGGCACTAGGAAACAGACTGAGAAACCAGAGTAAGGGTTTCTCCTGCAACCCGTTCCCTTTGTGCTGGATGAACGAACGTCTCTCCACATGCTCAGTTCTGAGAGATAATTGTGTGTGAAAGCCGTCCTTCACCTAGCTTGAAGGGAACACATAGTTTATTTTCAGTTGCAAACTCCACTCCATACATATATATGGGCAGGTACAAGCTCCAACTCGGTTTTACAGTGAAAACGGCAGGCACTTCAAACCGGCACTAGGAAACAGAATGGGAAACCAGAGTAAGGGTTTCTCCTGCAACCCGTTCACTTTGTGCTGGATGAACGAACGTCTCTCCACATGCTCAGTTCTGAGAGATAAGTGTGTGTGAAAGCCGTCCTTCACCTAGCTTGAAGGGAACACAAAGTTTCTTTTCAGTTGCCAACTCCACTGCATACATATATCTGGGGTGGTACAAGCTCCAACTCGGTTTTACAGTGAAAACGGCAGGCACTTCAAACCGGCACTAGGAAACAGACTGAGAAACCAGAGTAAGGGTTTCTCCTGCAACCCGTTCCCTTTGTGCTGGATGAACGAACGTCTCTCCACATGCTCAGTTCTGAGAGATAAGTGTGTGTGAAAGCCGTCCTTCACCTATCTTGAAGGGAACACAAAGTTTCTTTTCAGTTGCAAACTCCACTGCATACATATATATGGGGAGGAACAAGCTCCAACTCGGTTTTACATTGAAAACGGCAGGCACTTCAAACCGGCACTAGGAAACAGACTGAGAAACCAGAGTAAGGGTTTCTCCTGCAACCCGTTCCCTTTGTGCTGGATGAACGAACGTCTCTCCACATGCTCAGTTCTGAGAGATAATTGTGTGTGAAAGCCGTCCTTCACCTAGCTTGAAGGGAACACAAAGTTTCTTTTCAGTTGCAAACTCCACTCCATACATATATATGGGCAGGTACAAGCTCCAACTCGGTTTTACAGTGAAAACGGCAGGCACTTCAAACCGGCACTAGGAAACAGACTGGGAAACCAGAGTAAGGGTTTCTCCTGCAACCCGTTCCCTTTGTGCTGGATGAACGAACGTCTCTGCACATGCTCAGTTCTGAGAGATAAGTGTGTTTGAAAGCCGTCCTTCACCTAGCTTGAAGGGAACACAAAGTTTCTTTTCAGTTGCAAACTCCACTCCATACATATATATGGGGAGGTACAAGCTCCAACTCGGTTTTACAGTGAAAACGGCAGGCACTTCAAACCGGCACTAGGAAACAGACTGGGAAACCCGAGTAAGGGTTTCTCCTGCAACCCGTTCCCTTTGTGCTGGATGAACGAACGTCTCTCCACATGCTCAGTTCTGAGAGATAAGTGTGTGTGAAAGCCGTCCTTCACCTAGCTTGAAGGGAACACAAAGTTTCTTTTCAGTTGCAAACTCCACTGCATACATATATATGGGGAGGAACAAGCTCCAACTCGGTTTTACATTGAAAACGGCAGGCACTTCAAACCGGCACTAGGAAACAGACTGAGAAACCAGAGTAAGGGTTTCTCCTGCAACCCGTTCCCTTTGTGCTGGATGAACGAACGTCTCTCCACATGCTCAGTTCTGAGAGATAATTGTGTGTGAAAGCCGTCCTTCACCTAGCTTGAAGGGAACACAAAGTTTCTTTTCAGTTGCAAACTCCACTCCATACATATATATGGGCAGGTACAAGCTCCAACTCGGTTTTACAGTGAAAACGGCAGGCACTTCAAACCGGCACTAGGAAACAGACTGGGAAACCAGAGTAAGGGTTTCTCCTGCAACCCGTTCCCTTTGTGCTGGATGAACGAACGTCTCTGCACATGCTCAGTTCTGAGAGATAAGTGTGTTTGAAAGCCGTCCTTCACCTAGCTTGAAGGGAACACAAAGTTTCTTTTCAGTTGCAAACTCCACTCCATACATATATATGGGGAGGTACAAGCTCCAACTCGGTTTTACAGTGAAAACGGCAGGCACTTCAAACCGGCACTAGGAAACAGACTGGGAAACCCGAGTAAGGGTTTCTCCTGCAACCCGTTCCCTTTGTGCTGGATGAACGAACGTCTCTCCACATGCTCAGTTCTGAGAGATAAGTGTGTGTGAAAGCCGTCCTTCACCTAGCTTGAAGGGAACACAAAGTTTCTTTTCAGTTGCAAACTCCACTGCATACATATATATGGGGAGGAACAAGCTCCAACTCGGTTTTACATTGAAAACGGCAGGCACTTCAAACCGGCACTAGGAAACAGACTGAGAAACCAGAGTAAGGGTTTCTCCTGCAACCCGTTCCCTTTGTGCTGGATGAACGAACGTCTCTCCACATGCTCAGTTCTGAGAGATAATTGTGTGTGAAAGCCGTCCTTCACCTAGCTTGAAGGGAACACAAAGTTTCTTTTCAGTTGCAAACTCCACTCCATACATATATATGGCCAGGTACAAGCTCCAACTCGGTTTTACAGTGAAAACGGCAGGCACTTCAAACCGGCACTAGGAAACAGACTGGGAAACCAGATTAAGGGTTTCTCCTGCAACCCGTTCCCTTTGTGCTGGATGAACGAACGTCTCTGCACATGCTCAGTTCTGAGAGATAAGTGTGTTTGAAAGCCGTCCTTCACCTAGCTTGAAGGGAACACAAAGTTTCTTTTCAGTTGCAAACTCCACTCCATACATATATATGGGGAGGTACAAGCTCCAACTCGGTTTTACAGTGAAAACGGCAGGCACTTCAAACCGTCACTAGGAAACAGACTGGGAAACCAGAGTAAGGGTTTCTCCTGCAACCCGTTCCCTTTGTGCTGGATGAACGAACGTCTCTCCACATGCTCAGTTCTGAGAGATAAGTGTGTGTGAAAGCCGTCCTTCACATAGCTTGAAGGGAACACAAAGTTTCTTTTCAGTTGCAAACTCCACTCCATACATATATATGGGGAGGAACAAGCTCTAACTCGGTTTTACAGTAAAAACGGCAGGCACTTCAAACCTGCACTAGAAAACAGACTGAGAAACCAGAGTAAGGGTTTCTCCTGCAACCCGTTCCCTTTGTGCTGGATGAACGAACGTCTCTCCACATGCTCAGTTCTAAGAGATAATTGTGTGTGAAAGCCGTCCTTCACCTAGCTTGAAGGGAACACATAGTTTATTTTCAGTTGCCAACTACACTGCATACATATATATGGGGAGGTACAAGCTCCAACTCGGTTTTACACTGAAAACGGCAGGCACTTCAAACCGGCACTAGGAAACAGACTGAGAAACCAGAGTAAGGGTTTCTCCTGCAACCCGTTCCCTTTGTGCTGGATGAACGAACGTCTCTCCACATGCTCAGTTCTGAGAGATAAGTGTGTGTGAAAGCCGTCCTTCACCTAGCTTGAAGGGAACACAAAGTTTCTTTTCAGTTGCAAACTCCACTCCATACATATATATGGGCAGGTACAAGCTCCAACTCGGTTTTACAGTGAAAACGGCAGGCACTTCAAACCGGCACTAGGAAACAGACTGGGAAACCAGAGTAAGGGTTTCTCCTGCAACCCGTTCCCTTTGTGCTGGATGAACGAACGTCTCTCCACATGCTCAGTTCTGAGAGATAAGTGTGTGTGAAAGCCGTCCTTCACCTAGCTTGAAGGGAACATAAAGTTTCTTTTCAGTTGCAAACTCCACTCCATACATATATATGGGCAGGTACAAGCTCCAACTCGGTTTTACAGTGAAAACGGCAGGCACTTCAAACCGGCACTAGGAAACAGACTGGGAAACCAGAGTAAGGGTTTCTCCTGCAACCCGTTCACTTTGTGCTGGATGAACGAACGTCTCTCCACATGCTCAGTTCTGAGAGATAAGTGTGTGTGAAAGCCGTCCTTCACCTAGCTTGAAGGGAACACAAAGTTTCTTTTCAGTTGCAAACTCCACTGCATACATATATATGGGGAGGAACAAGCTCCAACTCGGTTTTACAGTGAAAACGGCAGGCACTTCAAACCGGCACTAGGAAACAGACTGAGAAACCAGAGTAAGGGTTTCTCCTGCAACCCGTTCCCTTTGTGCTGGATGAACGAACGTCTCTCCACATGCTCAGTTCTGAGAGATAATTGTGTGTGAAAGCCGTCCTTCACCTAGCTTGAAGGGAACACAAAGTTTCTTTTCAGTTGCAAACTCCACTCCATACATATATATGGGCAGGTACAAGCTCCAACTCGGTTTTACAGTGAAAACGGCAGGCACTTCAAACCGGCACTAGGAAACAGACTGGGAAACCAGAGTAAGGGTTTCTCCTGCAACCCGTTCACTTTGTGCTGGATGAACGAACGTCTCTCCACATGCTCAGTTCTGAGAGATAAGTGTGTGTGAAAGCCGTCCTTCACCTAGCTTGAAGGGAACACAAAGTTTCTTTTCAGTTGCAAACTCCACTGCATACATATATATGGGGTGGTACAAGCTCCAACTCGGTTTTACAGTGAAAACGGCAGGCACTTCAAACCGGCACTAGGAAACAGACTGAGAAACCAGAGTAAGGGTTTCTCCTGCAACCCGTTCCCTTTGTGCTGGATGAACGAACGTCTCTCCACATGCTCAGTTCTGAGAGATAAGTGTGTTTGAAAGCCGTCCTTCACCTAGCTTGAAGGGAACACAAAGTTTCTTTTCAGTTGCAAACTCCACTCCATACATATATATGGGGAGGTACAAGCTCCAACTCGGTTTTACAGTGAAAACGGCAGGCACTTCAAACCGGCACTAGGAAACAGACTGGGAAACCCGAGTAAGGGTTTCTCCTGCAACCCGTTCCCTTTGTGCTGGATGAACGAACGTCTCTCCACATGCTCAGTTCTGAGAGATAAGTGTGTGTGAAAGCCGTCCTTCACCTAGCTTGAAGGGAACACAAAGTTTCTTTTCAGTTGCAAACTCCACTGCATACATATATATGGGGAGGAACAAGCTCCAACTCGGTTTTACATTGAAAACGGCAGGCACTTCAAACCGGCACTAGGAAACAGACTGAGAAACCAGAGTAAGGGTTTCTCCTGCAACCCGTTCCCTTTGTGCTGGATGAACGAACGTCTCTCCACATGCTCAGTTCTGAGAGATAATTGTGTGTGAAAGCCGTCCTTCACCTAGCTTGAAGGGAACACAAAGTTTCTTTTCAGTTGCAAACTCCACTCCATACATATATATGGCCAGGTACAAGCTCCAACTCGGTTTTACAGTGAAAACGGCAGGCACTTCAAACCGGCACTAGGAAACAGACTGGGAAACCAGATTAAGGGTTTCTCCTGCAACCCGTTCCCTTTGTGCTGGATGAACGAACGTCTCTGCACATGCTCAGTTCTGAGAGATAAGTGTGTTTGAAAGCCGTCCTTCACCTAGCTTGAAGGGAACACAAAGTTTCTTTTCAGTTGCAAACTCCACTCCATACATATATATGGGGAGGTACAAGCTCCAACTCGGTTTTACAGTGAAAACGGCAGGCACTTCAAACCGTCACTAGGAAACAGACTGGGAAACCAGAGTAAGGGTTTCTCCTGCAACCCGTTCCCTTTGTGCTGGATGAACGAACGTCCCTCCACATGCTCAGTTCTGAGAGATAAGTGTGTGTGAAAGCCGTCCTTCACATAGCTTGAAGGGAACACAAAGTTTCTTTTCAGTTGCAAACTCCACTCCATACATATATATGGGGAGGAACAAGCTCTAACTCGGTTTTACAGTAAAAACGGCAGGCACTTCAAACCTGCACTAGAAAACAGACTGAGAAACCAGAGTAAGGGTTTCTCCTGCAACCCGTTCCCTTTGTGCTGGATGAACGAACGTCTCTCCACATGCTCAGTTCTAAGAGATAATTGTGTGTGAAAGCCGTCCTTCACCTAGCTTGAAGGGAACACATAGTTTATTTTCAGTTGCCAACTACACTGCATACATATATATGGGGAGGTACAAGCTCCAACTCGGTTTTACACTGAAAACGGCAGGCACTTCAAACCGGCACTAGGAAACAGACTGAGAAACCAGAGTAAGGGTTTCTCCTGCAACCCGTTCCCTTTGTGCTGGATGAACGAACGTCTCTCCACATGCTCAGTTCTGAGAGATAAGTGTGTGTGAAAGCCGTCCTTCACCTAGCTTGAAGGGAACACAAAGTTTCTTTTCAGTTGCAAACTCCACTCCATACATATATATGGGCAGGTACAAGCTCCAACTCGGTTTTACAGTGAAAACGGCAGGCACTTCAAACCGGCACTAGGAAACAGACTGAGAAACCAGAGTAAGGGTTTCTCCTGCAACCCGTTCCCTTTGTGCTGGATGAACGAACGTCTCTCCACATGCTCAGTTCTGAGAGATAAGTGTGTTTGAAAGCCGTCCTTCACCTAGCTTGAAGGGAACACAAAGTTTCTTTTCAGTTGCAAACTCCACTCCATACATATATATGGGGAGGTACAAGCTCCAACTCGGTTTTACAGTGAAAACGGCAGGCACTTCAAACCGGCACTAGGAAACAGACTGGGAAACCCGAGTAAGGGTTTCTCCTGCAACCCGTTCCCTTTGTGCTGGATGAACGAACGTCTCTCCACATGCTCAGTTCTGAGAGATAAGTGTGTGTGAAAGCCGTCCTTCACCTAGCTTGAAGGGAACACAAAGTTTCTTTTCAGTTGCAAACTCCACTGCATACATATATATGGGGAGGAACAAGCTCCAACTCGGTTTTACATTGAAAACGGCAGGCACTTCAAACCGGCACTAGGAAACAGACTGAGAAACCAGAGTAAGGGTTTCTCCTGCAACCCGTTCCCTTTGTGCTGGATGAACGAACGTCTCTCCACATGCTCAGTTCTGAGAGATAATTGTGTGTGAAAGCCGTCCTTCACCTAGCTTGAAGGGAACACAAAGTTTCTTTTCAGTTGCAAACTCCACTCCATACATATATATGGCCAGGTACAAGCTCCAACTCGGTTTTACAGTGAAAACGGCAGGCACTTCAAACCGGCACTAGGAAACAGACTGGGAAACCAGATTAAGGGTTTCTCCTGCAACCCGTTCCCTTTGTGCTGGATGAACGAACGTCTCTGCACATGCTCAGTTCTGAGAGATAAGTGTGTTTGAAAGCCGTCCTTCACCTAGCTTGAAGGGAACACAAAGTTTCTTTTCAGTTGCAAACTCCACTCCATACATATATATGGGGAGGTACAAGCTCCAACTCGGTTTTACAGTGAAAACGGCAGGCACTTCAAACCGTCACTAGGAAACAGACTGGGAAACCAGAGTAAGGGTTTCTCCTGCAACCCGTTCCCTTTGTGCTGGATGAACGAACGTCTCTCCACATGCTCAGTTCTGAGAGATAAGTGTGTGTGAAAGCCGTCCTTCACATAGCTTGAAGGGAACACAAAGTTTCTTTTCAGTTGCAAACTCCACTCCATACATATATATGGGGAGGAACAAGCTCTAACTCGGTTTTACAGTAAAAACGGCAGGCACTTCAAACCTGCACTAGAAAACAGACTGAGAAACCAGAGTAAGGGTTTCTCCTGCAACCCGTTCCCTTTGTGCTGGATGAACGAACGTCTCTCCACATGCTCAGTTCTAAGAGATAATTGTGTGTGAAAGCCGTCCTTCACCTAGCTTGAAGGGAACACATAGTTTATTTTCAGTTGCCAACTACACTGCATACATATATATGGGGAGGTACAAGCTCCAACTCGGTTTTACACTGAAAACGGCAGGCACTTCAAACCGGCACTAGGAAACAGACTGAGAAACCAGAGTAAGGGTTTCTCCTGCAACCCGTTCCCTTTGTGCTGGATGAACGAACGTCTCTCCACATGCTCAGTTCTGAGAGATAAGTGTGTGTGAAAGCCGTCCTTCACCTAGCTTGAAGGGAACACAAAGTTTCTTTTCAGTTGCAAACTCCACTCCATACATATATATGGGCAGGTACAAGCTCCAACTCGGTTTTACAGTGAAAACGGCAGGCACTTCAAACCGGCACTAGGAAACAGACTGGGAAACCAGAGTAAGGGTTTCTCCTGCAACCCGTTCCCTTTGTGCTGGATGAACGAACGTCTCTCCACATGCTCAGTTCTGAGAGATAAGTGTGTGTGAAAGCCGTCCTTCACCTAGCTTGAAGGGAACATAAAGTTTCTTTTCAGTTGCAAACTCCACTCCATACATATATATGGGCAGGTACAAGCTCCAACTCGGTTTTACAGTGAAAACGGCAGGCACTTCAAACCGGCACTAGGAAACAGACTGGGAAACCAGAGTAAGGGTTTCTCCTGCAACCCGTTCACTTTGTGCTGGATGAACGAACGTCTCTCCACATGCTCAGTTCTGAGAGATAAGTGTGTGTGAAAGCCGTCCTTCACCTAGCTTGAAGGGAACACAAAGTTTCTTTTCAGTTGCAAACTCCACTGCATACATATATATGGGGTGGTACAAGCTCCAACTCGGTTTTACAGTGAAAACGGCAGGCACTTCAAACCGGCACTAGGAAACAGACTGAGAAACCAGAGTAAGGGTTTCTCCTGCAACCCGTTCCCTTTGTGCTGGATGAACGAACGTCTCTCCACATGCTCAGTTCTGAGAGATAAGTGTGTTTGAAAGCCGTCCTTCACCTAGCTTGAAGGGAACACAAAGTTTCTTTTCAGTTGCAAACTCCACTCCATACATATATATGGGCAGGTACAAGCTCCAACTCGGTTTTACAGTGAAAACGGCAGGCACTTCAAACCGGCACTAGGAAACAGACTGGGAAACCAGAGTAAGGGTTTCTCCTGCAACCCGTTCACTTTGTGCTGGATGAACGAACGTCTCTCCACATGCTCAGTTCTGAGAGATAAGTGTGTGTGAAAGCCGTCCTTCACCTAGCTTGAAGGGAACACAAAGTTTCTTTTCAGTTGCAAACTCCACTGCATACATATATATGGGGTGGTACAAGCTCCAACTCGGTTTTACAGTGAAAACGGCAGGCACTTCAAACCGGCACTAGGAAACAGACTGAGAAACCAGAGTAAGGGTTTCTCCTGCAACCCGTTCCCTTTGTGCTGGATGAACGAACGTCTCTCCACATGCTCAGTTCTGAGAGATAAGTGTGTTTGAAAGCCGTCCTTCACCTAGCTTGAAGGGAACACAAAGTTTCTTTTCAGTTGCAAACTCCACTCCATACATATATATGGGGAGGTACAAGCTCCAACTCGGTTTTACAGTGAAAACGGCAGGCACTTCAAACCGGCACTAGGAAACAGACTGGGAAACCCGAGTAAGGGTTTCTCCTGCAACCCGTTCCCTTTGTGCTGGATGAACGAACGTCTCTCCACATGCTCAGTTCTGAGAGATAAGTGTGTGTGAAAGCCGTCCTTCACCTAGCTTGAAGGGAACACAAAGTTTCTTTTCAGTTGCAAACTCCACTGCATACATATATATGGGGAGGAACAAGCTCCAACTCGGTTTTACATTGAAAACGGCAGGCACTTCAAACCGGCACTAGGAAACAGACTGAGAAACCAGAGTAAGGGTTTCTCCTGCAACCCGTTCCCTTTGTGCTGGATGAACGAACGTCTCTCCACATGCTCAGTTCTGAGAGATAATTGTGTGTGAAAGCCGTCCTTCACCTAGCTTGAAGGGAACACAAAGTTTCTTTTCAGTTGCAAACTCCACTCCATACATATATATGGGCAGGTACAAGCTCCAACTCGGTTTTACAGTGAAAACGGCAGGCACTTCAAACCGGCACTAGGAAACAGACTGGGAAACCAGAGTAAGGGTTTCTCCTGCAACCCGTTCCCTTTGTGCTGGATGAACGAACGTCTCTGCACATGCTCAGTTCTGAGAGATAAGTGTGTTTGAAAGCCGTCCTTCACCTAGCTTGAAGGGAACACAAAGTTTCTTTTCAGTTGCAAACTCCACTCCATACATATATATGGGGAGGTACAAGCTCCAACTCGGTTTTACAGTGAAAACGGCAGGCACTTCAAACCGGCACTAGGAAACAGACTGGGAAACCAGAGTAAGGGTTTCTCCTGCAACCCGTTCCCTTTGTGCTGGATGAACGAACGTCTCTCCACATACTGAGTTCTGAGAGATAAGTGTGTGTGAAAGCCGTCCTTCAACTAGCTTGAAGGGAACACAAAGTTTCTTTTCAGTTGCAAACTCCACTCCATACATATATATGGGGAGGTACAAGCTCCAACTCGGTTTTACAGTGAAAACGGCAGGCACTTCAAACCGTCACTAGGAAACAGACTGGGAAACCAGAGTAAGGGTTTCTCCTGCAACCCGTTCCCTTTGTGCTGGATGAACGAACGTCTCTCCACATGCTCAGTTCTGAGAGATAAGTGTGTGTGAAAGCCGTCCTTCACATAGCTTGAAGGGAACACAAAGTTTCTTTTCAGTTGCAAACTCCACTCCATACATATATATGGGGAGGAACAAGCTCTAACTCGGTTTTACAATAAAAACGGCAGGCACTTCAAACCTGCACTAGAAAACAGACTGAGAAACCAGAGTAAGGGTTTCTCCTGCAACCCGTTCCCTTTGTGCTGGATGAACGAACGTCTCTCCACATGCTCAGTTCTAAGAGATAATTGTGTGTGAAAGCCGTCCTTCACCCAGCTTGAAGGGAACACATAGTTTATTTTCAGTTGCCAACTACACTGCATACATATATATGGGGAGGTACAAGCTCCAACTCGGTTTTACACTGAAAACGGCAGGCACTTCAAACCGGCACTAGGAAACAGACTGAGAAACCAGAGTAAGGGTTTCTCCTGCAACCCGTTCCCTTTGTGCTGGATGAACGAACGTCTCTCCACATGCTCAGTTCTGAGAGATAAGTGTGTGTGAAAGCCGTCCTTCACCTAGCTTGAAGGGAACACAAAGTTTCTTTTCAGTTGCAAACTCCACTCCATACATATATATGGGAAGGTACAAGCTCCAACTCGGTTTTACAGTGAAAACGGCAGGCACTTCAAACCGGCACTAGGAAACAGACTGGGAAACCAGAGTAAGGGTTTCTCCTGCAACCCGTTCCCTTTGTGCTGGATGAACGAACGTCTCTCCACATGCTCAGTTCTGAGAGATAATTGTGTGTGAAAGCCGTCTTTCACCTAGCTTGAATGGAACACAAAGATTCTTTTCAGTTGCAAACTCCAATCCATACATATATATGGGGAGGAACAAGCTCCAACTCGGTTTTACAGTGAAAACGGCAGGCACATCAAAGCGGCACTAGGAAACAGACTGAGAAACCAGAGTAAGGGTTTCTCCTGCAACCCGTTCCCTTTGTGCTGGATGAACGAACGTCTCTCCACATGCTCAGTTCTGAGAGATAAGTGTGTGTGAAAGCCGTCCTTCACCTAGCTTGAAGGGAACACAAAGTTTCTTTTCAGTTGCAAACTCCACTCCATACATATATATGGGGAGGTACAAGCTCCAACTCGGTTTTACAGTGAAAACGGCAGGCACTTCAAACCGGCACTAGGAAACAGACTGAGAAACCAGAGTAAGGGTTTCTCCTGCAACCCGTTCCCTTTGTGCTGGATGAACGAACGTCTCTCCACATGCTCAGTTCTGAGAGATAAGTGTGTGTGAAAGCCGTCCTTCACCTAGCTTGAAGGGAACACAAAGTTTCTTTTCAGTTGCAAACTCCACTCCATACATATATATGGGGAGGTACAAGCTCCAACTCGGTTTTACAGTGAAAACGGCAGGCACTTCAAACCGGCACTAGGAAACAGACTGAGAAACCAGAGTAAGGGTTTCTCCTGCAACCCGTTCCCTTTGTGCTGGATGAACGAACGTCTCTCCACATGCTCAGTTCTGAGAGATAAGTGTGTGTGAAAGCCGTCTTTCACCTAGCTTGAATGGAACACAAAGATTCTTTTCAGTTGCAAACTCCAATCCATACATATATATGGGGAGGAACAAGCTCCAACTCGGTTTTACAGTGAAAACGGCAGGCACATCAAAGCGGCACTAGGAAACAGACTGAGAAACCAGAGTAAGGGTTTCTCCTGCAACCCGTTCCCTTTGTGCTGGATGAACGAACGTCTCTCCACATGCTCAGTTCTGAGAGATAAGTGTGTGTGAAAGCCGTCCTTCACCTAGCTTGAAGGGAACACAAAGTTTCTTTTCAGTTGCAAACTCCACTCCATACATATATATGGGGAGGTACAAGCTCCAACTCGGTTTTACAGTGAAAACGGCAGGCACTTCAAACCGGCACTAGGAAACAGACTGAGAAACCAGAGTAAGGGTTTCTCCTGCAACCCGTTCCCTTTGTGCTGGATGAACGAACGTCTCTCCACATGCTCAGTTCTGAGAGATAAGTGTGTGTGAAAGCCGTCCTTCACCTAGCTTGAAGGGAACACAAAGTTTCTTTTCAGTTGCAAACTCCACTGCATACATATATATGGGGAGGTACAAGCTCCAACTCGGTTTTACAGTGAAAACGGCAGGCACTTCAAACCGGCACTAGGAAACAGACTGAGAAACCAGAGTAAGGGTTTCTCCTGCAACCCGTTCCCTTTGTGCTGGATGAACGAACGTCTCTCCACATGCTCAGTTCTGAGAGATAATTGTGTGTGAAAGCCGTCCTTCACCTAGCTTGAAGGGAACACAAAGTTTCTTTTCAGTTGCAAACTCCACTCCATACATATATATGGGGAGGTACAAGCTCCAACTCGGTTTTACAGTGAAAACGGCAGGCACTTCAAACCGGCACTAGGAAACAGACTGAGAAACCAGAGTAAGGGTTTCTCCTGCAACCCGTTCCCTTTGTGCTGGATGAACGAACGTCTCTCCACATGCTCAGTTCTGAGAGATAATTGTGTGTGAAAGCCGTCCTTCACCTAGCTTGAAGGGAACACAAAGTTTCTTTTCAGTTGCAAACTCCACTGCATACATATATATGGTTAGGTACAAGCTCCAACTCGGTTTTACAGTGAAAACGGCAGGCACTTCAAACCGGCACTAGGAAACAGACTGGGAAACCAGAGTAAGGGTTTCTCCTGCAACCCGTTCCCTTTGTGCTGGATGAACGAACGTCTCTCCACATACTGAGTTCTGAGAGATAAGTGTGTGTGAAAGCCGTCCTTCAACTAGCTTGAAGGGAACACAAAGTTTCTTTTCAGTTGCAAACTCCAATCCATACATATATATGGGGAGGTACAAGCTCCAACTCGGTTTTACAGTGAAAACGGCAGGCACTTCAAACCGGCACTAGGAAACAGACTGAGAAACCCGAGTAAGGGTTTCTCCTGCAACCCGTTCACTTTGTGCTGGATGAACGAACGTCTCTCCACATGCTCAGTTCTGAGAGATAAGTGTGTGTGAAAGCCGTCCTTCACCTAGCTTGAAGGGAACACAAAGTTTCTTTTCAGTTGCAAACTCCACTGCATACATATATATGGTTAGGTACAAGCTCCAACTCGGTTTTACAGTGAAAACGGCAGGCACTTCAAACCGGCACTAGGAAACAGACTGAGAAACCCGAGTAAGGGTTTCTCCTGCAACCCGTTCCCTTTGTGCTGGATGAACGAACGTCTCTGCACATGCTCAGTTCTGAGAGATAATTGTGTGTGAAAGCCGTCCTTCACCTAGCTTGAAGGGAACACAAAGTTTCTTTTCAGTTGCAAACTCCACTCCATACATATATATGGGCAGGTACAAGCTCCAACTCGGTTTTACAGTGAAAACGGCAGGCACTTCAAACCGGCACTAGGAAACAGACTGGGAAACCAGAGTAAGGGTTTCTCCTGCAACCCGTTCCCTTTGTGCTGGATGAACGAACGTCTCTGCACATGCTCAGTTCTGAGAGATAAGTGTGTTTGAAAGCCGTCCTTCACCTAGCTTGAAGGGAACACAAAGTTTCTTTTCAGTTGCAAACTCCACTCCATACATATATATGGGGAGGTACAAGCTCCAACTCGGTTTTACAGTGAAAACGGCAGGCACTTCAAACCGGCACTAGGAAACAGACTGGGAAACCCGAGTAAGGGTTTCTCCTGCAACCCGTTCACTTTGTGCTGGATGAACGAACGTCTCTCCACATGCTCAGTTCTGAGAGATAAGTGTGTGTGAAAGCCGTCCTTCACCTAGCTTGAAGGGAACACAAAGTTTCTTTTCAGTTGCAAACTCCACTGCATACATATATATGGGGAGGAACAAGCTCCAACTCGGTTTTACATTGAAAACGGCAGGCACTTCAAACCGGCACTAGGAAACAGACTGAGGAACCAGAGTAAGGGTTTCTCCTGCAACCCGTTCCCTTTGTGCTGGATGAACGAACGTCTCTCCACATGCTCAGTTCTGAGAGATAATTGTGTGTGAAAGCCGTCCTTCACCTAGCTTGAAGGGAACACAAAGTTTCTTTTCAGTTGGCAACTCCACTCCATACATATATATGGGGAGGTACAAGCTCCAACTCGGTTTTAGAGTGAAAACGGCAGGCACTTCAAACCGGCACTAGGAAACAGACTGAGAAACCAGAGTAAGGGTTTCTCCTGCAACCCGTTCCCTTTGTGCTGGATGAACGAACGTCTCTCCACATGCTCAGTTCTGAGAGATAATTGTGTGTGAAAGCCGTCCTTCACCTAGCTTGAAGGGAACACAAAGTTTCTTTTCAGTTGCAAACTCCACTCCATACATATATATGGGCAGGTACAAGCTCCAACACGGTTTTACAGTGAAAACGGCAGGCACTTCAAACCGGCACTAGGAAACAGACTGGGAAACCAGAGTAAGGGTTTCTCCTGCAACCCGTTCACTTTGTGCTGGATGAACGAACGTCTCTCCACATGCTCAGTTCTGAGAGATAAGTGTGTGTGAAAGCCGTCCTTCACCTAGCTTGAATGGAACACAAAGTTTCTTTTCAGTTGCAAACTCCACTGCATACATATATATGGGGTGGTACAAGCTCCAACTCGGTTTTACAGTGAAAACGGCAGGCACTTCAAACCGGCACTAGGAAACAGACTGAGAAACCAGAGTAAGGGTTTCTCCTGCAACCCGTTCCCTTTGTGCTGGATGAACGAACGTCTCTCCACATGCTCAGTTCTGAGAGATAAGTGTGTTTGAAAGCCGTCCTTCACCTAGCTTGAAGGGAACACAAAGTTTCTTTTCAGTTGCAAACTCCACTCCATACATATATATGGGGAGGTACAAGCTCCAACTCGGTTTTACAGTGAAAACGGCAGGCACTTCAAACCGGCACTAGGAAACAGACTGGGAAACCCGAGTAAGGGTTTCTCCTGCAACCCGTTCCCTTTGTGCTGGATGAACGAACGTCTCTCCACATGCTCAGTTCTGAGAGATAAGTGTGTGTGAAAGCCGTCCTTCACCTAGCTTGAAGGGAACACAAAGTTTCTTTTCAGTTGCAAACTCCACTGCATACATATATATGGGGAGGAACAAGCTCCAACTCGGTTTTACATTGAAAACGGCAGGCACTTCAAACCGGCACTAGGAAACAGACTGAGAAACCAGAGTAAGGGTTTCTCCTGCAACCCGTTCCCTTTGTGCTGGATGAACGAACGTCTCTCCACATGCTCAGTTCTGAGAGATAATTGTGTGTGAAAGCCGTCCTTCACCTAGCTTGAAGGGAACACAAAGTTTCTTTTCAGTTGCAAACTCCACTCCATACATATATATGGGCAGGTACAAGCTCCAACTCGGTTTTACAGTGAAAACGGCAGGCACTTCAAACCGGCACTAGGAAACAGACTGGGAAACCAGAGTAAGGGTTTCTCCTGCAACCCGTTCCCTTTGTGCTGGATGAACGAACGTCTCTGCACATGCTCAGTTCTGAGAGATAAGTGTGTTTGAAAGCCGTCCTTCACCTAGCTTGAAGGGAACACAAAGTTTCTTTTCAGTTGCAAACTCCACTCCATACATATATATGGGGAGGTACAAGCTCCAACTCGGTTTTACAGTGAAAACGGCAGGCACTTCAAACCGGCACTAGGAAACAGACTGGGAAACCAGAGTAAGGGTTTCTCCTGCAACCCGTTCCCTTTGTGCTGGATGAACGAACGTCTCTCCACATACTGAGTTCTGAGAGATAAGTGTGTGTGAAAGCCGTCCTTCAACTAGCTTGAAGGGAACACAAAGTTTCTTTTCAGTTGCAAACTCCAATCCATACATATATATGGGGAGGTACAAGCTCCAACTCGGTTTTACAGTGAAAACGGCAGGCACTTCAAACCGGCACTAGGAAACAGACTGAGAAACCCGAGTAAGGGTTTCTCCTGCAACCCGTTCACTTTGTGCTGGATGAACGAACGTCTCTCCACATGCTCAGTTCTGAGAGATAAGTGTGTGTGTAAGCCGTCCTTCACCTAGCTTGAAGGGAACACAAAGTTTCTTTTCAGTTGCAAACTCCACTGCATACATATATATGGTTAGGTACAAGCTCCAAATCGGTTTCACAGTGAAAACGGCAGGCACTTCAAACCGGCACTAGGAAACAGACTGAGAAACCAGAGTAAGGGTTTCTCCTGCAACCCGTTCCCTTTGTGCTGGATGAACGAACGTCTCTCCACATGCTCAGTTCTGAGAAATAAGTGTGTGTGAAAGCCGTCCTTCACCTAGCTTGAAGGGAACACAAAGTTTCTATTCAGTTGCAAACTCCACTGCATACATATATATGGGGAGGAACAAGCTCCAACTCGGTTTTACATTGAAAACGGCAGGCACTTCAAACCGGCACTAGGAAACAGACTGAGAAACCAGAGTAAGGGTTTCTCCTGCAACCCGTTCCCTTTGTGCTGGATGAACGAACGTCTCTCCACATGCTCAGTTCTGAGAGATAATTGTGTGTGAAAGCCGTCCTTCACCTAGCTTGAAGGGAACACAAAGTTTCTTTTCAGTTGCAAACTCCACTCCATACATATATATGGGCAGGTACAAGCTCCAACTCGGTTTTACAGTGAAAACGGCAGGCACTTCAAACCGGCACTAGGAAACAGACTGGGAAACCAGAGTAAGGGTTTCTCCTGCAACCCGTTCCCTTTGTGCTGGATGAACGAACGTCTCTCCACATGCTCAGTTCTGAGAGATAAGTGTGTGTGAAAGCCGTCCTTCACCTAGCTTGAAGGGAACACAAAGTTTCTTTTCAGTTGCAAACTCCACTGCATACATATATATGGGGAGGAACAAGCTCCAACTCGGTTTTACATTGAAAACGGCAGGCACTTCAAACCGGCACTAGGAAACAGACTGAGAAACCAGAGTAAGGGTTTCTCCTGCAACCCGTTCCCTTTGTGCTGGATGAACGAACGTCTCTCCACATGCTCAGTTCTGAGAGATAATTGTGTGTGAAAGCCGTCCTTCACCTAGCTTGAAGGGAACACAAAGTTTCTTTTCAGTTGCAAACTCCACTCCATACATATATATGGGCAGGTACAAGCTCCAACTCGGTTTTACAGTGAAAACGGCAGGCACTTCAAACCGGCACTAGGAAACAGACTGGGAAACCAGATTAAGGGTTTCTCCTGCAACCCGTTCCCTTTGTGCTGGATGAACGAACGTCTCTGCACATGCTCAGTTCTGAGAGATAAGTGTGTTTGAAAGCCGTCCTTCACCTAGCTTGAAGGGAACACAAAGTTTCTTTTCAGTTGCAAACTCCACTCCATACATATATATGGGGAGGTACAAGCTCCAACTCGGTTTTACAGTGAAAACGGCAGGCACTTCAAACCGTCACTAGGAAACAGACTGGGAAACCAGAGTAAGGGTTTCTCCTGCAACCCGTTCCCTTTGTGCTGGATGAACGAACGTCTCTCCACATGCTCAGTTCTGAGAGATAAGTGTGTGTGAAAGCCGTCCTTCACATAGCTTGAAGGGAACACAAAGTTTCTTTTCAGTTGCAAACTCCACTCCATACATATATATGGGGAGGAACAAGCTCTAACTCGGTTTTACAGTAAAAACGGCAGGCACTTCAAACCTGCACTAGAAAACAGACTGAGAAACCAGAGTAAGGGTTTCTCCTGCAACCCGTTCCCTTTGTGCTGGATGAACGAACGTCTCTCCACATGCTCAGTTCTAAGAGATAATTGTGTGTGAAAGCCGTCCTTCACCTAGCTTGAAGGGAACACATAGTTTATTTTCAGTTGCCAACTACACTGCATACATATATATGGGGAGGTACAAGCTCCAACTCGGTTTTACACTGAAAACGGCAGGCACTTCAAACCGGCACTAGGAAACAGACTGAGAAACCAGAGTAAGGGTTTCTCCTGCAACCCGTTCCCTTTGTGCTGGATGAACGAACGTCTCTCCACATGCTCAGTTCTGAGAGATAAGTGTGTGTGAAAGCCGTCCTTCACCTAGCTTGAAGGGAACACAAAGTTTCTTTTCAGTTGCAAACTCCACTCCATACATATATATGGGAAGGTACAAGCTCCAACTCGGTTTTACAGTGAAAACGGCAGGCACTTCAAACCGGCACTAGGAAACAGACTGGGAAACCAGAGTAAGGGTTTCTCCTGCAACCCGTTCCCTTTGTGCTGGATGAACGAACGTCTCTCCACATGCTCAGTTCTGAGAGATAAGTGTGTGTGAAAGCCGTCTTTCACCTAGCTTGAATGGAACACAAAGATTCTTTTCAGTTGCAAACTCCAATCCATACATATATATGGGGAGGAACAAGCTCCAACTCGGTTTTACAGTGAAAACGGCAGGCACATCAAAGCGGCACTAGGAAACAGACTGAGAAACCAGAGTAAGGGTTTCTCCTGCAACCCGTTCCCTTTGTGCTGGATGAACGAACGTCTCTCCACATGCTCAGTTCTGAGAGATAAGTGTGTGTGAAAGCCGTCCTTCACCTAGCTTGAAGGGAACACAAAGTTTCTTTTCAGTTGCAAACTCCACTCCATACATATATATGGGGAGGTACAAGCTCCAACTCGGTTTTACAGTGAAAACGGCAGGCACTTCAAACCGGCACTAGGAAACAGACTGAGAAACCAGAGTAAGGGTTTCTCCTGCAACCCGTTCCCTTTGTGCTGGATGAACGAACGTCTCTCCACATGCTCAGTTCTGAGAGATAAGTGTGTGTGAAAGCCGTCCTTCACCTAGCTTGAAGGGAACACAAAGTTTCTTTTCAGTTGCAAACTCCACTCCATACATATATATGGGGAGGTACAAGCTCCAACTCGGTTTTACAGTGAAAACGGCAGGCACTTCAAACCGGCACTAGGAAACAGACTGAGAAACCAGAGTAAGGGTTTCTCCTGCAACCCGTTCCCTTTGTGCTGGATGAACGAACGTCTCTCCACATGCTCAGTTCTGAGAGATAAGTGTGTGTGAAAGCCGTCTTTCACCTAGCTTGAATGGAACACAAAGATTCTTTTCAGTTGCAAACTCCAATCCATACATATATATGGGGAGGAACAAGCTCCAACTCGGTTTTACAGTGAAAACGGCAGGCACATCAAAGCGGCACTAGGAAACAGACTGAGAAACCAGAGTAAGGGTTTCTCCTGCAACCCGTTCCCTTTGTGCTGGATGAACGAACGTCTCTCCACATGCTCAGTTCTGAGAGATAAGTGTGTGTGAAAGCCGTCCTTCACCTAGCTTGAAGGGAACACAAAGTTTCTTTTCAGTTGCAAACTCCACTCCATACATATATATGGGGAGGTACAAGCTCCAACTCGGTTTTACAGTGAAAACGGCAGGCACTTCAAACCGGCACTAGGAAACAGACTGAGAAACCAGAGTAAGGGTTTCTCCTGCAACCCGTTCCCTTTGTGCTGGATGAACGAACGTCTCTCCACATGCTCAGTTCTGAGAGATAAGTGTGTGTGAAAGCCGTCCTTCACCTAGCTTGAAGGGAACACAAAGTTTCTTTTCAGTTGCAAACTCCACTGCATACATATATATGGGGAGGTACAAGCTCCAACTCGGTTTTACAGTGAAAACGGCAGGCACTTCAAACCGGCACTAGGAAACAGACTGAGAAACCAGAGTAAGGGTTTCTCCTGCAACCCGTTCCCTTTGTGCTGGATGAACGAACGTCTCTCCACATGCTCAGTTCTGAGAGATAATTGTGTGTGAAAGCCGTCCTTCACCTAGCTTGAAGGGAACACAAAGTTTCTTTTCAGTTGCAAACTCCACTCCATACATATATATGGGGAGGTACAAGCTCCAACTCGGTTTTACAGTGAAAACGGCAGGCACTTCAAACCGGCACTAGGAAACAGACTGAGAAACCAGAGTAAGGGTTTCTCCTGCAACCCGTTCCCTTTGTGCTGGATGAACGAACGTCTCTCCACATGCTCAGTTCTGAGAGATAATTGTGTGTGAAAGCCGTCCTTCACCTAGCTTGAAGGGAACACAAAGTTTCTTTTCAGTTGCAAACTCCACTCCATACATATATATGGGGAGGTACAAGCTCCAACTCGGTTTTACAGTGAAAACGGCAGGCACTTCAAACCGGCACTAGGAAACAGACTGGGAAACCAGAGTAAGGGTTTCTCCTGCAACCCGTTCCCTTTGTGCTGGATGAACGAACGTCTCTCCACATACTGAGTTCTGAGAGATAAGTGTGTGTGAAAGCCGTCCTTCAACTAGCTTGAAGGGAACACAAAGTTTCTTTTCAGTTGCAAACTCCAATCCATACATATATATGGGGAGGTACAAGCTCCAACTCGGTTTTACAGTGAAAACGGCAGGCACTTCAAACCGGCACTAGGAAACAGACTGAGAAACCCGAGTAAGGGTTTCTCCTGCAACCCGTTCACTTTGTGCTGGATGAACGAACGTCTCTCCACATGCTCAGTTCTGAGAGATAAGTGTGTGTGAAAGCCGTCCTTCACCTAGCTTGAAGGGAACACAAAGTTTCTTTTCAGTTGCAAACTCCACTGCATACATATATATGGTTAGGTACAAGCTCCAACTCGGTTTTACAGTGAAAACGGCAGGCACTTCAAACCGGCACTAGGAAACAGACTGAGAAACCCGAGTAAGGGTTTCTCCTGCAACCCGTTCCCTTTGTGCTGGATGAACGAACGTCTCTGCACATGCTCAGTTCTGAGAGATAATTGTGTGTGAAAGCCGTCCTTCACCTAGCTTGAAGGGAACACAAAGTTTCTTTTCAGTTGCAAACTCCACTCCATACATATATATGGGCAGGTACAAGCTCCAACTCGGTTTTACAGTGAAAACGGCAGGCACTTCAAACCGGCACTAGGAAACAGACTGGGAAACCAGAGTAAGGGTTTCTCCTGCAACCCGTTCCCTTTGTGCTGGATGAACGAACGTCTCTGCACATGCTCAGTTCTGAGAGATAAGTGTGTTTGAAAGCCGTCCTTCACCTAGCTTGAAGGGAACACAAAGTTTCTTTTCAGTTGCAAACTCCACTCCATACATATATATGGGGAGGTACAAGCTCCAACTCGGTTTTACAGTGAAAACGGCAGGCACTTCAAACCGGCACTAGGAAACAGACTGGGAAACCCGAGTAAGGGTTTCTCCTGCAACCCGTTCCCTTTGTGCTGGATGAACGAACGTCTCTCCACATGCTCAGTTCTGAGAGATAAGTGTGTGTGAAAGCCGTCCTTCACCTAGCTTGAAGGGAACACAAAGTTTCTTTTCAGTTGCAAACTCCACTGCATACATATATATGGGGAGGAACAAGCTCCAACTCGGTTTTACATTGAAAACGGCAGGCACTTCAAACCGGCACTAGGAAACAGACTGAGAAACCAGAGTAAGGGTTTCTCCTGCAACCCGTTCCCTTTGTGCTGGATGAACGAACGTCTCTCCACATGCTCAGTTCTGAGAGATAATTGTGTGTGAAAGCCGTCCTTCACCTAGCTTGAAGGGAACACAAAGTTTCTTTTCAGTTGCAAACTCCACTCCATACATATATATGGGCAGGTACAAGCTCCAACTCGGTTTTACAGTGAAAACGGCAGGCACTTCAAACCGGCACTAGGAAACAGACTGGGAAACCAGATTAAGGGTTTCTCCTGCAACCCGTTCCCTTTGTGCTGGATGAACGAACGTCTCTGCACATGCTCAGTTCTGAGAGATAAGTGTGTTTGAAAGCCGTCCTTCACCTAGCTTGAAGGGAACACAAAGTTTCTTTTCAGTTGCAAACCCCACTCCATACATATATATGGGGAGGTACAAGCTCCAACTCGGTTTTACAGTGAAAACGGCAGGCACTTCAAACCGTCACTAGGAAACAGACTGGGAAACCAGAGTAAGGGTTTCTCCTGCAACCCGTTCCCTTTGTGCTGGATGAACGAACGTCTCTCCACATGCTCAGTTCTGAGAGATAAGTGTGTGTGAAAGCCGTCCTTCACATAGCTTGAAGGGAACACAAAGTTTCTTTTCAGTTGCAAACTCCACTCCATACATATATATGGGGAGGAACAAGCTCTAACTCGGTTTTACAGTAAAAACGGCAGGCACTTCAAACCTGCACTAGAAAACAGACTGAGAAACCAGAGTAAGGGTTTCTCCTGCAACCCGTTCCCTTTGTGCTGGATGAACGAACGTCTCTCCACATGCTCAGTTCTAAGAGATAATTGTGTGTGAAAGCCGTCCTTCACCTAGCTTGAAGGGAACACATAGTTTATTTTCAGTTGCCAACTACACTGCATACATATATATGGGGAGGTACAAGCTCCAACTCGGTTTTACACTGAAAACGGCAGGCACTTCAAACCGGCACTAGGAAACAGACTGAGAAACCAGAGTAAGGGTTTCTCCTGCAACCCGTTCCCTTTGTGCTGGATGAACGAACGTCTCTCCACATGCTCAGTTCTGAGAGATAAGTGTGTGTGAAAGCCGTCCTTCACCTAGCTTGAAGGGAACACAAAGTTTCTTTTCAGTTGCAAACTCCACTCCATACATATATATGGGAAGGTACAAGCTCCAACTCGGTTTTACAGTGAAAACGGCAGGCACTTCAAACCGGCACTAGGAAACAGACTGGGAAACCAGAGTAAGGGTTTCTCCTGCAACCCGTTCCCTTTGTGCTGGATGAACGAACGTCTCTCCACATGCTCAGTTCTGAGAGATAAGTGAGTGTGAAAGCCGTCCTTCACCTAGCTTGAATGGAACACAAAGATTCTTTTCAGTTGCAAACTCCAATCCATACATATATATGGGGAGGAACAAGCTCCAACTCGGTTTTACAGTGAAAACGGCAGGCACATCAAAGCGGCACTAGGAAACAGACTGAGAAACCAGAGTAAGGGTTTCTCCTGCAACCCGGTCCCTTTGTGCTGGATGAACGAACGTCTCTCCGCATGCTCAGTTCTGAGAGATAAGTGTGTGTGAAAGCCGTCCTTCACCTAGCTTGAAGGGAACACAAAGTTTCTTTTCAGTTGCAAACTCCACTCCATACATATATATGGGGAGGTACAAGCTCCAACTCGGTTTTACAGTGAAAACGGCAGGCACTTCAAACCGGCACTAGGAAACAGACTGAGAAACCAGAGTAAGGGTTTCTCCTGCAACCCGTTCCCTTTGTGCTGGATGAACGAACGTCTCTCCACATGCTCAGTTCTGAGAGATAAGTGTGTGTGAAAGCCGTCCTTCACCTAGCTTGAAGGGAACACAAAGTTTCTTTTCATTTGCAAACTCCACTCCATACATATATATGGGGAGGTACAAGCTCCAACTCGGTTTTACAGTGAAAACGGCAGGCACTTCAAACCGGCACTAGGAAACAGACTGAGAAACCAGAGTAAGGGTTTCTCCTGCAACCCGTTCCCTTTGTGCTGGATGAACGAACGTCTCTCCACATGCTCAGTTCTGAGAGATAAGTGTGTGTGAAAGCCGTCTTTCACCTAGCTTGAATGGAACACAAAGATTCTTTTCAGTTGCAAACTCCAATCCATACATATATATGGGGAGGAACAAGCTCCAACTCGGTTTTACAGTGAAAACGGCAGGCACATCAAAGCGGCACTAGGAAACAGACTGAGAAACCAGAGTAAGGGTTTCTCCTGCAACCCGTTCCCTTTGTGCTGGATGAACGAACGTCTCTCCACATGCTCAGTTCTGAGAGATAAGTGTGTGTGAAAGCCGTCCTTCACCTAGCTTGAAGGGAACACAAAGTTTCTTTTCAGTTGCAAACTCCACTCCATACATATATATGGGGAGGTACAAGCTCCAACTCGGTTTTACAGTGAAAACGGCAGGCACTTCAAACCGGCACTAGGAAACAGACTGAGAAACCAGAGTAAGGGTTTCTCCTGCAACCCGTTCCCTTTGTGCTGGATGAACGAACGTCTCTCCACATGCTCAGTTCTGAGAGATAAGTGTGTGTGAAAGCCGTCCTTCACCTAGCTTGAAGGGAACACAAAGTTTCTTTTCAGTTGCCAACTCCACTCCATACATATATATGGGGAGGTACAAGCTCCAACTCGGTTTTACAGTGAAAACGGCAGGCACTTCAAACCGGCACTAGGAAACAGACTGAGAAACCAGAGTAAGGGTTTCTCCTGCAACCCGTTCCCTTTGTGCTGGATGAACGAACGTCTCTCCACATGCTCAGTTCTGAGAGATAATTGTGTGTGAAAGCCGTCCTTCACCTAGCTTGAAGGGAACACAAAGTTTCTTTTCAGTTGCAAACTCCACTCCATACATATATATGGGGAGGTACAAGCTCCAACTCGGTTTTACAGTGAAAACGGCAGGCACTTCAAACCGGCACTAGGAAACAGACTGAGAAACCAGAGTAAGGGTTTCTCCTGCAACCCGTTCCCTTTCTGCTGGATGAACGAACGTCTCTCCACATGCTCAGTTCTGAGAGATAATTGTGTGTGAAAGCCGTCCTTCACCTAGCTTGAAGGGAACACAAAGTTTCTTTTCAGTTGCAAACTCCACTCCATACATATATATGGGCAGGTACAAGCTCCAACTCGGTTTTACAGTGAAAACGGCAGGCACTTCAAACCGGCACTAGGAAACAGACTGGGAAACCAGAGTAAGGGTTTCTCCTGCAACCCGTTCACTTTGTGCTGGATGAACGAACGTCTCTCCACATGCTCAGTTCTGAGAGATAAGTGTGTGTGAAGGCCGTCCTTCACCTAGCTTGAAGGGAACACAAAGTTTCTTTTCAGTTGCAAACTCCACTGCATACATATATATGGGGAGGAACAAGCTCCAACTCGGTTTTACATTGAAAACGGCAGGCACTTCAAACCGGCCCTAGGAAACAGACTGAGAAACCAGAGTAAGGGTTTCTCCTGCAACCCGTTCCCTTTGTGCTGGATGAACGAACGTCTCTGCACATGCTCAGTTCTGAGAGATAAGTGTGTTTGAAAGCCGTCCTTCACCTAGCTTGAAGGGAACACAAAGTTTCTTTTCAGTTGCAAACTCCACTCCATACATATATATGGGCAGGTACAAGCTCCAACTCGGTTTTACAGTGAAAACGGCAGGCACTTCAAACCGGCACTAGGAAACAGACTGGGAAACCAGAGTAAGGGTTTCTCCTGCAACCCGTTCCCTTTGTGCTGGATGAACGAACGTCTCTCCACATGCTCAGTTCTGAGAGATAAGTGTGTGTGAAAGCCGTCCTTCACCTAGCTTGAAGGGAACACAAAGTTTCTTTTCAGTTGCAAACTCCACTCCATACATACATATGGGGAGGAACAAGCTCTAACTCGGTTTTACAGTAAAAACGGCAGGCACTTCAAACCGTCACTAGAAAACAGACTGAGAAACCAGAGTAAGGGTTTCTCCTGCAACCCGTTCCCTTTGTGCTGGATGAACGAACGTCTCTCCACATGCTCCGTTCTGAGAGATAATTGTGTGTGAAAGCCGTCCTTCACCTAGCTTGAAGGGAACACATAGTTTATTTTCAGTTGCCAACTACACTGCATACATATATATGGGGAGGTACAAGCTCCAACTCGGTTTTACACTGAAAACGGCAGGCACTTCAAACCGGCACTAGGAAACAGACTGAGAAACCAGAGTAAGGGTTTCTCCTGCAACCCGTTCCCTTTGTGCTGGATGAACGAACGTCTCTCCACATGCTCAGTTCTGAGAGATAAGTGTGTGTGAAAGCCGTCCTTCACCTAGCTTGAAGGGAACACAAAGTTTCTTTTCAGTTGCAAACTCCACTCCATACATATATATGGGGAGGTACAAGCTCCAACTCGGTTTTACAGTGAAAACGGCAGGCACTTCAAACCGGCACTAGGAAACAGACTGAGAAACCAGAGTAAGGGTTTCTCCTGCAACCCGTTCCCTTTGTGCTGGATGAACGAACGTCTCTCCACATGCTCAGTTCTGAGAGATAAGTGTGTGTGAAAGCCGTCTTTCACCTAGCTTGAATGGAACACAAAGATTCTTTTCAGTTGCAAACTCCAATCCATACATATATATGGGGAGGAACAAGCTCCAACTCGGTTTTACAGTGAAAACGGCAGGCACATCAAAGCGGCACTAGGAAACAGACTGAGAAACCAGAGTAAGGGTTTCTCCTGCAACCCGTTCCCTTTGTGCTGGATGAACGAACGTCTCTCCACATGCTCAGTTCTGAGAGATAAGTGTGTGTGAAAGCCGTCCTTCACCTAGCTTGAAGGGAACACAAAGTTTCTTTTCAGTTGCAAACTCCACTCCATACATATATATGGGGAGGTACAAGCTCCAACTCGGTTTTACAGTGAAAACGGCAGGCACTTCAAACCGGCACTAGGAAACAGACTGAGAAACCAGAGTAAGGGTTTCTCCTGCAACCCGTTCCCTTTGTGCTGGATGAACGAACGTCTCTCCACATGCTCAGTTCTGAGAGATAAGTGTGTGTGAAAGCCGTCCTTCACCTAGCTTGAAGGGAACACAAAGTTTCTTTTCAGTTGCAAACTCCACTGCATACATATATATGGGGAGGTACAAGCTCCAACTCGGTTTTACAGTGAAAACGGCAGGCACTTCAAACCGGCACTAGGAAACAGACTGAGAAACCAGAGTAAGGGTTTCTCCTGCAACCCGTTCCCTTTGTGCTGGATGAACGAACGTCTCTCCACATGCTCAGTTCTGAGAGATAATTGTGTGTGAAAGCCGTCCTTCACCTAGCTTGAAGGGAACACAAAGTTTCTTTTCAGTTGCAAACTCCACTCCATACATATATATGGGCAGGTACAAGCTCCAACTCGGTTTTACAGTGAAAACGGCAGGCACTTCAAACCGGCACTAGGAAACAGACTGGGAAACCAGAGTAAGGGTTTCTCCTGCAACCCGTTCACTTTGTGCTGGATGAACGAACGTCTCTCCACATGCTCAGTTCTGAGAGATAAGTGTGTGTGAAGGCCGTCCTTCACCTAGCTTGAAGGGAACACAAAGTTTCTTTTCAGTTGCAAACTCCACTGCATACATATATATGGGGAGGAACAAGCTCCAACTCGGTTTTACATTGAAAACGGCAGGCACTTCAAACCGGCCCTAGGAAACAGACTGAGAAACCAGAGTAAGGGTTTCTCCTGCAACCCGTTCCCTTTGTGCTGGATGAACGAACGTCTCTGCACATGCTCAGTTCTGAGAGATAAGTGTGTTTGAAAGCCGTCCTTCACCTAGCTTGAAGGGAACACAAAGTTTCTTTTCAGTTGCAAACTCCACTCCATACATATATATGGGGAGGTACAAGCTCCAACTCGGTTTTACAGTGAAAACGGCAGGCACTTCAAACCGTCACTAGGAAACAGACTGGGAAACCAGAGTAAGGGTTTCTCCTGCAACCCGTTCCCTTTGTGCTGGATGAACGAACGTCTCTCCACATGCTCAGTTCTGAGAGATAAGTGTGTGTGAAAGCCGTCCTTCACCTAGCTTGAAGGGAACACAAAGTTTCTTTTCAGTTGCAAACTCCACTCCATACATACATATGGGGAGGAACAAGCTCTAACTCGGTTTTACAGTAAAAACGGCAGGCACTTCAAACCGTCACTAGAAAACAGACTGAGAAACCAGAGTAAGGGTTTCTCCTGCAACCCGTTCCCTTTGTGCTGGATGAACGAACGTCTCTCCACATGCTCCGTTCTGAGAGATAATTGTGTGTGAAAGCCGTCCTTCACCTAGCTTGAAGGGAACACATAGTTTATTTTCAGTTGCCAACTACACTGCATACATATATATGGGGAGGTACAAGCTCCAACTCGGTTTTACACTGAAAACGGCAGGCACTTCAAACCGGCACTAGGAAACAGACTGAGAAACCAGAGTAAGGGTTTCTCCTGCAACCCGTTCCCTTTGTGCTGGATGAACGAACGTCTCTCCACATGCTCAGTTCTGAGAGATAAGTGTGTGTGAAAGCCGTCCTTCACCTAGCTTGAAGGGAACACAAAGTTTCTTTTCAGTTGCAAACTCCACTCCATACATATATATGGGAAGGTACAAGCTCCAACTCGGTTTTACAGTGAAAACGGCAGGCACTTCAAACCGGCACTAGGAAACAGACTGGGAAACCAGAGTAAGGGTTTCTCCTGCAACCCGTTCCCTTTGTGCTGGATGAACGAACGTCTCTCCACATGCTCAGTTCTGAGAGATAAGTGTGTGTGAAAGCCGTCTTTCACCTAGCTTGAATGGAACACAAAGATTCTTTTCAGTTGCAAACCCCAATCCATACATATATATGGGGAGGAACAAGCTCCAACTCGGTTTTACAGTGAAAACGGCAGGCACATCAAAGCGGCACTAGGAAACAGACTGAGAAACCAGAGTAAGGGTTTCTCCTGCAACCCGTTCCCTTTGTGCTGGATGAACGAACGTCTCTCCACATGCTCAGTTCTGAGAGATAAGTGTGTGTGAAAGCCGTCCTTCACCTAGCTTGAAGGGAACACAAAGTTTCTTTTCAGTTGCAAACTCCACTCCATACATATATATGGGGAGGTACAAGCTCCAACTCGGTTTTACAGTGAAAACGGCAGGCACTTCAAACCGGCACTAGGAAACAGACTGAGAAACCAGAGTAAGGGTTTCTCCTGCAACCCGTTCCCTTTGTGCTGGATGAACGAACGTCTCTCCACATGCTCAGTTCTGAGAGATAAGTGTGTGTGAAAGCCGTCCTTCACCTAGCTTGAAGGGAACACAAAGTTTCTTTTCAGTTGCAAACTCCACTCCATACATATATATGGGCAGGTACAAGCTCCAACTCGGTTTTACAGTGAAAACGGCAGGCACTTCAAACCGGCACTAGGAAACAGACTGAGAAACCAGAGTAAGGGTTTCTCCTGCAACCCGTTCACTTTGTGCTGGATGAACGAACGTCTCTCCACATGCTCATTTCTGAGAGATAAGTGTGTGTGAAAGCCGTCCTTCACCTAGCTTGAAGGGAACACAAAGTTTCTTTTCAGTTGCAAACTCCACTGCATACATATATATGGGCAGGTACAAGCTCCAACTCGGTTTTACAGTGAAAACGGCAGGCACTTCAAACCGGCACTAGGAAACAGACTGAGAAACCAGAGTAAGGGTTTCTCCTGCAACCCGTTCCCTTTGTGCTGGATGAACGAACGTCTCTCCACATGCTCAGTTCTGAGAGATAATTGTGTGTGAAAGCCGTCCTTCACCTAGCTTGAAGGGAACACAAAGTTTCTTTTCAGTTGCAAACTCCACTCCATACATATATATGGGCAGGTACAAGCTCCAACTCGGTTTTACAGTGAAAACGGGAGGCACTTCAAACCGGCACTAGGAAACAGACTGGGAAACCAGAGTAAGGGTTTCTCCTGCAACCCGTTCACTTTGTGCTGGATGAACGAACGTCTCTCCACATGCTCAGTTCTGAGAGATAAGTGTGTGTGAAAGCCGTCCTTCACCTAGCTTGAAGGGAACACAAAGTTTCTTTTCAGTTGCAAACTCCACTGTATACATATATATGGGGTGATACAAGCTCCAACTCGGTTTTACAGTGAAAACGGCAGGCACTTCAAACCGGCACTAGGAAACAGACTGGGAAACCGGAGTAAGGGTTTCCCCTGCAACCCGTTCCCTTTGTGCAGGATGAACGAACGTCTCTCCACATGCTCAGGTCTGAGAGATAAGTGTGTTTGAAAGCCGTCCTTCACCTAGCTTGAAGGGAACACAAAGTTTCTTTTCAGTTGCCAACTCCACTCCATACATATATATGGGGAGGTACAAGCTCCAACTCGGTTTTACAGTGAAAACGGCAGGCACTTCAAACCGGCACTAGGTAACAGACTGAGAAACCAGAGTAAGGGTTTCTCCTGCAACCCGTTCCCTTTGTGCTGGATGAACGAACGTCTCTCCACGTGCTCAGTTCTGAGAGATAATTGTGTGTGAAAGCCGTCCTTCACCTAGCTTGAAGGGAACACATAGTTTATTTTCAGTTGCCAACTACACTGCATACATATATATGGGGAGGTACAAGCTCCAACTCGGTTTTACAGTGAAAACGGCAGGCACTTCAAACCGGCACTAGGAAACAGACTGAGAAACCAGAGTAAGGGTTTCTCCTGCAACCCGTTCCCTTTGTGCTGGATGAACGAACGTCTCTCCACATGCTCAGTTCTGAGAGATAAGTGTGTGTGAAAGCCGTCTTTCACCTAGCTTGAATGGAACACAAAGATTCTTTTCAGTTGCAAACTCCAATCCATACATATATATGGGGAGGAACAAGCTCCAACTCGGTTTTACAGTGAAAACGGCAGGCACATCAAAGCGGCACTAGGAAACAGACTGGGAAACCAGAGTAAGGGTTTCTCCTGCAACCCGTTCCCTTTGTGCTGGATGAACGAACGTCTCTCCACATGCTCAGTTCTGAGAGATAAGTGTGTGTGAAAGCCGTCCTTCACCTAGCTTGAAGGGAACACAAAGTTTCTTTTCAGTTGCAAACTCCACTGCATACATATATATGGGGAGGTACAAGCTCCAACTCGGTTTTACAGTGAAAACGGCAGGCACTTCAAACCGGCACTAGGAAACAGACTGAGAAACCAGAGTAAGGGTTTCTCCTGCAACCCGTTCCCTTTGTGCTGGATGAACGAACGTCTCTCCACATGCTCAGTTCTGAGAGATAATTGTGTGTGAAAGCCGTCCTTCACCTAGCTTGAAGGGAACACAAAGTTTCTTTTCAGTTGCAAACTCCACTCCATACATATATATGGGCAGGTACAAGCTCCAACTCGGTTTTACAGTGAAAACGGGAGGCACTTCAAACCGGCACTAGGAAACAGACTGGGAAACCAGAGTAAGGGTTTCTCCTGCAACCCGTTCCCTTTGTGCTGGATGAACGAACGTCTCTCCACATGCTCAGTTCTGAGAGATAAGTGTGTGTGAAAGCCGTCCTTCACCTAGCTTGAAGGGAACACAAAGTTTCTTTTCAGTTGCAAACTCCACTGTATACATATATATGGGGTGGTACAAGCTCCAACTCGGTTTTACAGTGAAAACGGCAGGCACTTCAAACCGGCACTAGGAAACAGACTGGGAAACCGGAGTAAGGGTTTCTCCTGCAACCCGTTCCCTTTGTGCAGGATGAACGAACGTCTCTCCACATGCTCAGTTCTGAGAGATAATTGTGTGTGAAAGCCGTCCTTCACCTAGCTTGAAGGGAACACATAGTTTATTTTCAGTTGCCAACTACACTGCATACATATATATGGGGAGGTACAAGCTCCAACTCGGTTTTACAGTGAAAAAGGCAGGCACTTCAAACCGGCACTAGGAAACAGACTGAGAAACCAGAGTAAGGGTTTCTCCTGCAACCCGTTCCCTTTGTGCTGGATGAACGAACGTCTCTCCACATGCTCAGTTCTGAGAGATAAGTGTGTGTGAAAGCCGTCTTTCACCTAGCTTGAATGGAACACAAAGATTCTTTTCAGTTGCAAACTCCAATCCATACATATATATGGGGAGGAACAAGCTCCAACTCGGTTTTACAGTGAAAACGGCAGGCACATCAAAGCGGCACTAGGAAACAGACTGGGAAACCAGAGTAAGGGTTTCTCCTGCAACCCGTTCCCTTTGTGCTGGATGAACGAACGTCTCTCCACATGCTCAGTTCTGAGAGATAAGTGTGTGTGAAAGCCGTCCTTCACCTAGCTTGAAGGGAACACAAAGTTTCTTTTCAGTTGCAAACTCCACTGCATACATATATATGGGGAGGTACAAGCTCCAACTCGGTTTTACAGTGAAAACGGCAGGCACTTCAAACCGGCACTAGGAAACAGACTGAGAAACCAGAGTAAGGGTTTCTCCTGCAACCCGTTCCCTTTGTGCTGGATGAACGAACGTCTCTCCACATGCTCAGTTCTGAGAGATAATTGTGTGTGAAAGCCGTCCTTCACCTAGCTTGAAGGGAACACAAAGTTTCTTTTCAGTTGCAAACTCCACTCCATACATATATATGGGCAGGTACAAGCTCCAACTCGGTTTTACAGTGAAAACGGCAGGCACTTCAAACCGGCACTAGGAAACAGACTGGGAAACCACAGTAAGGGTTTCTCCTGCAACCCGTTCACTTTGTGCTGGATGAACGAACGTCTCTCCACATGCTCAGTTCTGAGAGATAAGTGTGTGTGAAAGCCGTCCTTCACCTAGCTTGAAGGGAACACAAAGTTTCTTTTCAGTTGCAAACTCCACTGCATACATATATATGGGGTGGTACAAGCTCCAACTCGGTTTTACAGTGAAAACGGCAGGCACTTCAAACCGGCACTAGGAAACAGACTGAGAAACCAGAGTAAGGGTTTCTCCTGCAACCCGTTCCCTTTGTGCTGGATGAACGAACGTCTCTCCACATGCTCAGTTCTGAGAGATAGTTGTGTGTGAAAGCCGTCCTTCACCTAGCTTGAAGGGAACACAAAGTTTCTTTTCAGTTGCAAACTCCACTCCATACATATATATGGGCAGGTACAAGCTCCAACTCGGTTTTACAGTGAAAACGGCAGGCACTTCAAACCGGCACTAGGAAACAGACTGGGAAACCAGAGTAAGGGTTTCTCCTGCAACCCGTTCCCTTTGTGCTGGATGAACGAACGTCTCTCCACATGCTCAGTTCTGAGAGATAAGTGTGTGTGAAAGCCGTCCTTCACCTAGCTTGAAGGGAACACAAAGTTTCTTTTCAGTTGCAAACTCCACTCCATACATATATATGGGCAGGTACAAGCTCCAACTCGGTTTTACAGTGAAAACGGCAGGCACTTCAAACCGGCACTAGGAAACAGACTGGGAAACCAGAGTAAGGGTTTCTCCTGCAACCCGTTCCCTTTGTGCTGGATGAACGAACGTCTCTCCACATGCTCAGTTCTGAGAGATAAGTGTGTGTGAAAGCCGTCCTTCACCTAGCTTGAAGGGAACACAAAGTTTCTTTTCAGTTGCAAACTCCACTCCATACATACATATGGGGAGGAACAAGCTCTAACTCGGTTTTACAGTAAAAACGGCAGGCACTTCAAACCGTCACTAGAAAACAGACTGAGAAACCAGAGTAAGGGTTTCTCCTGCAACCCGTTCCCTTTGTGCTGGATGAACGAACGTCTCTCCACATGCTCCGTTCTGAGAGATAATTGTGTGTGAAAGCCGTCCTTCACCTAGCTTGAAGGGAACACATAGTTTATTTTCAGTTGCCAACTACACTGCATACATATATATGGGGAGGTACAAGCTCCAACTCGGTTTTACACTGAAAACGGCAGGCACTTCAAACCGGCACTAGGAAACAGACTGAGAAACCAGAGTAAGGGTTTCTCCTGCAACCCGTTCCCTTTGTGCTGGATGAACGAACGTCTCTCCACATGCTCAGTTCTGAGAGATAAGTGTGTGTGAAAGCCGTCCTTCACCTAGCTTGAAGGGAACACAAAGTTTCTTTTCAGTTGCAAACTCCACTCCATACATATATATGGGAAGGTACAAGCTCCAACTCGGTTTTACAGTGAAAACGGCAGGCACTTCAAACCGGCACTAGGAAACAGACTGGGAAACCAGAGTAAGGGTTTCTCCTGCAACCCGTTCCCTTTGTGCTGGATGAACGAACGTCTCTCCACATGCTCAGTTCTGAGAGATAAGTGTGTGTGAAAGCCGTCTTTCACCTAGTTGAATGGAACACAAAGATTCTTTTCAGTTGCAAACCCCAATCCATACATATATATGGGGAGGAACAAGCTCCAACTCGGTTTTACAGTGAAAACGGCAGGCACATCAAAGCGGCACTAGGAAACAGACTGAGAAACCAGAGTAAGGGTTTCTCCTGCAACCCGTTCCCTTTGTGCTGGATGAACGAACGTCTCTCCACATGCTCAGTTCTGAGAGATAATTGTGTGTGAAAGCCGTCCTTCACCTAGCTTGAAGGGAACACAAAGTTTCTTTTCAGTTGCAAACTCCACTCCATACATATATATGGGCAGGTACAAGCTCCAACTCGGTTTTACAGTGAAAACGGGAGGCACTTCAAACCGGCACTAGGAAACAGACTGGGAAACCAGAGTAAGGGTTTCTCCTGCAACCCGTTCACTTTGTGCTGGATGAACGAACGTCTCTCCACATGCTCAGTTCTGAGAGATAAGTGTGTGTGAAAGCCGTCCTTCACCTAGCTTGAAGGGAACACAAAGTTTCTTTTCAGTTGCAAACTCCACTGTATACATATATATGGGGTGGTACAAGCTCCAACTCGGTTTTACAGTGAAAACGGCAGGCACTTCAAACCGGCACTAGGAAACAGACTGGGAAACCGGAGTAAGGGTTTCTCCTGCAACCCGTTCCCTTTGTGCAGGATGAACGAACGTCTCTCCACATGCTCAGGTCTGAGAGATAAGTGTGTTTGAAAGCCGTCCTTCACCTAGCTTGAAGGGAACACAAAGTTTCTTTTCAGTTGCCAACTCCACTCCATACATATATATGGGGAGGTACAAGCTCCAACTCGGTTTTACAGTGAAAACGGCAGGCACTTCAAACCGGCACTAGGTAACAGACTGAGAAACCAGAGTAAGGGTTTCTCCTGCAACCCGTTCCCTTTGTGCTGGATGAACGAACGTCTCTCCACATGCTCAGTTCTGAGAGATAATTGTGTGTGAAAGCCGTCCTTCACCTAGCTTGAAGGGAACACATAGTTTATTTTCAGTTGCCAACTACACTGCATACATATATATGGGGAGGTACAAGCTCCAACTCGGTTTTACAGTGAAAACGGCAGGCACTTCAAACCGGCACTAGGAAACAGACTGAGAAACCAGAGTAAGGGTTTCTCCTGCAACCCTTTCCCTTTGTGCTGGATGAACGAACGTCTCTCCACATGCTCAGTTCTGAGAGATAAGTGTGTGTGAAAGCCGTCTTTCACCTAGCTTGAATGGAACACAAAGATTCTTTTCAGTTGCAAACTCCAATCCATACATATATATGGGGAGGAACAAGCTCCAACTCGGTTTTACAGTGAAAACGGCAGGCACATCAAAGCGGCACTAGGAAACAGACTGGGAAACCAGAGTAAGGGTTTCTCCTGCAACCCGTTCCCTTTGTGCTGGATGAACGAACGTCTCTCCACATGCTCAGTTCTGAGAGATAAGTGTGTGTGAAAGCCGTCCTTCACCTAGCTTGAAGGGAACACAAAGTTTCTTTTCAGTTGCAAACTCCACTCCATACATATATATGGGGAGGTACAAGCTCCAACTCGGTTTTACAGTGAAAACGGCAGGCACTTCAAACCGGCACTAGGAAACAGACTGAGAAACCAGAGTAAGGGTTTCTCCTGCAACCCGTTCCCTTTGTGCTGGATGAACGAACGTCTCTCCACATGCTCAGTTCTGAGAGATAATTGTGTGTGAAAGCCGTCCTTCACCTAGCTTGAAGGGAACACAAAGTTTCTTTTCAGTTGCAAACTCCACTCCATACATATATATGGGCAGGTACAAGCTCCAACTCGGTTTTACAGTGAAAACGGGAGGCACTTCAAACCGGCACTAGGAAACAGACTGGGAAACCAGAGTAAGGGTTTCTCCTGCAACCCGTTCCCTTTGTGCTGGATGAACGAACGTCTCTCCACATGCTCAGTTCTGAGAGATAAGTGTGTGTGAAAGCCGTCCTTCACCTAGCTTGAAGGGAACACAAAGTTTCTTTTCAGTTGCAAACTCCACTGTATACATATATATGGGGTGGTACAAGCTCCAACTCGGTTTTACAGTGAAAACGGCAGGCACTTCAAACCGGCACTAGGAAACAGACTGGGAAACCGGAGTAAGGGTTTCTCCTGCAACCCGTTCCCTTTGTGCAGGATGAACGAACGTCTCTCCACATGCTCAGTTCTGAGAGATAATTGTGTGTGAAAGCCGTCCTTCACCTAGCTTGAAGGGAACACATAGTTTATTTTCAGTTGCCAACTACACTGCATACATATATATGGGGAGGTACAAGCTCCAACTCGGTTTTACAGTGAAAAAGGCAGGCACTTCAAACCGGCACTAGGAAACAGACTGAGAAACCAGAGTAAGGGTTTCTCCTGCAACCCGTTCCCTTTGTGCTGGATGAACGAACGTCTCTCCACATGCTCAGTTCTGAGAGATAAGTGTGTGTGAAAGCCGTCTTTCACCTAGCTTGAATGGAACACAAAGATTCTTTTCAGTTGCAAACTCCAATCCATACATATATATGGGGAGGAACAAGCTCCAACTCGGTTTTACAGTGAAAACGGCAGGCACATCAAAGCGGCACTAGGAAACAGACTGGGAAACCAGAGTAAGGGTTTCTCCTGCAACCCGTTCCCTTTGTGCTGGATGAACGAACGTCTCTCCACATGCTCAGTTCTGAGAGATAAGTGTGTGTGAAAGCCGTCCTTCACCTAGCTTGAAGGGAACACAAAGTTTCTTTTCAGTTGCAAACTCCACTGCATACATATATATGGGGAGGTACAAGCTCCAACTCGGTTTTACAGTGAAAACGGCAGGCACTTCAAACCGGCACTAGGAAACAGACTGAGAAACCAGAGTAAGGGTTTCTCCTGCAACCCGTTCCCTTTGTGCTGGATGAACGAACGTCTCTCCACATGCTCAGTTCTGAGAGATAATTGTGTGTGAAAGCCGTCCTTCACCTAGCTTGAAGGGAACACAAAGTTTCTTTTCAGTTGCAAACTCCACTCCATACATATATATGGGCAGGTACAAGCTCCAACTCGGTTTTACAGTGAAAACGGCAGGCACTTCAAACCGGCACTAGGAAACAGACTGGGAAAACACAGTAAGGGTTTCTCCTGCAACCCGTTCACTTTGTGCTGGATGAACGAACGTCTCTCCACATGCTCAGTTCTGAGAGATAAGTGTGTGTGAAAGCCGTCCTTCACCTAGCTTGAAGGGAACACAAAGTTTCTTTTCAGTTGCAAACTCCACTGCATACATATATATGGGGTGGTACAAGCTCCAACTCGGTTTTACAGTGAAAACGGCAGGCACTTCAAACCGGCACTAGGAAACAGACTGAGAAACCAGAGTAAGGGTTTCTCCTGCAACCCGTTCCCTTTGTGCTGGATGAAAGAACGTCTCTCCACATGCTCAGTTCTGAGAGATAGTTGTGTGTGAAAGCCGTCCTTCACCTAGCTTGAAGGGAACACAAAGTTTCTTTTCAGTTGCAAACTCCACTCCATACATATATATGGGCAGGTACAAGCTCCAACTCGGTTTTACAGTGAAAACGGCAGGCACTTCAAACCGGCACTAGGAAACAGACTGGGAAACCAGAGTAAGGGTTTCTCCTGCAACCCGTTCCCTTTGTGCTGGATGAACGAACGTCTCTCCACATGCTCAGTTCTGAGAGATAAGTGTGTGTGAAAGCCGTCCTTCACCTAGCTTGAAGGGAACACAAAGTTTCTTTTCAGTTGCAAACTCCACTCCATACATATATATGGGCAGGTACAAGCTCCAACTCGGTTTTACAGTGAAAACGGCAGGCACTTCAAACCGGAACTAGGAAACAGACTGGGAAACCAGAGTAAGGGTTTCTCCTGCAACCCGTTCCCTTTGTGCTGGATGAACGAACGTCTCTCCACATACTGAGTTCTGAGAGATAAGTGTGTGTGAAGGCCGTCCTTCAACTAGCTTGAAGGGAACACAAAGTTTCTTTTCAGTTGCAAACTCCACTGCATACATATATATGGTTAGGTACAAGCTCCAACTCGGTTTTACAGTGAAAACGGCAGGCACTTCAAACCGGCACTAGGAAACAGACTGAGAAACCCGAGTAAGGGTTTCTCCTGCAACCCGTTCCCTTTGTGCTGGATGAACGAACGTCTCTCCACATGCTCAGTTCTGAGAGATAAGTGTGTGTGAAAGCCGTCCTTCACCTAGCTTGAAGGGAACACAAAGTTTCTTTTCAGTTGCAAACTCCACTGCATACATATATATGGGGAGGAACAAGCTCCAACTCGGTTTTACATTGAAAACGGCAGGCACTTCAAACCGGCACTAGGAAACAGACTGAGAAACCAGAGTAAGGGTTTCTCCTGCAACCCGTTCCCTTTGTGCTGGATGAACGAACGTCTCTCCACATGCTCAGTTCTGAGAGATAATTGTGTGTGAAAGCCGTCCTTCACCTAGCTTGAAGGGAACACAAAGTTTCTTTTCAGTTGCAAACTCCACTCCATACATATATATGGGCAGGTACAAGCTCCAACTCGGTTTTACAGTGAAAACGGCAGGCACTTCAAACCGGCACTAGGAAACAGACTGAGAAACCAGAGTAAGGGTTTCTCCTGCAACCCTTTCCCTTTGTGCTGGATGAACGAACGTCTCTCCACATGCTCAGTTCTGAGAGATAAGTGTGTGTGAAAGCCGTCTTTCACCTAGCTTGAATGGAACACAAAGATTCTTTTCAGTTGCAAACTCCAATCCATACATATATATGGGGAGGAACAAGCTCCAACTCGGTTTTACAGTGAAAACGGCAGGCACATCAAAGCGGCACTAGGAAACAGACTGGGAAACCAGAGTAAGGGTTTCTCCTGCAACCCGTTCCCTTTGTGCTGGATGAACGAACGTCTCTCCACATGCTCAGTTCTGAGAGATAAGTGTGTGTGAAAGCCGTCCTTCACCTAGCTTGAAGGGAACACAAAGTTTCTTTTCAGTTGCAAACTCCACTCCATACATATATATGGGGAGGTACAAGCTCCAACTCGGTTTTACAGTGAAAACGGCAGGCACTTCAAACCGGCACTAGGAAACAGACTGAGAAACCAGAGTAAGGGTTTCTCCTGCAACCCGTTCCCTTTGTGCTGGATGAACGAACGTCTCTCCACATGCTCAGTTCTGAGAGATAATTGTGTGTGAAAGCCGTCCTTCACCTAGCTTGAAGGGAACACAAAGTTTCTTTTCAGTTGCAAACTCCACTCCATACATATATATGGGCAGGTACAAGCTCCAACTCGGTTTTACAGTGAAAACGGGAGGCACTTCAAACCGGCACTAGGAAACAGACTGGGAAACCAGAGTAAGGGTTTCTCCTGCAACCCGTTCCCTTTGTGCTGGATGAACGAACGTCTCTCCACATGCTCAGTTCTGAGAGATAAGTGTGTGTGAAAGCCGTCCTTCACCTAGCTTGAAGGGAACACAAAGTTTCTTTTCAGTTGCAAACTCCACTGTATACATATATATGGGGTGGTACAAGCTCCAACTCGGTTTTACAGTGAAAACGGCAGGCACTTCAAACCGGCACTAGGAAACAGACTGGGAAACCGGAGTAAGGGTTTCTCCTGCAACCCGTTCCCTTTGTGCAGGATGAACGAACGTCTCTCCACATGCTCAGTTCTGAGAGATAATTGTGTGTGAAAGCCGTCCTTCACCTAGCTTGAAGGGAACACATAGTTTATTTTCAGTTGCCAACTACACTGCATACATATATATGGGGAGGTACAAGCTCCAACTCGGTTTTACAGTGAAAAAGGCAGGCACTTCAAACCGGCACTAGGAAACAGACTGAGAAACCAGAGTAAGGGTTTCTCCTGCAACCCGTTCCCTTTGTGCTGGATGAACGAACGTCTCTCCACATGCTCAGTTCTGAGAGATAAGTGTGTGTGAAAGCCGTCTTTCACCTAGCTTGAATGGAACACAAAGATTCTTTTCAGTTGCAAACTCCAATCCATACATATATATGGGGAGGAACAAGCTCCAACTCGGTTTTACAGTGAAAACGGCAGGCACATCAAAGCGGCACTAGGAAACAGACTGGGAAACCAGAGTAAGGGTTTCTCCTGCAACCCGTTCCCTTTGTGCTGGATGAACGAACGTCTCTCCACATGCTCAGTTCTGAGAGATAAGTGTGTGTGAAAGCCGTCCTTCACCTAGCTTGAAGGGAACACAAAGTTTCTTTTCAGTTGCAAACTCCACTGCATACATATATATGGGGAGGTACAAGCTCCAACTCGGTTTTACAGTGAAAACGGCAGGCACTTCAAACCGGCACTAGGAAACAGACTGAGAAACCAGAGTAAGGGTTTCTCCTGCAACCCGTTCCCTTTGTGCTGGATGAACGAACGTCTCTCCACATGCTCAGTTCTGAGAGATAATTGTGTGTGAAAGCCGTCCTTCACCTAGCTTGAAGGGAACACAAAGTTTCTTTTCAGTTGCAAACTCCACTCCATACATATATATGGGCAGGTACAAGCTCCAACTCGGTTTTACAGTGAAAACGGCAGGCACTTCAAACCGGCACTAGGAAACAGACTGGGAAAACACAGTAAGGGTTTCTCCTGCAACCCGTTCACTTTGTGCTGGATGAACGAACGTCTCTCCACATGCTCAGTTCTGAGAGATAAGTGTGTGTGAAAGCCGTCCTTCACCTAGCTTGAAGGGAACACAAAGTTTCTTTTCAGTTGCAAACTCCACTGCATACATATATATGGGGTGGTACAAGCTCCAACTCGGTTTTACAGTGAAAACGGCAGGCACTTCAAACCGGCACTAGGAAACAGACTGAGAAACCAGAGTAAGGGTTTCTCCTGCAACCCGTTCCCTTTGTGCTGGATGAAAGAACGTCTCTCCACATGCTCAGTTCTGAGAGATAGTTGTGTGTGAAAGCCGTCCTTCACCTAGCTTGAAGGGAACACAAAGTTTCTTTTCAGTTGCAAACTCCACTCCATACATATATATGGGCAGGTACAAGCTCCAACTCGGTTTTACAGTGAAAACGGCAGGCACTTCAAACCGGCACTAGGAAACAGACTGGGAAACCAGAGTAAGGGTTTCTCCTGCAACCCGTTCCCTTTGTGCTGGATGAACGAACGTCTCTCCACATGCTCAGTTCTGAGAGATAAGTGTGTGTGAAAGCCGTCCTTCACCTAGCTTGAAGGGAACACAAAGTTTCTTTTCAGTTGCAAACTCCACTCCATACATATATATGGGCAGGTACAAGCTCCAACTCGGTTTTACAGTGAAAACGGCAGGCAATTCAAACCGGCACTAGGAAACAGACTGGGAAACCAGAGTAAGGGTTTCTCCTGCAACCCGTTCCCTTTGTGCTGGATGAACGAACGTCTCTCCACATACTGAGTTCTGAGAGATAAGTGTGTGTGAAGGCCGTCCTTCAACTAGCTTGAAGGGAACACAAAGTTTCTTTTCAGTTGCAAACTCCACTGCATACATATATATGGTTAGGTACAAGCTCCAACTCGGTTTTACAGTGAAAACGGCAGGCACTTCAAACCGGCACTAGGAAACAGACTGAGAAACCCGAGTAAGGGTTTCTCCTGCAACCCGTTCCCTTTGTGCTGGATGAACGAACGTCTCTCCACATGCTCAGTTCTGAGAGATAAGTGTGTGTGAAAGCCGTCCTTCACCTAGCTTGAAGGGAACACAAAGTTTCTTTTCAGTTGCAAACTCCACTGCATACATATATATGGGGAGGAACAAGCTCCAACTCGGTTTTACATTGAAAACGGCAGGCACTTCAAACCGGCACTAGGAAACAGACTGAGAAACCAGAGTAAGGGTTTCTCCTGCAACCCGTTCCCTTTGTGCTGGATGAACGAACGTCTCTCCACATGCTCAGTTCTGAGAGATAATTGTGTGTGAAAGCCGTCCTTCACCTAGCTTGAAGGGAACACAAAGTTTCTTTTCAGTTGCAAACTCCACTCCATACATATATATGGGCAGGTACAAGCTCCAACTCGGTTTTACAGTGAAAACGGCAGGCACTTCAAACCGGCACTAGGAAACAGACTGGGAAACCAGAGTAAGGGTTTCTCCTGCAACCTGTTCCCTTTGTGCTGGATGAACGAACGTCTCTGCACATGCTCAGTTCTGAGAGATAAGTGTGTTTGAAAGCCGTCCTTCACCTAGCTTGAAGGGAACACAAAGTTTCTTTTCAGTTGCAAACTCCACTCCATACATATATATGGGGAGGAACAAGCTCCAACTCGGTTTTACAGTAAAAACGGCAGGCACTTCAAACCGGCACTAGAAAACAGACTGAGAAACCAGAGTAAGAGTTTCTCCTGCAACCCGTTCCCTTTGTGCTGGATGAACGAACGTCTCTCCACATGCTCAGTTCTGAGAGATAATTGTGTGTGAAAGCCGTCCTTCACCTAGCTTGAAGGGAACACATAGTTTATTTTCAGTTGCCAACTACACTGCATACATATATATGGGGAGGTACAAGCTCCAACTCGGTTTTACACTGAAAACGGCAGGCACTTCAAACCGGCACTAGGAAACAGACTGAGAAACCAGAGTAAGGGTTTCTCCTGCAACCCGTTCCCTTTGTGCTGGATGAAAGAACGTCTCTCCACATGCTCAGTTCTGAGAGATAGTTGTGTGTGAAAGCCGTCCTTCACCTAGCTTGAAGGGAACACAAAGTTTCTTTTCAGTTGCAAACTCCACTGCATACATATATATGGGGAGGAACAAGCTCCAACTCGGTTTTACATTGAAAATGGCAGGCACTTCAAACCGGCACTAGGAAACAGACTGAGAAACCAGAGTAAGGGTTTCTCCTGCAACCCGTTCCCTTTGTGCTGGATGAACGAACGTCTCTCCACATGCTCAGTTCTGAGAGATAATTGTGTGTGAAAGCCGTCCTTCACCTAGCTTGAAGGGAACACAAAGTTTCTTTTCAGTTGCAAACTCCACTCCATACATATATATGGGCAGGTACAAGCTCCAACTCGGTTTTACAGTGAAAACGGCAGGCACTTCAAACCGGCACTAGGAAACAGACTGGGAAACCAGAGTAAGGGTTTCTCCTGCAACCTGTTCCCTTTGTGCTGGATGAACGAACGTCTCTGCACATGCTCAGTTCTGAGAGATAAGTGTGTTTGAAAGCCGTCCTTCACCTAGCTTGAAGGGAACACAAAGTTTCTTTTCAGTTGCAAACTCCACTCCATACATATATATGGGGAGGAACAAGCTCCAACTCGGTTTTACAGTAAAAACGGCAGGCACTTCAAACCGGCACTAGAAAACAGACTGAGAAACCAGAGTAAGAGTTTCTCCTGCAACCCGTTCCCTTTGTGCTGGATGAACGAACGTCTCTCCACATGCTCAGTTCTGAGAGATAATTGTGTGTGAAAGCCGTCCTTCACCTAGCTTGAAGGGAACACATAGTTTATTTTCAGTTGCCAACTACACTGCATACATATATATGGGGAGGTACAAGCTCCAACTCGGTTTTACACTGAAAACGGCAGGCACTTCAAACCGGCACTAGGAAACAGACTGAGAAACCAGAGTAAGGGTTTCTCCTGCAACCCGTTCCCTTTGTGCTGGATGAAAGAACGTCTCTCCACATGCTCAGTTCTGAGAGATAGTTGTGTGTGAAAGCCGTCCTTCACCTAGCTTGAAGGGAACACAAAGTTTCTTTTCAGTTGCAAACTCCACTCCATACATATATATGGGGAGGTACAAGCACCAACTCGGTTTTACAGTGAAAACGGCAGGCACTTCAAACCGGCACTAGGAAACAGACTGAGAAACCAGAGTAAGGGTTTCTCCTGCAACCCGTTCCCTTTGTGCTGGATGAACGAACGTCTCTCCACATGCTCAGTTCTGAGAGATAATTGTGTGTGAAAGCCGTCCTTCACCTAGCTTGAAGGGAACACAAAGTTTCTTTTCAGTTGCAAACTCCACTCCATACATATATATGGGCAGGTACAAGCTCCAACTCGGTTTTACAGTGAAAACGGCAGGCACTTCAAACCGGCACTAGGAAACAGACTGGGAAACCACAGTAAGGGTTTCTCCTGCAACCCGTTCACTTTGTGCTGGATGAACGAACGTCTCTCCACATGCTCAGTTCTGAGAGATAAGTGTGTGTGAAAGCCGTCCTTCACCTAGCTTGAAGGGAACACAAAGTTTCTTTTCAGTTGCAAACTCCACTGCATACATATATATGGGGTGGTACAAGCTCCAACTCGGTTTTACAGTGAAAACGGCAGGCACTTCAAACCGGCACTAGGAAACAGACTGAGAAACCAGAGTAAGGGTTTCTCCTGCAACCCGTTCCCTTTGTGCTGGATGAAAGAACGTCTCTCCACATGCTCAGTTCTGAGAGATAGTTGTGTGTGAAAGCCGTCCTTCACCTAGCTTGAAGGGAACACAAAGTTTCTTTTCAGTTGCAAACTCCACTCCATACATATATATGGGCAGGTACAAGCTCCAACTCGGTTTTACAGTGAAAAAGGCAGGCACTTCAAACCGGCACTAGGAAACAGACTGGGAAACCAGAGTAAGGGTTTCTCCTGCAACCCGTTCCCTTTGTGCTGGATGAACGAACGTCTCTCCACATACTGAGTTCTGAGAGATAAGTGTGTGTGAAGGCCGTCCTTCAACTAGCTTGAAGGGAACACAAAGTTTCTTTTCAGTTGCAAACTCCACTGCATACATATATATGGTTAGGTACAAGCTCCAACTCGGTTTTACAGTGAAAACGGCAGGCACTTCAAACCGGCACTAGGAAACAGACTGAGAAACCCGAGTAAGGGTTTCTCCTGCAACCCGTTCCCTTTGTGCTGGATGAACGAACGTCTCTCCACATGCTCAGTTCTGAGAGATAAGTGTGTGTGAAAGCCGTCCTTCACCTAGCTTGAAGGGAACACAAAGTTTCTTTTCAGTTGCAAACTCCACTGCATACATATATATGGGGAGGAACAAGCTCCAACTCGGTTTTACATTGAAAACGGCAGGCACTTCAAACCGGCACTAGGAAACAGACTGAGAAACCAGAGTAAGGGTTTCTCCTGCAACCCGTTCCCTTTGTGCTGGATGAACGAACGTCTCTCCACATGCTCAGTTCTGAGAGATAATTGTGTGTGAAAGCCGTCCTTCACCTAGCTTGAAGGGAACACAAAGTTTCTTTTCAGTTGCAAACTCCACTCCATACATATATATGGGCAGGTACAAGCTCCAACTCGGTTTTACAGTGAAAACGGCAGGCACTTCAAACCGGCACTAGGAAACAGACTGGGAAACCAGAGTAAGGGTTTCTCCTGCAACCTGTTCCCTTTGTGCTGGATGAACGAACGACTCTGCACATGCTCAGTTCTGAGAGATAAGTGTGTTTGAAAGCCGTCCTTCACCTAGCTTGAAGGGAACACAAAGTTTCTTTTCAGTTGCAAACTCCACTCCATACATATATATGGGGAGGAACAAGCTCCAACTCGGTTTTACAGTAAAAACGGCAGGCACTTCAAACCGGCACTAGAAAACAGACTGAGAAACCAGAGTAAGAGTTTCTCCTGCAACCCGTTCCCTTTGTGCTGGATGAACGAACGTCTCTCCACATGCTCAGTTCTGAGAGATAATTGTGTGTGAAAGCCGTCCTTCACCTAGCTTGAAGGGAACACATAGTTTATTTTCAGTTGCCAACTACACTGCATACATATATATGGGGAGGTACAAGCTCCAACTCGGTTTTACACTGAAAACGGCAGGCACTTCAAACCGGCACTAGGAAACAGACTGAGAAACCAGAGTAAGGGTTTCTCCTGCAACCCGTTCCCTTTGTGCTGGATGAAAGAACGTCTCTCCACATGCTCAGTTCTGAGAGATAGTTGTGTGTGAAAGCCGTCCTTCACCTAGCTTGAAGGGAACACAAAGTTTCTTTTCAGTTGCAAACTCCACTCCATACATATATATGGGCAGGTACAAGCTCCAACTCGGTTTTACAGTGAAAACGGCAGGCACTTCAAACCGGCACTAGGAAACAGACTGGGAAACCAGAGTAAGGGTTTCTCCTGCAACCCGTTCCCTTTGTGCTGGATGAACGAACGTCTCTCCACATGCTCAGTTCTGAGAGATAAGTGTGTGTGAAAGCCGTCCTTCACCTAGCTTGAAGGGAACACAAAGTTTCTTTTCAGTTGCAAACTCCACTCCATACATATATATGGGCAGGTACAAGCTCCAACTCGGTTTTACAGTGAAAACGGCAGGCACTTCAAACCGGCACTAGGAAACAGACTGGGAAACCAGAGTAAGGGTTTCTCCTGCAACCCGTTCCCTTTGTGCTGGATGAACGAACGTCTCTCCACATGCTCAGTTCTGAGAGATAAGTGTGTGTGAAAGCCGTCCTTCACCTAGCTTGAAGGGAACACAAAGTTTCTTTTCAGTTGCAAACTCCACTCCATACATACATATGGGGAGGAACAAGCTCTAACTCGGTTTTACAGTAAAAACGGCAGGCACTTCAAACCGTCACTAGAAAACAGACTGAGAAACCAGAGTAAGGGTTTCTCCTGCAACCCGTTCCCTTTGTGCTGGATGAACGAACGTCTCTCCACATGCTCCGTTCTGAGAGATAATTGTGTGTGAAAGCCGTCCTTCACCTAGCTTGAAGGGAACACATAGTTTATTTTCAGTTGCCAACTACACTGCATACATATATATGGGGAGGTACAAGCTCCAACTCGGTTTTACACTGAAAACGGCAGGCACTTCAAACCGGCACTAGGAAACAGACTGAGAAACCAGAGTAAGGGTTTCTCCTGCAACCCGTTCCCTTTGTGCTGGATGAACGAACGTCTCTCCACATGCTCAGTTCTGAGAGATAAGTGTGTGTGAAAGCCGTCCTTCACCTAGCTTGAAGGGAACACAAAGTTTCTTTTCAGTTGCAAACTCCACTCCATACATATATATGGGCAGGTACAAGCTCCAACTCGGTTTTACAGTGAAAACGGCAGGCACTTCAAACCGGCACTAGGAAACAGACTGAGAAACCAGAGTAAGGGTTTCTCCTGCAACCCGTTCACTTTGTGCTGGATGAACGAACGTCTCTCCACATGCTCAGTTCTGAGAGATAAGTGTGTGTGAAAGCCGTCCTTCACCTAGCTTGAAGGGAACACAAAGTTTCTTTTCAGTTGCAAACTCCACTCCATACATATATATGGGCAGGTACAAGCTCCAACTCGGTTTTACAGTGAAAACGGCAGGCACTTCAAACCGGCACTAGGAAACAGACTGAGAAACCAGAGTAAGGGTTTCTCCTGCAACCCGTTCACTTTGTGCTGGATGAACGAACGTCTCTCCACATGCTCAGTTCTGAGAGATAAGTGTGTGTGAAAGCCGTCCTTCACCTAGCTTGAAGGGAACACAAAGTTTCTTTTCAGTTGCAAACTCCACTGCATACATATATATGGGCAGGTACAAGCTCCAACTCGGTTTTACAGTGAAAACGGCAGGCACTTCAAACCGGCACTAGGAAACAGACTGAGAAACCAGAGTAAGGGTTTCTCCTGCAACCCGTTCCCTTTGTGCTGGATGAACGAACGTCTCTCCACATGCTCAGTTCTGAGAGATAATTGTGTGTGAAAGCCGTCCTTCACCTAGCTTGAAGGGAACACAAAGTTTCTTTTCAGTTGCAAACTCCACTCCATACATATATATGGGCAGGTACAAGCTCCAACTCGGTTTTACAGTGAAAACGGGAGGCACTTCAAACCGGCACTAGGAAACAGACTGGGAAACCAGAGTAAGGGTTTCTCCTGCAACCCGTTCAATTTGTGCTGGATGAACGAACGTCTCTCCACATGCTCAGTTCTGAGAGATAAGTGTGTGTGAAAGCCGTCCTTCACCTAGCTTGAAGGGAACACAAAGTTTCTTTTCAGTTGCAAACTCCACTGTATACATATATATGGGGTGGTACAAGCTCCAACTCGGTTTTACAGTGAAAACGGCAGGCACTTCAAACCGGCACTAGGAAACAGACTGGGAAACCGGAGTAAGGGTTTCTCCTGCAACCCGTTCCCTTTGTGCAGGATGAACGAACGTCTCTCCACATGCTCAGGTCTGAGAGATAAGTGTGTTTGAAAGCCGTCCTTCACCTAGCTTGAAGGGAACACAAAGTTTCTTTTCAGTTGCCAACTCCACTCCATACATATATATGGGGAGGTACAAGCTCCAACTCGGTTTTACAGTGAAAACTGCAGGCACTTCAAACCGGCACTAGGTAACAGACTGAGAAAGCAGAGTAAGGGTTTCTCCTGCAACCCGTTCCCTTTGTGCTGGATGAACGAACGTCTCTCCACATGCTCAGTTCTGAGAGATAATTGTGTGTGAAAGCCGTCCTTCACCTAGCTTGAAGGGAACACATAGTTTATTTTCAGTTGCCAACTACACTGCATACATATATATGGGGAGATACAAGCTCCAACTCGGTTTTACAGTGAAAACGGCAGGCACTTCAAACCGGCACTAGGAAACAGACTGAGAAACCAGAGTAAGGGTTTCTCCTGCAACCCGTTCCCTTTGTGCTGGATGAACGAACGTCTCTCCACATGCTCAGTTCTGAGAGATAAGTGTGTGTGAAAGCCGTCTTTCACCTAGCTTGAATGGAACACAAAGATTCTTTTCAGTTGCAAACTCCAATCCATACATATATATGGGGAGGAACAAGCTCCAACTCGGTTTTACAGTGAAAACGGCAGGCACATCAAAGCGGCACTAGGAAACAGACTGGGAAACCAGAGTAAGGGTTTCTCCTGCAACCCGTTCCCTTTGTGCTGGATGAACGAACGTCTCTCCACATGCTCAGTTCTGAGAGATAAGTGTGTGTGAAAGCCGTCCTTCACCTAGCTTGAAGGGAACACAAAGTTTCTTTTCAGTTGCAAACTCCACTGCATACATATATATGGGGAGGTACAAGCTCCAACTCGGTTTTACAGTGAAAACGGCAGGCACTTCAAACCGGCACTAGGAAACAGACTGAGAAACCAGAGTAAGGGTTTCTCCTGCAACCCGTTCCCTTTGTGCTGGATGAACGAACGTCTCTCCACATGCTCAGTTCTGAGAGATAATTGTGTGTGAAAGCCGTCCTTCACCTAGCTTGAAGGGAACACAAAGTTTCTTTTCAGTTGCAAACTCCACTCCATACATATATATGGGCAGGTACAAGCTCCAACTCGGTTTTACAGTGAAAACGGGAGGCACTTCAAACCGGCACTAGGAAACAGACTGGGAAACCAGAGTAAGGGTTTCTCCTGCAACCCGTTCCCTTTGTGCTGGATGAACGAACGTCTCTCCACATGCTCAGTTCTGAGAGATAAGTGTGTGTGAAAGCCGTCCTTCACCTAGCTTGAAGGGAACACAAAGTTTCTTTTCAGTTGCAAACTCCACTGTATACATATATATGGGGTGGTACAAGCTCCAACTCGGTTTTACAGTGAAAACGGCAGGCACTTCAAACCGGCACTAGGAAACAGACTGGGAAACCGGAGTAAGGGTTTCTCCTGCAACCCGTTCCCTTTGTGCAGGATGAACGAACGTCTCTCCACATGCTCAGTTCTGAGAGATAATTGTGTGTGAAAGCCGCCCTTCACCTAGCTTGAAGGGAACACATAGTTTATTTTCAGTTGCCAACTACACTGCATACATATATATGGGGAGGTACAAGCTCCAACTCGGTTTTACAGTGAAAAAGGCAGGCACTTCAAACCGGCACTAGGAAACAGACTGAGAAACCAGAGTAAGGGTTTCTCCTGCAACCCGTTCCCTTTGTGCTGGATGAACGAACGTCTCTCCACATGCTCAGTTCTGAGAGATAATTGTGTGTGAAAGCCGTCCTTCACCTAGCTTGAAGGGAACACAAAGTTTCTTTTCAGTTGCAAACTCCACTCCATACATATATATGGGGAGGTACAAGCTCCAACTCGGTTTTACAGTGAAAACGGCAGGCACTTCAAACCGGTACTAGGAAACAGACTGGGAAACCAGAGTAAGGGTTTCTCCTGCAACCTGTTCCCTTTGTGCTGGATGAACGAACGTCTCTGCACATGCTCAGTTCTGAGAGATAAGTGTGTTAGAAAGCCGTCCTTCACCTAGCTTGAAGGGAACACAAAGTTTCTTTTCAGTTGCAAACTCCACTCCATACATATATATGGGGAGGTACAAGCTCCAACTCGGTTTTACAGTGAAAACGGCAGGCACTTCAAACCGGCACTAGGAAACAGACTGGGAAACCCGAGTAAGGGTTTCACCTGCAACCCGTTCCCTTTGTGCTGGATGAACGAACGTCTCTCCACATGCTCAGTTCTGAGAGATAAGTGTGTGTGAAAGCCGTCCTTCACCTAGCTTGAAGGGAACACAAAGTTTCTTTTCAGTTGCAAACTCCACTCCATACATATATATGGGGAGGAACAAGCTCCAACTCGGTTTTACATTGAAAACGGCAGGCACTTCAAACCGGCACTAGGAAACAGACTGAGAAACCAGAGTAAGGGTTTCTCCTGCAACCCGTTCCCTTTGTGCTGGATGAACGAACGTCTCTCCACATGCTCAGTTCTGAGAGATAATTGTGTGTGAAAGCCGTCCTTCACCTAGCTTGAAGGGAACACAAAGTTTCTTTTCAGTTGCAAACTCCACTCCATACATATATATGGGCAGGTACAAGCTCCAACTCGGTTTTACAGTGAAAACGGCAGGCACTTCAAACCGGCACTAGGAAACAGACTGGGAAACCAGAGTAAGGGTTTCTCCTGCAACCTGTTCCCTTTGTGCTGGATGAACGAACGTCTCTGCACATGCTCAGTTCTGAGAGATAAGTGTGTTTGAAAGCCGTCCTTCACCTAGCTTGAAGGGAACACAAAGTTTCTTTTCAGTTGCAAACTCCACTCCATACATATATATGGGGAGGAACAAGCTCCAACTCGGTTTTACAGTAAAAACGGCAGGCACTTCAAACCGGCACTAGAAAACAGACTGAGAAACCAGAGTAAGAGTTTCTCCTGCAACCCGTTCCCTTTGTGCTGGATGAACGAACGTCTCTCCACATGCTCAGTTCTGAGAGATAATTGTGTGTGAAAGCCGTCCTTCACCTAGCTTGAAGGGAACACATAGTTTATTTTCAGTTGCCAACTACACTGCATACATATATATGGGGAGGTACAAGCTCCAACTCGGTTTTACACTGAAAACGGCAGGCACTTCAAACCGGCACTAGGAAACAGACTGAGAAACCAGAGTAAGGGTTTCTCCTGCAACCCGTTCCCTTTGTGCTGGATGAACGAACGTCTCTCCACATGCTCAGTTCTGAGAGATAAGTGTGTGTGAAAGCCGTCCTTCACCTAGCTTGAAGGGAACACAAAGTTTCTTTTCAGTTGCAAACTCCACTCCATACATATATATGGGCAGGTACAAGCTCCAACTCGGTTTTACAGTGAAAACGGCAGGCACTTCAAACCGGCACTAGGAAACAGACTGGGAAACCAGAGTAAGGGTTTCTCCTGCAACCCGTTCACTTTGTGCTGGATGAACGAACGTCTCTCCACATGCTCAGTTCTGAGAGATAAGTGTGTGTGAAAGCCGTCCTTCACCTAGCTTGAAGGGAACACAAAGTTTCTTTTCAGTTGCAAACTCCACTGCATACATATATATGGGGAGGTACAAGCTCCAACTCGGTTTTACAGTGAAAACGGCAGGCACTTCAAACCGGCACTAGGAAACAGACTGAGAAACCAGAGTAAGGGTTTCTCTTGCAAACCGTTCCCTTTGTGCTGGATGAACGAACGTCTCTCCACATGCTCAGGTCTGAGAGATAAGTGTGTTTGAAAGCCGTCCTTCACCTAGCTTGAAGGGAACACAAAGTTTCTTTTCAGTTGCAAACTCCACTCCATACATATATATGGGGAGGTACAAGCTCCAACTCGGTTTTACAGTGAAAACGGCAGGCACTTCAAACCGGCACTAGGAAACAGACTGGGAAACCCGAGTAAGGGTTTCTCCTGCAACCCGTTCCCTTTGTGCTGGATGAACGAACGTCTCTCCACATGCTCAGTTCTGAGAGATAAGTGTGTGTGAAAGCCGTCCTTCACCTAGCTTGAAGGGAACACAAAGTTTCTTTTCAGTTGCAAACTCCACTGCATACATATATATGGGGTGGTACAAGCTCCAACTCGGTTTTACAGTGAAAACGGCAGGCACTTCAAACCGGCACTAGGAAACAGACTGAGAAACCAGAGTAAGGGTTTCTCCTGCAACCCGTTCCCTTTGTGCTGGATGAAAGAACGTCTCTCCACATGCTCAGTTCTGAGAGATAGTTGTGTGTGAAAGCCGTCCTTCACCAAGCTTGAAGGGAACACAAAGTTTCTTTTCAGTTGCAAACTCCACTCCATACATATATATGGGCAGGTACAAGCTCCAACTCGGTTTTACAGTGAAAACGGCAGGCACTTCAAACCGGCACTAGGAAACAGACTGGGAAACCAGAGTAAGGGTTTCTCCTGCAACCCGTTCCCTTTGTGCTGGATGAACGAACGTCTCTCCACATGCTCAGTTCTGAGAGATAAGTGTGTGTGAAAGCCGTCCTTCACCTAGCTTGAAGGGAACACAAAGTTTCTTTTCAGTTGCAAACTCCACTCCATACATATATATGGGCAGGTACAAGCTCTAACTCGGTTTTACAGTGAAAACGGCAGGCACTTCAAACCGGCACTAGGAAACAGACTGGGAAACCAGAGTAAGGGTTTCTCCTGCAACCCGTTCCCTTTGTGCTGGATGAACGAACGTCTCTCCACATACTGAGTTCTGAGAGATAAGTGTGTGTGAAGGCCGTCCTTCAACTAGCTTGAAGGGAACACAAAGTTTCTTTTCAGTTGCAAACTCCACTGCATACATATATATGGTTAGGTACAAGCTCCAACTCGGTTTTACAGTGAAAACGGCAGGCACTTCAAACCGGCACTAGGAAACAGACTGAGAAACCCGAGTAAGGGTTTCTCCTGCAACCCGTTCCCTTTGTGCTGGATGAACGAACGTCTCTCCACATGCTCAGTTCTGAGAGATAAGTGTGTGTGAAAGCCGTCCTTCACCTAGCTTGAAGGGAACACAAAGTTTCTTTTCAGTTGCAAACTCCACTGCATACATATATATGGGGAGGAACAAGCTCCAACTCGGTTTTACATTGAAAACGGCAGGCACTTCAAACCGGCACTAGGAAACAGACTGAGAAACCAGAGTAAGGGTTTCTCCTGCAACCCGTTCCCTTTGTGCTGGATGAACGAACGTCTCTCCACATGCTCAGTTCTGAGAGATAATTGTGTGTGAAAGCCGTCCTTCACCTAGCTTGAAGGGAACACAAAGTTTCTTTTCAGTTGCAAACTCCACTCCATACATATATATGGGCAGGTACAAGCTCCAACTCGGTTTTACAGTGAAAACGGCAGGCACTTCAAACCGGCACTAGGAAACAGACTGGGAAACCAGAGTAAGGGTTTCTCCTGCAACCTGTTCCCTTTGTGCTGGATGAACGAACGTCTCTGCACATGCTCAGTTCTGAGAGATAAGTGTGTTTGAAAGCCGTCCTTCACCTAGCTTGAAGGGAACACAAAGTTTCTTTTCAGTTGCAAACTCCACTCCATACATATATATGGGGAGGAACAAGCTCCAACTCGGTTTTACAGTAAAAACGGCAGGCACTTCAAACCGGCACTAGAAAACAGACTGAGAAACCAGAGTAAGAGTTTCTCCTGCAACCCGTTCCCTTTGTGCTGGATGAACGAACGTCTCTCCACATGCTCAGTTCTGAGAGATAATTGTGTGTGAAAGCCGTCCTTCACCTAGCTTGAAGGGAACACATAGTTTATTTTCAGTTGCCAACTACACTGCATACATATATATGGGGAGGTACAAGCTCCAACTCGGTTTTACACTGAAAACGGCAGGCACTTCAAACCGGCACTAGGAAACAGACTGAGAAACCAGAGTAAGGGTTTCTCCTGCAACCCGTTCCCTTTGTGCTGGATGAAAGAACGTCTCTCCACATGCTCAGTTCTGAGAGATAGTTGTGTGTGAAAGCCGTCCTTCACCTAGCTTGAAGGGAACACAAAGTTTCTTTTCAGTTGCAAACTCCACTCCATACATATATATGGGCAGGTACAAGCTCCAACTCGGTTTTACAGTGAAAACGGCAGGCACTTCAAACCGGCACTAGGAAACAGACTGGGAAACCAGAGTAAGGGTTTCTCCTGCAACCCGTTCCCTTTGTGCTGGATGAACGAACGTCTCTCCACATGCTCAGTTCTGAGAGATAAGTGTGTGTGAAAGCCGTCCTTCACCTAGCTTGAAGGGAACACAAAGTTTCTTTTCAGTTGCAAACTCCACTCCATACATATATATGGGCAGGTACAAGCTCCAACTCGGTTTTACAGTGAAAACGGCAGGCACTTCAAACCGGCACTAGGAAACAGACTGGGAAACCAGAGTAAGGGTTTCTCCTGCAACCCGTTCCCTTTGTGCTGGATGAACGAACGTCTCTCCACATGCTCAGTTCTGAGAGATAAGTGTGTGTGAAAGCCGTCCTTCACCTAGCTTGAAGGGAACACAAAGTTTCTTTTCAGTTGCAAACTCCACTCCATACATACATATGGGGAGGAACAAGCTCTAACTCGGTTTTACAGTAAAAACGGCAGGCACTTCAAACCGTCACTAGAAAACAGACTGAGAAACCAGAGTAAGGGTTTCTCCTGCAACCCGTTCCCTTTGTGCTGGATGAACGAACGTCTCTCCACATGCTCCGTTCTGAGAGATAATTGTGTGTGAAAGCCGTCCTTCACCTAGCTTGAAGGGAACACATAGTTTATTTTCAGTTGCCAACTACACTGCATACATATATATGGGGAGGTACAAGCTCCAACTCGGTTTTACACTGAAAACGGCAGGCACTTCAAACCGGCACTAGGAAACAGACTGAGAAACCAGAGTAAGGGTTTCTCCTGCAACCCGTTCCCTTTGTGCTGGATGAACGAACGTCTCTCCACATGCTCAGTTCTGAGAGATAAGTGTGTGTGAAAGCCGTCCTTCACCTAGCTTGAAGGGAACACAAAGTTTCTTTTCAGTTGCAAACTCCACTCCATACATATATATGGGAAGGTACAAGCTCCAACTCGGTTTTACAGTGAAAACGGCAGGCACTTCAAACCGGCACTAGGAAACAGACTGGGAAACCAGAGTAAGGGTTTCTCCTGCAACCCGTTCCCTTTGTGCTGGATGAACGAACGTCTCTCCACATGCTCAGTTCTGAGAGATAAGTGTGTGTGAAAGCCGTCTTTCACCTAGCTTGAATGGAACACAGAGATTCTTTTCAGTTGCAAACCCCAATCCATACATATATATGGGGAGGAACAAGCTCCAACTCGGTTTTACAGTGAAAACGGCAGGCACATCAAAGCGGCACTAGGAAACAGACTGAGAAACCAGAGTAAGGGTTTCTCCTGCAACCCGTTCCCTTTGTGCTGGATGAACGAACGTCTCTCCACATGCTCAGTTCTGAGAGATAAGTGTGTGTGAAAGCCGTCCTTCACCTAGCTTGAAGGGAACACAAAGTTTCTTTTCAGTTGCAAACTCCACTCCATACATATATATGGGCAGGTACAAGCTCCAACTCGGTTTTACAGTGAAAACGGCAGGCACTTCAAACCGGCACTAGGAAACAGACTGAGAAACCAGAGTAAGGGTTTCTCCTGCAACCCGTTCCCTTTGTGCTGGATGAACGAACGTCTCTCCACATGCTCAGTTCTGAGAGATAAGTGTGTGTGAAAGCCGTCCTTCACCTAGCTTGAAGGGAACACAAAGTTTCTTTTCAGTTGCAAACTCCACTCCATACATATATATGGGCAGGTACAAGCTCCAACTCGGTTTTACAGTGAAAACGGCAGGCACTTCAAACCGGCACTAGGAAACAGACTGAGAAACCAGAGTAAGGGTTTCTCCTGCAACCCGTTCACTTTGTGCTGGATGAACGAACGTCTCTCCACATGCTCAGTTCTGAGAGATAAGTGTGTGTGAAAGCCGTCCTTCACCTAGCTTGAAGGGAACACAAAGTTTCTTTTCAGTTGCAAACTCCACTGCATACATATATATGGGCAGGTACAAGCTCCAACTCGGTTTTACAGTGAAAACGGCAGGCACTTCAAACCGGCACTAGGAAACAGACTGAGAAACCAGAGTAAGGGTTTCTCCTGCAACCCGTTCCCTTTGTGCTGGATGAACGAACGTCTCTCCACATGCTCAGTTCTGAGAGATAATTGTGTGTGAAAGCCGTCCTTCACCTAGCTTGAAGGGAACACAAAGTTTCTTTTCAGTTGCAAACTCCACTCCATACATATATATGGGCAGGTACAAGCTCCAACTCGGTTTTACAGTGAAAACGGGAGGCACGTCAAACCGGCACTAGGAAACAGACTGGGAAACCAGAGTAAGGGTTTCTCCTGCAACCCGTTCAATTTGTGCTGGATGAACGAACGTCTCTCCACATGCTCAGTTCTGAGAGATAAGTGTGTGTGAAAGCCGTCCTTCACCTAGCTTGAAGGGAACACAAAGTTTCTTTTCAGTTGCAAACTCCACTGCATACATATATATGGGGTGGTACAAGCTCCAACTCGGTTTTACAGTGAAAACGGCAGGCACTTCAAACCGGCACTAGGAAACAGACTGGGAAACCGGAGTAAGGGTTTCTCCTGCAACCCGTTCCCTTTGTGCAGGATGAACGAACGTCTCTCCACATGCTCAGGTCTGAGAGATAAGTGTGTTTGAAAGCCGTCCTTCACCTAGCTTGAAGGGAACACAAAGTTTCTTTTCAGTTGCCAACTCCACTCCATACATATATATGGGGAGGTACAAGCTCCAACTCGGTTTTACAGTGAAAACGGCAGGCACTTCAAACCGGCACTAGGTAACAGTCTGAGAAACCAGAGTAAGGGTTTCTCCTGCAACCCGTTCCCTTTGTGCTGGATGAACGAACGTCTCTCCACATGCTCAGTTCTGAGAGATAATTGTGTGTGAAAGCCGTCCTTCACCTAGCTTGAAGGGAACACATAGTTTATTTTCAGTTGCCAACTACACTGCATACATATATATGGGGAGATACAAGCTCCAACTCGGTTTTACAGTGAAAACGGCAGGCACTTCAAACCGGCACTAGGAAACAGACTGAGAAACCAGAGTAAGGGTTTCTCCTGCAACCCGTTCCCTTTGTGCTGGATGAACGAACGTCTCTCCACATGCTCAGTTCTGAGAGATAAGTGTGTGTGAAAGCCGTCTTTCACCTAGCTTGAATGGAACACAAAGATTCTTTTCAGTTGCAAACTCCAATCCATACATATATATGGGGAGGAACAAGCTCCAACTCGGTTTTACAGTGAAAACGGCAGGCACATCAAAGCGGCACTAGGAAACAGACTGGGAAACCAGAGTAAGGGTTTCTCCTGCAACCCGTTCCCTTTGTGCTGGATGAACGAACGTCTCTCCACATGCTCAGTTCTGAGAGATAAGTGTGTGTGAAAGCCGTCCTTCACCTAGCTTGAAGGGAACACAAAGTTTCTTTTCAGTTGCAAACTCCACTGCATACATATATATGGGGAGGTACAAGCTCCAACTCGGTTTTACAGTGAAAACGGCAGGCACTTCAAACCGGCACTAGGAAACAGACTGAGAAACCAGAGTAAGGGTTTCTCCTGCAACCCGTTCCCTTTGTGCTGGATGAACGAACGTCTCTCCACATGCTCAGTTCTGAGAGATAATTGTGTGTGAAAGCCGTCCTTCACCTAGCTTGAAGGGAACACAAAGTTTCTTTTCAGTTGCAAACTCCACTCCATACATATATATGGGCAGGTACAAGCTCCAACTCGGTTTTACAGTGAAAACGGGAGGCACTTCAAACCGGCACTAGGAAACAGACTGGGAAACCAGAGTAAGGGTTTCTCCTGCAACCCGTTCCCTTTGTGCTGGATGAACGAACGTCTCTCCACATGCTCAGTTCTGAGAGATAAGTGTGTGTGAAAGCCGTCCTTCACCTAGCTTGAAGGGAACACAAAGTTTCTTTTCAGTTGCAAACTCCACTGTATACATATATATGGGGTGGTACAAGCTCCAACTCGGTTTTACAGTGAAAACGGCAGGCACTTCAAACCGGCACTAGGAAACAGACTGGGAAACCGGAGTAAGGGTTTCTCCTGCAACCCGTTCCCTTTGTGCAGGATGAACGAACGTCTCTCCACATGCTCAGTTCTGAGAGATAATTGTGTGTGAAAGCCGTCCTTCACCTAGCTTGAAGGGAACACATAGTTTATTTTCAGTTGCCAACTACACTGCATACATATATATGGGGAGGTACAAGCTCCAACTCGGTTTTACAGTGAAAAAGGCAGGCACTTCAAACCGGCACTAGGAAACAGACTGAGAAACCAGAGTAAGGGTTTCTCCTGCAACCCGTTCCCTTTGTGCTGGATGAACGAACGTCTCTCCACATGCTCAGTTCTGAGAGATAAGTGTGTGTGAAAGCCGTCTTTCACCTAGCTTGAATGGAACACAAAGATTCTTTTCAGTTGCAAACTCCAATCCATACATATATATGGGGAGGAACAAGCTCCAACTCGGTTTTACAGTGAAAACGGCAGGCACATCAAAGCGGCACTAGGAAACAGACTGGGAAACCAGAGTAAGGGTTTCTCCTGCAACCCGTTCCCTTTGTGCTGGATGAACGAACGTCTCTCCACATGCTCAGTTCTGAGAGATAAGTGTGTGTGAAAGCCGTCCTTCACCTAGCTTGAAGGGAACACAAAGTTTCTTTTCAGTTGCAAACTCCACTGCATACATATATATGGGGTGGTACAAGCTCCAACTCGGTTTTACAGTGAAAACGGCAGGCACTTCAAACCGGCACTAGGAAACAGACTGAGAAACCAGAGTAAGGGTTTCTCCTGCAACCCGTTCCCTTTGTGCTGGATGAAAGAACGTCTCTCCACATGCTCAGTTCTGAGAGATAGTTGTGTGTGAAAGCCGTCCTTCACCTAGCTTGAAGGGAACACAAAGTTTCTTTTCAGTTGCAAACTCCACTCCATACATATATATGGGCAGGTACAAGCTCCAACTCGGTTTTACAGTGAAAACGGGAGGCACTTCAAACCGGCACTAGGAAACAGACTGGGAAACCAGAGTAAGGGTTTCTCCTGCAACCCGTTCCCTTTGTGCTGGATGAACGAACGTCTCTCCACATGCTCAGTTCTGAGAGATAATTGTGTGTGAAAGCCGTCCTTCACCTAGCTTGAAGGGAACACAAAGTTTCTTTTCAGTTGCAAACTCCACTGTATACATATATATGGGGTGGTACAAGCTCCAACTCGGTTTTACAGTGAAAACGGCAGGCACTTCAAACCGGCACTAGGAAACAGACTGGGAAACCGGAGTAAGGGTTTCTCCTGCAACCCGTTCCCTTTGTGCAGGATGAACGAACGTCTCTCCACATGCTCAGTTCTGAGAGATAATTGTGTGTGAAAGCCGTCCTTCACCTAGCTTGAAGGGAACACATAGTTTATTTTCAGTTGCCAACTACACTGCATACATATATATGGGGAGGTACAAGCTCCAACTCGGTTTTACAGTGAAAAAGGCAGGCACTTCAAACCGGCACTAGGAAACAGACTGAGAAACCAGAGTAAGGGTTTCTCCTGCAACCCGTTCCCTTTGTGCTGGATGAACGAACGTCTCTCCACATGCTCAGTTCTGAGAGATAAGTGTGTGTGAAAGCCGTCTTTCACCTAGCTTGAATGGAACACAAAGATTCTTTTCAGTTGCAAACTCCAATCCATACATATATATGGGGAGGAACAAGCTCCAACTCGGTTTTACAGTGAAAACGGCAGGCACATCAAAGCGGCACTAGGAAACAGACTGGGAAACCAGAGTAAGGGTTTCTCCTGCAACCCGTTCCCTTTGTGCTGGATGAACGAACGTCTCTCCACATGCTCAGTTCTGAGAGATAAGTGTGTGTGAAAGCCGTCCTTCACCTAGCTTGAAGGGAACACAAAGTTTCTTTTCAGTTGCAAACTCCACTGCATACATATATATGGGGAGGTACAAGCTCCAACTCGGTTTTACAGTGAAAACGGCAGGCACTTCAAACCGGCACTAGGAAACAGACTGAGAACCAGAGTAAGGGTTTCTCCTGCAACCCGTTCCCTTTGTGCTGGATGAACGAACGTCTCTCCACATGCTCAGTTCTGAGAGATAATTGTGTGTGAAAGCCGTCCTTCACCTAGCTTGAAGGGAACACAAAGTTTCTTTTCAGTTGCAAACTCCACTCCATACATATATATGGGCAGGTACAAGCTCCAACTCGGTTTTACAGTGAAAACGGCAGGCACTTCAAACCGGCACTAGGAAACAGACTGGGAAACCACAGTAAGGGTTTCTCCTGCAACCCGTTCACTTTGTGCTGGATGAACGAACGTCTCTCCACATGCTCAGTTCTGAGAGATAAGTGTGTGTGAAAGCCGTCCTTCACCTAGCTTGAAGGGAACACAAAGTTTCTTTTCAGTTGCAAACTCCACTGCATACATATATATGGGGTGGTACAAGCTCCAACTCGGTTTTACAGTGAAAACGGCAGGCACTTCAAACCGGCACTAGGAAACAGACTGAGAAACCAGAGTAAGGGTTTCTCCTGCAACCCGTTCCCTTTGTGCTGGATGAAAGAACGTCTCTCCACATGCTCAGTTCTGAGAGATAGTTGTGTGTGAAAGCCGTCCTTCACCTAGCTTGAAGGGAACACAAAGTTTCTTTTCAGTTGCAAACTCCACTCCATACATATATATGGGCAGGTACAAGCTCCAACTCGGTTTTACAGTGAAAACGGCAGGCACTTCAAACCGGCACTAGGAAACAGACTGGGAAACCAGAGTAAGGGTTTCTCCTGCAACCCGTTCCCTTTGTGCTGGATGAACGAACGTCTCTCCACATGCTCAGTTCTGAGAGATAAGTGTGTGTGAAAGCCGTCCTTCACCTAGCTTGAAGGGAACACAAAGTTTCTTTTCAGTTGCAAACTCCACTCCATACATATATATGGGCAGGTACAAGCTCCAACTCGGTTTTACAGTGAAAACGGCAGGCACTTCAAACCGGCACTAGGAAACAGACTGGGAAACCAGAGTAAGGGTTTCTCCTGCAACCCGTTCCCTTTGTGCTGGATGAACGAACGTCTCTCCACATGCTCAGTTCTGAGAGATAATTGTGTGTGAAAGCCGTCCTTCACCTAGCTTGAAGGGAACACATAGTTTATTTTCAGTTGCCAACTACACTGCATACATATATATGGGGAGGTACAAGCTCCAACTCGGTTTTACACTGAAAACGGCAGGCACTTCAAACCGGCACTAGGAAACAGACTGAGAAACCAGAGTAAGGGTTTCTCCTGCAACCCGTTCCCTTTGTGCTGGATGAACGAACGTCTCTCCACATGCTCAGTTCTGAGAGATAAGTGTGTGTGAAAGCCGTCCTTCACCTAGCTTGAAGGGAACACAAAGTTTCTTTTCAGTTGCAAACTCCACTCCATACATATATATGGGGAGGTACAAGCTCCAACTCGGTTTTACAGTGAAAACGGCAGGCACTTCAAACCGGCACTAGGAAACAGACTGGGAAACCAGAGTAAGGGTTTCTCCTGCAACCCGTTCACTTTGTGCTGGATGAACGAACGTCTCTCCACATGCTCAGTTCTGAGAGATAAGTGTGTGTGAAAGCCGTCCTTCACCTAGCTTGAAGGGAACACAAAGTTTCTTTTCAGTTGCAAACTCCACTGCATACATATATATGGGGAGGTACAAGCTCCAACTCGGTTTTACAGTGAAAACGGCAGGCACTTCAAACCGGCACTAGGAAACAGACTGAGAAACCAGAGTAAGGGTTTCTCTTGCAACCCGTTCCCTTTGTGCTGGATGAACGAACGTCTCTCCACATGCTCAGGTCTGAGAGATAAGTGTGTTTGAAAGCCGTCCTTCACCTAGCTTGAAGGGAACACAAAGTTTCTTTTCAGTTGCAAACTCCACTCCATACATATATATGGGGAGGTACAAGCTCCAACTCGGTTTTACAGTGAAAACGGCAGGCACTTCAAACCGGCACTAGGAAACAGACGGGGAAACCCGAGTAAGGGTTTCTCCTGCAACCCGTTCCCTTTGTGCTGGATGAACGAACGTCTCTCCACATGCTCAGTTCTGAGAGATAAGTGTGTGTGAAAGCCGTCCTTCACCTAGCTTGAAGGGAACACAAAGTTTCTTTTCAGTTGCAAACTCCACTGCATACATATATATGGGGAGGAACAAGCTCCAACTCGGTTTTACATTGAAAACGGCAGGCACTTCAAACCGGCACTAGGAAACAGACTGAGAAACCAGAGTAAGGGTTTCTCCTGCAACCCGTTCCCTTTGTGCTGGATGAACGAACGTCTCTCCACATGCTCAGTTCTGAGAGATAATTGTGTGTGAAAGCCGTCCTTCACCTAGCTTGAAGGGAACACAAAGTTTCTTTTCAGTTGCAAACTCCACTCCATACATATATATGGGCAGGTACAAGCTCCAACTCGGTTTTACAGTGAAAACGGCAGGCACTTCAAACCGGCACTAGGAAACAGACTGTTAAACCAGAGTAAGGGTTTATCCTGCAACCCGTTCCCTTTGTGCTGGATGAACGAACGTCTCTGCACATGCTCAGTTCTGAGAGATAAGTGTGTTTGAAAGCCGTCCTTCACCTAGCTTGAAGGGAACACAAAGTTTCTTTTCAGTTGCAAACTCCACTCCATACATATATATTGGGAGGTACAAGCTCCAACTCGGTTTTACAGTGAAAACGGCAGGCACTTCAAACCGTCACTAGGAAACAGACTGGGAAACCAGAGTAAGGGTTTCTCCTGCAACCCGTTCCCTTTGTGCTGGATGAACGAACGTCTCTCCACATGCTCAGTTCTGAGAGATAAGTGTGTGTGAAAGCCGTCCTTCACCTAGCTTGAAGGGAACACAAAGTTTCTTTTCAGTTGCAAACTCCACTCCATACATATATATGGGGAGGTACAAGCTCCAACTCGGTTTTACAGTAAAAACGGCAGGCACTTCAAACCGGCACTAGAAAACAGACTGAGAAACCAGAGTAAGGGTTTCTCCTGCAACCCGTTCCCTTTGTGCTGGATGAACGAACGTCTCTCCACATGCTCAGTTCTGAGAGATAATTGTGTGTGAAAGCCGTCCTTCACCTAGCTTGAAGGGAACACATAGTTTATTTTCAGTTGCCAACTACACTGCATACATATATATGGGGAGGTACAAGCTCCAACTCGGTTTTACACTGAAAACGGCAGGCACTTCAAACCGGCACTAGGAAACAGACTGAGAAACCAGAGTAAGGGTTTCTCCTGCAACCCGTTCCCTTTGTGCTGGATGAACGAACGTCTCTCCACATGCTCAGTTCTGAGAGATAAGTGTGTGTGAAAGCCGTCCTTCACCTAGCTTGAAGGGAACACAAAGTTTCTTTTCAGTTGCAAACTCCACTCCATACATATATATGGGCAGGTACAAGCTCCAACTCGGTTTTACAGTGAAAACGGCAGGCACTTCAAACCGGCACTAGGAAACAGACTGGGAAACCAGAGTAAGGGTTTCTCCTGCAACCCGTTCCCTTTGTGCTGGATGAACGAACGTCTCTCCACATGCTCAGGTCTGAGAGATAAGTGTGTGTGAAAGCCGTCCTTCACCTAGCTTGAAGGGAACACAAAGTTTCTTTTCAGTTGCAAACTCCACTCCATACATATATATGGGGAGGTACAAGCTCCAACTCGGTTTTACAGTGAAAACGGCAGGCACTTCAAACCGGCACTAGGAAACAGACTGGGAAACCAGAGTAAGGGTTTCTCCTGCAACCCGTTCACTTTGTGCTGGATGAACGAACGTCTCTCCACATGCTCAGTTCTGAGAGATAAGTGTGTGTGAAAGCCGTCCTTCACCTAGCTTGAAGGGAACACAAAGTTTCTTTTCAGTTGCAAACTCCACTGCATACATATATATGGGGAGGTACAAGCTCCAACTCGGTTTTACAGTGAAAACGGCAGGCACTTCAAACCGGCACTAGGAAACAGACTGAGAAACCAGAGTAAGGGTTTCTCCTGCAACCCGTTCCCTTTGTGCTGGATGAACGAACGTCTCTCCACATGCTCAGGTCTGAGAGATAAGTGTGTTTGAAAGCCGTCCTTCACCTAGCTTGAAGGGAACACAAAGTTTCTTTTCAGTTGCAACCTCCACTCCATACATATATATGGGGAGGTACAAGCTCCAACTCGGTTTTACAGTGAAAACGGCAGGCACTTCAAACCGGCACTAGGAAACAGACGGGGAAACCCGAGTAAGGGTTTCTCCTGCAACCCGTTCCCTTTGTGCTGGATGAACGAACGTCTCTCCACATGCTCAGTTCTGAGAGATAAGTGTGTGTGAAAGCCGTCCTTCACCTAGCTTGAAGGGAACACAAAGTTTCTTTTCAGTTGCAAACTCCACTGCATACATATATATGGGGAGGAACAAGCTCCAACTCGGTTTTACATTGAAAACGGCAGGCACTTCAAACCGGCACTAGGAGACAGACTGAGAAACCAGAGTAAGGGTTTCTCCTGCAACCCGTTCCCTTTGTGCTGGATGAACGAACGTCTCTCCACATGCTCAGTTCTGAGAGATAATTGTGTGTGAAAGCCGTCCTTCACCTAGCTTGAAGGGAACACAAAGTTTCTTTTCAGTTGCAAACTCCACTCCATACATATATATGGGCAGGTACAAGCTCCAACTCGGTTTTACAGTGAAAACGGCAGGCACTTCAAACCGGCACTAGGAAACAGACTGGGAAACCAGAGTAAGGGTTTATCCTGCAACCCGTTCCCTTTGTGCTGGATGAACGAACGTCTCTGCACATGCTCAGTTCTGAGAGATAAGTGTGTTTGAAAGCCGTCCTTCACCTAGCTTGAAGGGAACACAAAGTTTCTTTTCAGTTGCAAACTCCACTCCATACATATATATTGGGAGGTACAAGCTCCAACTCGGTTTTACAGTGAAAAAGGCAGGCACTTCAAACCGTCACTAGGAAACAGACTGGGAAACCAGAGTAAGGGTTTCTCCTGCAACCCGTTCCCTTTGTGCTGGATGAACGAACGTCTCTCCACATGCTCAGTTCTGAGAGATAAGTGTGTGTGAAAGCCGTCCTTCACCTAGCTTGAAGGGAACACAAAGTTTCTTTTCAGTTGCAAACTCCACTCCATACATATATATGGGGAGGTACAAGCTCCAACTCGGTTTTACAGTAAAAACGGCAGGCACTTCAAACCGGCACTAGAAAACAGACTGAGAAACCAGAGTAAGGGTTTCTCCTGCAACCCGTTCCCTTTGTGCTGGATGAACGAACGTCTCTCCACATGCTCAGTTCTGAGAGATAATTGTGTGTGAAAGCCGTCCTTCACCTAGCTTGAAGGGAACACATAGTTTATTTTCAGTTGCCAACTACACTGCATACATATATATGGGGAGGTACAAGCTCCAACTCGGTTTTACACTGAAAACGGCAGGCACTTCAAACCGGCACTAGGAAACAGACTGAGAAACCAGAGTAAGGGTTTCTCCTGCAACCCGTTCCCTTTGTGCTGGATGAACGAACGTCTCTCCACATGCTCAGTTCTGAGAGATAAGTGTGTGTGAAAGCCGTCCTTCACCTAGCTTGAAGGGAACACAAAGTTTCTTTTCAGTTGCAAACTCCACTCCATACATATATATGGGCAGGTACAAGCTCCAACTCGGTTTTACAGTGAAAACGGCAGGCACTTCAAACCGGCACTAGGAAACAGACTGAGAAACCAGAGTAAGGGTTTCTCCTGCAACCCGTTCCCTTTGTGCTGGATGAACGAACGTCTCTCCACATGCTCAGGTCTGAGAGATAAGTGTGTTTGAAAGCCGTCCTTCACCTAGCTTGAAGGGAACACAAAGTTTCTTTTCAGTTGCAACCTCCACTCCATACATATATATGGGGAGGTACAAGCTCCAACTCGGTTTTACAGTGAAAACGGCAGGCACTTCAAACCGGCACTAGGAAACAGACGGGGAAACCCGAGTAAGGGTTTCTCCTGCAACCCGTTCCCTTTGTGCTGGATGAACGAACGTCTCTCCACATGCTCAGTTCTGAGAGATAAGTGTGTGTGAAAGCCGTCCTTCACCTAGCTTGAAGGGAACACAAAGTTTCTTTTCAGTTGCAAACTCCACTGCATACATATATATGGGGAGGAACAAGCTCCACCTCGGTTTTACATTGAAAACGGCAGGCACTTCAAACCGGCACTAGGAAACAGACTGAGAAACCAGAGTAAGGGTTTCTCCTGCAACCCGTTCCCTTTGTGCTGGATGAACGAACGTCTCTCCACATGCTCAGTTCTGAGAGATAATTGTGTGTGAAAGCCGTCCTTCACCTAGCTTGAAGGGAACACAAAGTTTCTTTTCAGTTGCAAACTCCACTCCATACATATATATGGGCAGGTACAAGCTCCAACTCGGTTTTACAGTGAAAACGGCAGGCACTTCAAACCGGCACTAGGAAACAGACTGGGAAACCAGAGTAAGGGTTTATCCTGCAACCCGTTCCCTTTGTGCTGGATGAACGAACGTCTCTGCACATGCTCAGTTCTGAGAGATAAGTGTGTTTGAAAGCCGTCCTTCACCTAGCTTGAAGGGAACACAAAGTTTCTTTTCAGTTGCAAACTCCACTCCATACATATATATTGGGAGGTACAAGCTCCAACTCGGTTTTACAGTGAAAAAGGCAGGCACTTCAAACCGTCACTAGGAAACAGACTGGGAAACCAGAGTAAGGGTTTCTCCTGCAACCCGTTCCCTTTGTGCTGGATGAACGAACGTCTCTCCACATGCTCAGTTCTGAGAGATAAGTGTGTGTGAAAGCCGTCCTTCACCTAGCTTGAAGGGAACACAAAGTTTCTTTTCAGTTGCAAACTCCACTCCATACATATATATGGGGAGGTACAAGCTCCAACTCGGTTTTACAGTAAAAACGGCAGGCACTTCAAACCGGCACTAGAAAACAGACTGAGAAACCAGAGTAAGGGTTTCTCCTGCAACCCGTTCCCTTTGTGCTGGATGAACGAACGTCTCTCCACATGCTCAGTTCTGAGAGATAATTGTGTGTGAAAGCCGTCCTTCACCTAGCTTGAAGGGAACACATAGTTTATTTTCAGTTGCCAACTACACTGCATACATATATATGGGGAGGTACAAGCTCCAACTCGGTTTTACACTGAAAACGGCAGGCACTTCAAACCGGCACTAGGAAACAGACTGAGAAACCAGAGTAAGGGTTTCTCCTGCAACCCGTTCCCTTTGTGCTGGATGAACGAACGTCTCTCCACATGCTCAGTTCTGAGAGATAAGTGTGTGTGAAAGCCGTCCTTCACCTAGCTTGAAGGGAACACAAAGTTTCTTTTCAGTTGCAAACTCCACTCCATACATATATATGGGCAGGTACAAGCTCCAACTCGGTTTTACAGTGAAAACGGCAGGCACTTCAAACCGGCACTAGGAAACAGACTGGGAAACCAGAGTAAGGGTTTCTCCTGCAACCCGTTCACTTTGTGCTGGATGAACGAACGTCTCTCCACATGCTCAGTTCTGAGAGATAAGTGTGTGTGAAAGCCGTCCTTCACCTAGCTTGAAGGGAACACAAAGTTTCTTTTCAGTTGCAAACTCCACTGCATACATATATATGGGGAGGTACAAGCTCCAACTCGGTTTTACAGTGAAAACGGCAGGCACTTCAAACCGGCACTAGGAAACAGACTGAGAAACCAGAGTAAGGGTTTCTCCTGCAACCCGTTCCCTTTGTGCTGGATGAACGAACGTCTCTCCACATGCTCAGGTCTGAGAGATAAGTGTGTTTGAAAGCCGTCCTTCACCTAGCTTGAAGGGAACACAAAGTTTCTTTTCAGTTGCAAACTCCACTCCATACATATATATGGGGAGGTACAAGCTCCAACTCGGTTTTACAGTGAAAACGGCAGGCACTTCAAACCGGCACTAGGAAACAGACGGGGAAACCCGAGTAAGGGTTTCTCCTGCAACCCGTTCCCTTTGTGCTGGATGAACGAACGTCTCTCCACATGCTCAGTTCTGAGAGATAAGTGTGTGTGAAAGCCGTCCTTCACCTAGCTTGAAGGGAACACAAAGTTTCTTTTCAGTTGCAAACTCCACTGCATACATATATATGGGGAGGAACAAGCTCCAACTCGGTTTTACATTGAAAACGGCAGGCACTTCAAACCGGCACTAGGAAACAGACTGAGAAACCAGAGTAAGGGTTTCTCCTGCAACCCGTTCCCTTTGTGCTGGATGAACGAACGTCTCTCCACATGCTCAGTTCTGAGAGATAATTGTGTGTGAAAGCCGTCCTTCACCTAGCTTGAAGGGAACACAAAGTTTCTTTTCAGTTGCAAACTCCACTCCATACATATATATGGGCAGGTACAAGCTCCAACTCGGTTTTACAGTGAAAACGGCAGGCACTTCAAACCGGCACTAGGAAACAGACTGTTAAACCAGAGTAAGGGTTTATCCTGCAACCCGTTCCCTTTGTGCTGGATGAACGAACGTCTCTGCACATGCTCAGTTCTGAGAGATAAGTGTGTTTGAAAGCCGTCCTTCACCTAGCTTGAAGGGAACACAAAGTTTCTTTTCAGTTGCAAACTCCACTCCATACACATATATTGGGAGGTACAAGCTCCAACTCGGTTTTACAGTAAAAACGGCAGGCACTTCAAACCGGCACTAGAAAACAGACTGGGAAACCAGAGTAAGGGTTTCTCCTGCAACCCGTTCCCTTTGTGCTGGATGAACGAACGTCTCTCCACATGCTCAGTTCTGAGAGATAAGTGTGTGTGAAAGCCGTCCTTCACCTAGCTTGAAGGGAACACAAAGTTTCTTTTCAGTTGCAAACTCCACTCCATACATATATATGGGGAGGTACAAGCTCCAACTCGGTTTTACAGTAAAAACGGCAGGCACTTCAAACCGGCACTAGAAAACAGACTGAGAAACCAGAGTAAGGGTTTCTCCTGCAACCCGTTCCCTTTGTGCTGGATGAACGAACGTCTCTCCACATGCTCAGTTCTGAGAGATAATTGTGTGTGAAAGCCGTCCTTCACCTAGCTTGAAGGGAACACATAGTTTATTTTCAGTTGCCAACTACACTGCATACATATATATGGGGAGGTACAAGCTCCAACTCGGTTTTACAGTGAAAACGGCAGGCACTTCAAACCGGCACTAGGAAACAGACTGAGAAACCAGAGTAAGGGTTTCACCTGCAACCCGTTCCCTTTGTGCTGGATGAACGAACGTCTCTCCACATGCTCAGTTCTGAGAGATAAGTGTGTGTGAAAGCCGTCCTTCACCTAGCTTGAAGGGAACACAAAGTTTCTTTTCAGTTGCAAACTCCACTCCATACATATATATGGGCAGGTACAAGCTCCAACTCGGTTTTACAGTGAAAACGGCAGGCACTTCAAACCGGCACTAGGAAACAGACTGGGAAACCAGAGTAAGGGTTTCTCCTGCAACCCGTTCCCTTTGTGCTGGATGAACGAACGTCTCTCCACATGCTCAGGTCTGAGAGATAAGTGTGTGTGAAAGCCGTCCTTCACCTAGCTTGAAGGGAACACAAAGTTTCTTTTCAGTTGCAAACTCCACTCCATACATATATATGGGGAGGTACAAGCTCCAACTCGGTTTTACAGTGAAAACGGCAGGCACTTCAAACCGGCACTAGGAAACAGACTGGGAAACCAGAGTAAAGGTTTCTCCTGCAACCCGTTCACTTTGTGCTGGATGAACGAACGTCTCTCCACATGCTCAGTTCTGAGAGATAAGTGTGTGTGAAAGCCGTCCTTCACCTAGCTTGAAGGGAACACAAAGTTTCTTTTCAGTTGCAAACTCCACTGCATACATATATATGGGGAGGTACAAGCTCCAACTCGGTTTTACAGTGAAAACGGCAGGCACTTCAAACCGGCACTAGGAAACAGACTGAGAAACCAGAGTAAGGGTTTCTCCTGCAACCCGTTCCCTTTGTGCTGGATGAACGAACGTCTCTCCACATGCTCAGGTCTGAGAGATAAGTGTGTTTGAAAGCCGTCCTTCACCTAGCTTGAAGGGAACACAAAGTTTCTTTTCAGTTGCAAACTCCACTCCATACATATATATGGGGAGGTACAAGCTCCAACTCGGTTTTACAGTGAAAACGGCAGGCACTTCAAACCGGCACTAGGAAACAGACGGGGAAACCCGAGTAAGGGTTTCTCCTGCAACCCGTTCCCTTTGTGCTGGATGAACGAACGTCTCTCCACATGCTCAGTTCTGAGAGATAAGTGTGTGTGAAAGCCGTCCTTCACCTAGCTTGAAGGGAACACAAAGTTTCTTTTCAGTTGCAAACTCCACTGCATACATATATATGGGGAGGAACAAGCTCCAACTCGGTTTTACATTGAAAACGGCAGGCACTTCAAACCGGCACTAGGAAACAGACTGAGAAACCAGAGTAAGGGTTTCTCCTGCAACCCGTTCCCTTTGTGCTGGATGAACGAACGTCTCTCCACATGCTCAGTTCTGAGAGATAATTGTGTGTGAAAGCCGTCCTTCACCTAGCTTGAAGGGAACACAAAGTTTCTTTTCAGTTGCAAACTCCACTCCATACATATATATGGGCAGGTACAAGCTCCAACTCGGTTTTACAGTGAAAACGGCAGGCACTTCAAACCGGCACTAGGAAACAGACTGGGAAACCAGAGTAAGGGTTTATCCTGCAACACGTTCCCTTTGTGCTGGATGAACGAACGTCTCTCCACATGCTCAGTTCTGAGAGATAAGTGTGTTTGAAAGCCGTCCTTCACCTAGCTTGAAGGGAACACAAAGTTTCTTTTCAGTTGCAAACTCCACTCCATACATATATATTGGGAGGTACAAGCTCCAACTCGGTTTTACAGTGAAAAAGGCAGGCACTTCAAACCGTCACTAGGAAACAGACTGGGAAACCAGAGTAAGGGTTTCTCCTGCAACCCGTTCCCTTTGTGCTGGATGAACGAACGTCTCTCCACATGCTCAGTTCTGAGAGATAAGTGTGTGTGAAAGCCGTCCTTCACCTAGCTTGAAGGGAACACAAAGTTTCTTTTCAGTTGCAAACTCCACTCCATACATATATATGGGGAGGTACAAGCTCCAACTCGGTTTTACAGTAAAAACGGCAGGCACTTCAAACCGGCACTAGAAAACAGACTGAGAAACCAGAGTAAGGGTTTCTCCTGCAACCCGTTCCCTTTGTGCTGGATGAACGAACGTCTCTCCACATGCTCAGTTCTGAGAGATAATTGTGTGTGAAAGCCGTCCTTCACCTAGCTTGAAGGGAACACATAGTTTATTTTCAGTTGCCAACTACACTGCATACATATATATGGGGAGGTACAAGCTCCAACTCGGTTTTACACTGAAAACGGCAGGCACTTCAAACCGGCACTAGGAAACAGACTGAGAAACCAGAGTAAGGGTTTCTCCTGCAACCCGTTCCCTTTGTGCTGGATGAACGAACGTCTCTCCACATGCTCAGTTCTGAGAGATAAGTGTGTGTGAAAGCCGTCCTTCACCTAGCTTGAAGGGAACACAAAGTTTCTTTTCAGTTGCAAACTCCACTCCATACATATATATGGGCAGGTACAAGCTCCAACTCGGTTTTACAGTGAAAACGGCAGGCACTTCAAACCGGCACTAGGAAACAGACTGGGAAACCAGAGTAAGGGTTTCTCCTGCAACCCGTTCACTTTGTGCTGGATGAACGAACGTCTCTCCACATGCTCAGTTCTGAGAGATAAGTGTGTGTGAAAGCCGTCCTTCACCTAGCTTGAAGGGAACACAAAGTTTCTTTTCAGTTGCAAACTCCACTGCATACATATATATGGGGAGGTACAAGCTCCAACTCGGTTTTACAGTGAAAACGGCAGGCACTTCAAACCGGCACTAGGAAACAGACTGAGAAACCAGAGTAAGGGTTTCTCCTGCAACCCGTTCCCTTTGTGCTGGATGAACGAACGTCTCTCCACATGCTCAGGTCTGAGAGATAAGTGTGTTTGAAAGCCGTCCTTCACCTAGCTTGAAGGGAACACAAAGTTTCTTTTCAGTTGCAAACTCCACTCCATACATATATATGGGGAGGTACAAGCTCCAACTCGGTTTTACAGTGAAAACGGCAGGCACTTCAAACCGGCACTAGGAAACAGACGGGGAAACCCGAGTAAGGGTTTCTCCTGCAACCCGTTCCCTTTGTGCTGGATGAACGAACGTCTCTCCACATGCTCAGTTCTGAGAGATAAGTGTGTGTGAAAGCCGTCCTTCACCTAGCTTGAAGGGAACACAAAGTTTCTTTTCAGTTGCAAACTCCACTGCATACATATATATGGGGAGGAACAAGCTCCAACTCGGTTTTACATTGAAAACGGCAGGCACTTCAAACCGGCACTAGGAAACAGACTGAGAAACCAGAGTAAGGGTTTCTCCTGCAACCCGTTCCCTTTGTGCTGGATGAACGAACGTCTCTCCACATGCTCAGTTCTGAGAGATAATTGTGTGTGAAAGCCGTCCTTCACCTAGCTTGAAGGGAACACAAAGTTTCTTTTCAGTTGCAAACTCCACTCCATACATATATATGGGCAGGTACAAGCTCCAACTCGGTTTTACAGTGAAAACGGCAGGCACTTCAAACCGGCACTAGGAAACAGACTGTTAAACCAGAGTAAGGGTTTATCCTGCAACCCGTTCCCTTTGTGCTGGATGAACGAACGTCTCTGCACATGCTCAGTTCTGAGAGATAAGTGTGTTTGAAAGCCGTCCTTCACCTAGCTTGAAGGGAACACAAAGTTTCTTTTCAGTTGCAAACTCCACTCCATACACATATATTGGGAGGTACAAGCTCCAACTCGGTTTTACAGTAAAAACGGCAGGCACTTCAAACCGGCACTAGAAAACAGACTGGGAAACCAGAGTAAGGGTTTCTCCTGCAACCCGTTCCCTTTGTGCTGGATGAACGAACGTCTCTCCACATGCTCAGTTCTGAGAGATAAGTGTGTGTGAAAGCCGTCCTTCACCTAGCTTGAAGGGAACACAAAGTTTCTTTTCAGTTGCAAACTCCACTCCATACATATATATGGGGAGGTACAAGCTCCAACTCGGTTTTACAGTAAAAACGGCAGGCACTTCAAACCGGCACTAGAAAACAGACTGAGAAACCAGAGTAAGGGTTTCTCCTGCAACCCGTTCCCTTTGTGCTGGATGAACGAACGTCTCTCCACATGCTCAGTTCTGAGAGATAATTGTGTGTGAAAGCCGTCCTTCACCTAGCTTGAAGGGAACACATAGTTTATTTTCAGTTGCCAACTACACTGCATACATATATATGGGGAGGTACAAGCTCCAACTCGGTTTTACAGTGAAAACGGCAGGCACTTCAAACCGGCACTAGGAAACAGACTGAGAAACCAGAGTAAGGGTTTCACCTGCAACCCGTTCCCTTTGTGCTGGATGAACGAACGTCTCTCCACATGCTCAGTTCTGAGAGATAAGTGTGTGTGAAAGCCGTCCTTCACCTAGCTTGAAGGGAACACAAAGTTTCTTTTCAGTTGCAAACTCCACTCCATACATATATATGGGCAGGTACAAGCTCCAACTCGGTTTTACAGTGAAAACGGCAGGCACTTCAAACCGGCACTAGGAAACAGACTGGGAAACCAGAGTAAGGGTTTCTCCTGCAACCCGTTCCCTTTGTGCTGGATGAACGAACGTCTCTCCACATGCTCAGGTCTGAGAGATAAGTGTGTGTGAAAGCCGTCCTTCACCTAGCTTGAAGGGAACACAAAGTTTCTTTTCAGTTGCAAACTCCACTCCATACATATATATGGGGAGGTACAAGCTCCAACTCGGTTTTACAGTGAAAACGGCAGGCACTTCAAACCGGCACTAGGAAACAGACTGGGAAACCAGAGTAAAGGTTTCTCCTGCAACCCGTTCACTTTGTGCTGGATGAACGAACGTCTCTCCACATGCTCAGTTCTGAGAGATAAGTGTGTGTGAAAGCCGTCCTTCACCTAGCTTGAAGGGAACACAAAGTTTCTTTTCAGTTGCAAACTCCACTGCATACATATATATGGGGAGGTACAAGCTCCAACTCGGTTTTACAGTGAAAACGGCAGGCACTTCAAACCGGCACTAGGAAACAGACTGAGAAACCAGAGTAAGGGTTTCTCCTGCAACCCGTTCCCTTTGTGCTGGATGAACGAACGTCTCTCCACATGCTCAGGTCTGAGAGATAAGTGTGTTTGAAAGCCGTCCTTCACCTAGCTTGAAGGGAACACAAAGTTTCTTTTCAGTTGCAAACTCCACTCCATACATATATATGGGGAGGTACAAGCTCCAACTCGGTTTTACAGTGAAAACGGCAGGCACTTCAAACCGGCACTAGGAAACAGACGGGGAAACCCGAGTAAGGGTTTCTCCTGCAACCCGTTCCCTTTGTGCTGGATGAACGAACGTCTCTCCACATGCTCAGTTCTGAGAGATAAGTGTGTGTGAAAGCCGTCCTTCACCTAGCTTGAAGGGAACACAAAGTTTCTTTTCAGTTGCAAACTCCACTGCATACATATATATGGGGAGGAACAAGCTCCAACTCGGTTTTACATTGAAAACGGCAGGCACTTCAAACCGGCACTAGGAAACAGACTGAGAAACCAGAGTAAGGGTTTCTCCTGCAACCCGTTCCCTTTGTGCTGGATGAACGAACGTCTCTCCACATGCTCAGTTCTGAGAGATAATTGTGTGTGAAAGCCGTCCTTCACCTAGCTTGAAGGGAACACAAAGTTTCTTTTCAGTTGCAAACTCCACTCCATACATATATATGGGCAGGTACAAGCTCCAACTCGGTTTTACAGTGAAAACGGCAGGCACTTCAAACCGGCACTAGGAAACAGACTGGGAAACCAGAGTAAGGGTTTATCCTGCAACACGTTCCCTTTGTGCTGGATGAACGAACGTCTCTCCACATGCTCAGTTCTGAGAGATAAGTGTGTTTGAAAGCCGTCCTTCACCTAGCTTGAAGGGAACACAAAGTTTCTTTTCAGTTGCAAACTCCACTCCATACATATATATTGGGAGGTACAAGCTCCAACTCGGTTTTACAGTGAAAAAGGCAGGCACTTCAAACCGTCACTAGGAAACAGACTGGGAAACCAGAGTAAGGGTTTCTCCTGCAACCCGTTCCCTTTGTGCTGGATGAACGAACGTCTCTCCACATGCTCAGTTCTGAGAGATAAGTGTGTGTGAAAGCCGTCCTTCACCTAGCTTGAAGGGAACACAAAGTTTCTTTTCAGTTGCAAACTCCACTCCATACATATATATGGGGAGGTACAAGCTCCAACTCGGTTTTACAGTAAAAACGGCAGGCACTTCAAACCGGCACTAGAAAACAGACTGAGAAACCAGAGTAAGGGTTTCTCCTGCAACCCGTTCCCTTTGTGCTGGATGAACGAACGTCTCTCCACATGCTCAGTTCTGAGAGATAATTGTGTGTGAAAGCCGTCCTTCACCTAGCTTGAAGGGAACACAAAGTTTCTTTTCAGTTGCAAACTCCACTGCATACATATATATGGGGAGGAACAAGCTCCAACTCGGTTTTACATTGAAAACGGCAGGCACTTCAAACCGGCACTAGGAAACAGACTGAGAAACCAGAGTAAGGGTTTCTCCTGCAACCCGTTCCCTTTGTGCTGGATGAACGAACGTCTCTCCACATGCTCAGTTCTGAGAGATAATTGTGTGTGAAAGCCGTCCTTCACCTAGCTTGAAGGGAACACAAAGTTTCTTTTCAGTTGCAAACTCCACTCCATACATATATATGGGCAGGTACAAGCTCCAACTCGGTTTTACAGTGAAAACGGCAGGCACTTCAAACCGGCACTAGGAAACAGACTGGGAAACCAGAGTAAGGGTTTCTCCTGCAACCCGTTCCCTTTGTGCTGGATGAACGAACGTCTCTCCACATGCTCAGGTCTGAGAGATAAGTGTGTGTGAAAGCCGTCCTTCACCTAGCTTGAAGGGAACACAAAGTTTCTTTTCAGTTGCAAACTCCACTCCATACATATATATGGGGAGGTACAAGCTCCAACTCGGTTTTACAGTGAAAACGGCAGGCACTTCAAACCGGCACTAGGAAACAGACTGGGAAACCAGAGTAAAGGTTTCTCCTGCAACCCGTTCACTTTGTGCTGGATGAACGAACGTCTCTCCACATGCTCAGTTCTGAGAGATAAGTGTGTGTGAAAGCCGTCCTTCACCTAGCTTGAAGGGAACACAAAGTTTCTTTTCAGTTGCAAACTCCACTGCATACATATATATGGGGAGGTACAAGCTCCAACTCGGTTTTACAGTGAAAACGGCAGGCACTTCAAACCGGCACTAGGAAACAGACTGAGAAACCAGAGTAAGGGTTTCTCCTGCAACCCGTTCCCTTTGTGCTGGATGAACGAACGTCTCTCCACATGCTCAGGTCTGAGAGATAAGTGTGTTTGAAAGCCGTCCTTCACCTAGCTTGAAGGGAACACAAAGTTTCTTTTCAGTTGCAAACTCCACTCCATACATATATATGGGGAGGTACAAGCTCCAACTCGGTTTTACAGTGAAAACGGCAGGCACTTCAAACCGGCACTAGGAAACAGACGGGGAAACCCGAGTAAGGGTTTCTCCTGCAACCCGTTCCCTTTGTGCTGGATGAACGAACGTCTCTCCACATGCTCAGTTCTGAGAGATAAGTGTGTGTGAAAGCCGTCCTTCACCTAGCTTGAAGGGAACACAAAGTTTCTTTTCAGTTGCAAACTCCACTGCATACATATATATGGGGAGGAACAAGCTCCAACTCGGTTTTACATTGAAAACGGCAGGCACTTCAAACCGGCACTAGGAAACAGACTGAGAAACCAGAGTAAGGGTTTCTCCTGCAACCCGTTCCCTTTGTGCTGGATGAACGAACGTCTCTCCACATGCTCAGTTCTGAGAGATAAGTGTGTGTGAAAGCCGTCCTTCACCTAGCTTGAAGGGAACACAAAGTTTCTTTTCAGTTGCAAACTCCACTCCATACATATATATGGGCAGGTACAAGCTCCAACTCGGTTTTACAGTGAAAACGGCAGGCACTTCAAACCGGCACTAGGAAACAGACTGGGAAACCAGAGTAAGGGTTTATCCTGCAACACGTTCCCTTTGTGCTGGATGAACGAACGTCTCTCCACATGCTCAGTTCTGAGAGATAAGTGTGTTTGAAAGCCGTCCTTCACCTAGCTTGAAGGGAACACAAAGTTTCTTTTCAGTTGCAAACTCCACTCCATACATATATATTGGGAGGTACAAGCTCCAACTCGGTTTTACAGTGAAAAAGGCAGGCACTTCAAACCGTCACTAGGAAACAGACTGGGAAACCAGAGTAAGGGTTTCTCCTGCAACCCGTTCCCTTTGTGCTGGATGAACGAACGTCTCTCCACATGCTCAGTTCTGAGAGATAAGTGTGTGTGAAAGCCGTCCTTCACCTAGCTTGAAGGGAACACAAAGTTTCTTTTCAGTTGCAAACTCCACTCCATACATATATATGGGGAGGTACAAGCTCCAACTCGGTTTTACAGTAAAAACGGCAGGCACTTCAAACCGGCACTAGAAAACAGACTGAGAAACCAGAGTAAGGGTTTCTCCTGCAACCCGTTCCCTTTGTGCTGGATGAACGAACGTCTCTCCACATGCTCAGTTCTGAGAGATAATTGTGTGTGAAAGCCGTCCTTCACCTAGCTTGAAGGGAACACATAGTTTATTTTCAGTTGCCAACTACACTGCATACATATATATGGGGAGGTACAAGCTCCAACTCGGTTTTACACTGAAAACGGCAGGCACTTCAAACCGGCACTAGGAAACAGACTGAGAAACCAGAGTAAGGGTTTCTCCTGCAACCCGTTCCCTTTGTGCTGGATGAACGAACGTCTCTCCACATGCTCAGTTCTGAGAGATAAGTGTGTGTGAAAGCCGTCCTTCACCTAGCTTGAAGGGAACACAAAGTTTCTTTTCAGTTGCAAACTCCACTCCATACATATATATGGGCAGGTACAAGCTCCAACTCGGTTTTACAGTGAAAACGGCAGGCACTTCAAACCGGCACTAGGAAACAGACTGGGAAACCAGAGTAAGGGTTTCTCCTGCAACCCGTTCCCTTTGTGCTGGATGAACGAACGTCTCTCCACATGCTCAGGTCTGAGAGATAAGTGTGTTTGAAAGCCGTCCTTCACCTAGCTTGAAGGGAACACAAAGTTTCTTTTCAGTTGCAAACTCCACTCCATACATATATATGGGGAGGTACAAGCTCCAACTCGGTTTTACAGTGAAAACGGCAGGCACTTCAAACCGGCACTAGGAAACAGACGGGGAAACCCGAGTAAGGGTTTCTCCTGCAACCCGTTCCCTTTGTGCTGGATGAACGAACGTCTCTCCACATGCTCAGTTCTGAGAGATAAGTGTGTGTGAAAGCCGTCCTTCACCTAGCTTGAAGGGAACACAAAGTTTCTTTTCAGTTGCAAACTCCACTGCATACATATATATGGGGAGGAACAAGCTCCAACTCGGTTTTACATTGAAAACGGCAGGCACTTCAAACCGGCACTAGGAAACAGACTGAGAAACCAGAGTAAGGGTTTCTCCTGCAACCCGTTCCCTTTGTGCTGGATGAACGAACGTCTCTCCACATGCTCAGATCTGAGAGATAATTGTGTGTGAAAGCCGTCCTTCACCTAGCTTGAAGGGAACACAAAGTTTCTTTTCAGTTGCAAACTCCACTCCATACATATATATGGGGAGGTACAAGCTCCAACTCGGTTTTACACTGAAAACGGCAGGCACTTCAAACCGGCACTAGGAAACAGACTGAGAAACCAGAGTAAGGGTTTCTCCTGCAACCCGTTCCCTTTGTGCTCGATGAACGAACGTCTCTCCACATGCTCAGTTCTGAGAGATAAGTGTGTGTGAAAGCCGTCCTTCACCTAGCTTGAAGGGAACACAAAGTTTCTTTTCAGTTGCAAACTCCACTCCATACATATATATGGGCAGGTACAAGCTCCAACTCGGTTTTACAGTGAAAACGGCAGGCACTTCAAACCGGCACTAGGAAACAGACTGAGAAACCAGAGTAAGGGTTTCTCCTGCAACCCGTTCCCTTTGTGCTGGATGAACGAACGTCTCTCCACATGCTCAGGTCTGAGAGATAAGTGTGTTTGAAAGCCGTCCTTCACCTAGCTTGAAGGGAACACAAAGTTTCTTTTCAGTTGCAAACTCCACTCCATACATATATATGGGGAGGTACAAGCTCCAACTCGGTTTTACAGTGAAAACGGCAGGCACTTCAAACCGGCACTAGGAAACAGATGGGGAAACCCGAGTAAGGGTTTCTCCTGCAACCCGTTCCCTTTGTGCTGGATGAACGAACGTCTCTCCACATGCTCAGTTCTGAGAGATAAGTGTGTGTGAAAGCCGTCCTTCACCTAGCTTGAAGGGAACACAAAGTTTCTTTTCAGTTGCAAACTCCACTGCATACATATATATGGGGAGGAACAAGCTCCAACTCGGTTTTACATTGAAAACGGCAGGCACTTCAAACCGGCACTAGGAAACAGACTGAGAAACCAGAGTAAGGGTTTCTCCTGCAACCCGTTCCCTTTGTGCTGGATGAACGAACGTCTCTCCACATGCTCAGTTCTGAGAGATAATTGTGTGTGAAAGCCGTCCTTCACCTAGCTTGAAGGGAACACAAAGTTTCTTTTCAGTTGCAAACTCCACTCCATACATATATATGGGCAGGTACAAGCTCCAACTCGGTTTTACAGTGAAAACGGCAGGCACTTCAAACCGGCACTAGGAAACAGACTGGGAAACCAGAGTAAGGGTTTATCCTGCAACCCGTTCCCTTTGTGCTGGATGAACGAACGTCTCTGCACATGCTCAGTTCTGAGAGATAAGTGTGTTTGAAAGCCGTCCTTCACCTAGCTTGAAGGGAACACAAAGTTTCTTTTCAGTTACAAACTCCACTCCATACATATATATTGGGAGGTACAAGCTCCAACTCGGTTTTACACTGAAAACGGCAGGCACTTCAAACCGGCACTAGGAAACAGACTGAGAAACCAGAGTAAGGGTTTCTCCTGCAACCCGTTCCCTTTGTGCTGGATGAACGAACGTCTCTCCACATGCTCAGTTCTGAGAGATAAGTGTGTGTGAAAGCCGTCCTTCACCTAGCTTGAAGGGAACACAAAGTTTCTTTTCAGTTGCAAACTCCACTCCATACATATATATGGGGAGGTACAAGCTCCAACTCGGTTTTACAGTGAAAACGGCAGGCACTTCAAACCGGCACTAGGAAACAGACTGGGAAACCAGAGTAAGGGTTTATCCTGCAACCCGTTCCCTTTGTGCTGGATGAACGAACGTCTCTGCACATGCTCTGTTCTGAGAGATAATTGTGTGTGAAAGCCGTCCTTCACCTAGCTTGAAGGGAACACAAAGTTTCTTTTCAGTTGCAAACTCCACTCCATACATATATATGGGCAGGTACAAGCTCCAACTCGGTTTTACAGTGAAAACGGCAGGCACTTCAAACCGGCACTAGAAAACAGACTGAGAAACCAGAGTAAGGGTTTCTCCTGCAACCCGTTCCCTTTGTGCTGGATGAACGAACGTCTCTCCACATGCTCAGTTCTGAGAGATAATTGTGTGTGAAAGCCGTCCTTCACCTAGCTTGAAGGGAACACATAGTTTATTTTCAGTTGCCAACTCCACTCCATACATATATATGGGGAGGTACAAGCTCCAACTCGGTTTTACACTGAAAACGGCAGGCACTTCAAACCGGCACTAGGAAACAGACTGAGAAACCAGAGTAAGGGTTTCTCCTGCAACCCGTTCCCTTTGTGCTGGATGAACGAACGTCTCTCCACATGCTCAGTTCTGAGAGATAAGTGTGTGTGAAAGCCGTCCTTCACCTAGCTTGAAGGGAACACAAAGTTTCTTTTCAGTTGCAAACTCCACTCCATACATATATATGGGCAGGTACAAGCTCCAACTCGGTTTTACAGTGAAAACGGCAGGCACTTCAAACCGGCACTAGGAAACAGACTGAGAAACCAGAGTAAGGGTTTCTCCTGCAACCCGTTCCCTTTGTGCTGGATGAACGAACGTCTCTCCACATGCTCAGGTCTGAGAGATAAGTGTGTTTGAAAGCCGTCCTTCACCTAGCTTGAAGGGAACACAAAGTTTCTTTTCAGTTGCAAACTCCACTCCATACATATATATGGGGAGGTACAAGCTCCAACTCGGTTTTACAGTGAAAACGGCAGGCACTTCAAACCGGCACTAGGAAACAGACGGGGAAACCCGAGTAAGGGTTTCTCCTGCAACCCGTTCCCTTTGTGCTGGATGAACGAACGTCTCTCCACATGCTCAGTTCTGAGAGATAAGTGTGTGTGAAAGCCGTCCTTCACCTAGCTTGAAGGGAACACAAAGTTTCTTTTCAGTTGCAAACTCCACTGCATACATATATATGGGGAGGAACAAGCTCCAACTCGGTTTTACATTGAAAACGGCAGGCACTTCAAACCGGCACTAGGAAACAGACTGAGAAACCAGAGTAAGGGTTTCTCCTGCAACCCGTTCCCTTTGTGCTGGATGAACGAACGTCTCTCCACATGCTCAGTTCTGAGAGATAATTGTGTGTGAAAGCCGTCCTTCACCTAGCTTGAAGGGAACACAAAGTTTCTTTTCAGTTGCAAACTCCACTCCATACATATATATGGGGAGGTACAAGCTCCAACTCGGTTTTACACTGAAAACGGCAGGCACTTCAAACCGGCACTAGGAAACAGACTGAGAAACCAGAGTAAGGGTTTCTCCTGCAACCCGTTCCCTTTGTGCTGGATGAACGAACGTCTCTCCACATGCTCAGTTCTGAGAGATAAGTGTGTGTGAAAGCCGTCCTTCACCTAGCTTGAAGGGAACACAAAGTTTCTTTTCAGTTGCAAACTCCACTCCATACATATATATGGGGAGGTACAAGCTCCAACTCGGTTTTACAGTGAAAACGGCAGGCACTTCAAACCGGCACTAGGAAACAGACTGAGAAACCAGAGTAAGGGTTTCTCCTGCAACCCGTTCCCTTTGTGCTGGATGAACGAACGTCTCTCCACATGCTCAGGTCTGAGAGATAAGTGTGTTTGAAAGCCGTCCTTCACCTAGCTTGAAGGGAACACAAAGTTTCTTTTCAGTTGCAAACTCCACTCCATACATATATATGGGGAGGTACAAGCTCCAACTCGGTTTTACAGTGAAAACGGCAGGCACTTCCAACCGGCACTAGGAAACAGACGGGGAAACCCGAGTAAGGGTTTCTCCTGCAACCCGTTCCCTTTGTGCTGGATGAACGAACGTCTCTCCACATGCTCAGTTCTGAGAGATAAGTGTGTGTGAAAGCCGTCCTTCACCTAGCTTGAAGGGAACACAAAGTTTCTTTTCAGTTGCAAACTCCACTGCATACATATATATGGGGAGGAACAAGCTCCAACTCGGTTTTACATTGAAAACGGCAGGCACTTCAAACCGGCACTAGGAAACAGACTGAGAAACCAGAGTAAGGGTTTCTCCTGCAACCCGTTCCCTTTGTGCTGGATGAACGAACGTCTCTCCACATGCTCAGTTCTGAGAGATAATTGTGTGTGAAAGCCGTCCTTCACCTAGCTTGAAGGGAACACAAAGTTTCTTTTCAGTTGCAAACTCCACTCCATACATATATATGGGCAGGTACAAGCTCCAACTCGGTTTTACAGTGAAAACGGCAGGCACTTCAAACCGGCACTAGGAAACAGACTGGGAAACCAGAGTAAGGGTTTATCCTGCAACCCGTTCCCTTTGTGCTGGATGAACGAACGTCTCTGCACATGCTCAGTTCTGAGAGATAAGTGTGTTTGAAAGCCGTCCTTCACCTAGCTTGAAGGGAACACAAAGTTTCTTTTCAGTTGCAAACTCCACTCCATACATATATATTGGGAGGTACAAGCTCCAACTCGGTTTTACAGTGAAAACGGAAGGCACTTCAAACCGGCACTAGGAAACAGACTGAGAAACCAGAGTAAGGGTTTCTCTGGCAACCCGTTCCCTTTGTGCTGGATGAACGAACGTCTCTCCACATGCTCAGTTCTGAGAGATAAGTGTGTGTGAAAGCCGTCCTTCACCTAGCTTGAAGGGAACACAAAGTTTCTTTTCAGTTGCAAACTCCACTCCATACATATATATGGGGAAGTACAAGCTCCAACTCGGTTTTACAGTGAAAACGGCAGGCACATCAAACCGGCACTAGGAAACAGACTGAGAAACCAGAGTAACGGTTTCTCCTGCAACCCGTTCCCTTTGTGCTGGATGAACGAACGTCTCTCCACATGCTCAGTTCTGAGAGATAAGTGTGTGTGAAAGCCGTCCTTCACCTAGCTTGAAGGGAACACAAAGTTTCTTTTCAGTTGCAAACTCCACTCCATACATATATATGGGGAGGAACAAGCTCTAACTCGGTTTTACTGTAAAAACGGCAGGCACTTCAAACCGGCACTAGAAAACAGACTGAGAAACCAGAGTAAGGGTTTCTCCTGCAACCCGTTCCCTTTGTGCTGGATGAACGAACGTCTCTCCACATGCTCAGTTCTGAGAGATAATTGTGTGTGAAAGCCGTCCTTCACCTAGCTTGAAGGGAACACATAGTTTATTTTCAGTTGCCAACTACACTGCATACATATATATGGGGAGGTACAAGCTCCAACTCGGTTTTACAGTGAAAACGGCAGGCACTTCAAACCGGCACTAGGAAACAGACTGAGAAACCAGAGTAAGGGTTTCTCCTGCAACCCGTTCCCTTTGTGCTGGATGAACGAACGTCTCTCCACATGCTCAGTTCTGAGAGATAAGTGTGTGTGAAAGCCGTCTTTCACCTAGCTTGAATGGAACACAAAGATTCTTTTCAGTTGCAAATTCCAATCCATACATATATATGGGGAGGAACAAGCTCCAACTCGGTTTTACAGTGAAAACGGCAGGCACATCAAAGCGGCACTAGGAAACAGACTGGGAAACCAGAGTAAGGGTTTCTCCTGCAACCCGTTCCCTTTGTGCTGGATGAACGAACGTCTCTCCACATGCTCAGTTCTGAGAGATAAGTGTGTGTGAAAGCCGTCCTTCACCTAGCTTGAAGGGAACACAAAGTTTCTTTTCAGTTGCAAACTCCACTGCATACATATATATGGGGAGGTACAAGCTCCAACTCGGTTTTACAGTGAAAACGGCAGGCACTTCAAACCGGCACTAGGAAACAGACTGAGAAACCAGAGTAAGGGTTTCTCCTGCAACCCGTTCCCTTTGTGCTGGATGAACGAACGTCTCTCCACATGCTCAGTTCTGAGAGATAATTGTGTGTGAAAGCCGTCCTTCACCTAGCTTGAAGGGAACACAAAGTTTCTTTTCAGTTGCAAACTCCACTCCATACATATATATGGGCAGGTACAAGCTCCAACTCGGTTTTACAGTGAAAACGGCAGGCACTTCAAACCGGCACTAGGAAACAGACTGGGAAACCAGAGTAAGGGTTTCTCCTGCAACCCGTTCACTTTGTGCTGGATGAACGAACGTCTCTCCACATGCTCAGTTCTGAGAGATAAGTGTGTGTGAAAGCCGTCCTTCACGTAGCTTGAAGGGAACACAAAGTTTCTTTTCAGTTGCAAACTCCACTGCATACATATATATGGGGTGGTACAAGCTCCAACTCGGTTTTACAGTGAAAACGGCAGGCACTTCAAACCGGCACTAGGAAACAGACTGAGAAACCAGAGTAAGGGTTTCTCCTGCAACCCGTTCCCTTTGTGCTGGATGAACGAACGTCTCTCCACATGCTCAGTTCTGAGAGATAAGTGTGTGTGAAAGCCGTCCTTCACCTAGCTTGAAGGGAACACAAAGTTTCTTTTCAGTTGCAAACTCCACTCCATACATATATATGGGCAGGTACAAGCTCCAACTCGGTTTTACAGTGAAAACGGCAGGCACTTCAAACCGGCACTAGGAAACAGACTGGGAAACCAGAGTAAGGGTTTCTTCTGCAACCCGTTCACTTTGTGCTGGATGAACGAACGTCTCTCCACATGCTCAGTTCTGAGAGATAAGTGTGTGTGAAAGCCGTCCTTCACCTAGCTTGAAGGGAACACAAAGTTTCTTTTCAGTTGCAAACTCCACTGCATACATATATATGGGGTGGTACAAGCTCCAACTCGGTTTTACAGTGAAAACGGCAGGCACTTCAAACCGGCACTAGGAAACAGACTGAGAAACCAGAGTAAGGGTTTCTCCTGCAACCCGTTCCCTTTGTGCTGGATGAACGAACGTCTCTCCACATGCTCAGGTCTGAGAGATAAGTGTGTTTGAAAGCCGTCCTTCACCTAGCTTGAAGGGAACACAAAGTTTCTTTTCAGTTGCAAACTCCACTCCATACATATATATGGGGAGGTACAAGCTCCAACTCGGTTTTACAGTGAAAATGGCAGGCACTTCAAACCGGCACTAGGAAACAGACTGAGAAACCAGAGTAAGGGTTTCTCCTGCAACCCGTTCCCTTTGTGCTGGATGAACAAACGTCTCTGCCCATGCTCAGTTCTGAGAGATAAGTGTGTTTGAAAGCCGTCCTTCACCTAGCTTGAAGGGAACACAAAGTTTCTTTTCAGTTGCAAACTCCACTCCATACATATATATGGGGAGGTACAAGCTCCAACTCGGTTTTACAGTGAAAACGGCAGGCACTTCAAACCGGCACTAGGAAACAGACTGAGAAACCAGAGTAAGGGTTTCTCCTGCAACCCGTTCCCTTTGTGCTCTATGAACGAACGTCTCTCCACATGCTCAGTTCTGAGAGATAAGTGTGTTTGAAAGCCGTCTTTCACCTAGCTTGAAGGGAACACAAAGTTTCTTTTCAGTTGCAAACTCCACTCCATACATATATATGGGGAGGTACAAGCTTCAACTCGGTTTTACAGTGAAAAAGGCAGGCACTTCAAACCGGCACTAGGAAACAGACTGGGAAACCAGAGTAAGGGTTTCACCTGCAACCCGTTCCCTTTGTGCTGGATGAACGAACGTCTCTCCACATGCTCAGTTCTGAGAGATAAGTGTGTTTGAAAGCCGTCCTTCACCTAGCTTGAAGGGAACACAAAGTTTCTTTTCAGTTGCAAACTCCACTGCATACATATATATGGGGAGGAACAAGCTCCAACTCGGTTTTACATTGAAAACGGCAGGCACTTCAAACCGGCACTAGGAAACAGACTGAGAAACCAGAGTAAGGGTTTCTCCTGCAACCCGTTCCCTTTGTGCTGGATGAACGAACGTCTCTCCACATGCTCAGTTCTGAGAGATAATTGTGTGTGAAAGCCGTCCTTCACCTAGCTTGAAGGGAACACAAAGTTTCTTTTCAGTTGCAAACTCCACTACATACATATATATGGGCAGGTACAAGCTCCAACTCGGTTTTACAGTGAAAACGGCAGGCACTTCAAACCGGCACTAGGAAACAGACTGGGAAACCAGAGTAAGGGTTTATCCTGCAACCCGTTCCTTTGTGCTGGATGAACGAACGTCTCTCCACATGCTCAGTTCTGAGAGATAAGTGTGTTTGAAAGCCGTCCTTCACCTAGCTTGAAGGGAACACAAAGTTTCTTTTCAGTTGCAAACTCCACTCCATACATATATATTGGGAGGTACAAGCTCCAACTCGGTTTTACAGTGAAAAAGGCAGGCACTTCAAACCGTCACTAGGAAACAGACTGGGAAACCAGAGTAAGGGTTTCTCCTGCAACCCGTTCCCTTTGTGCTGGATGAACGAACGTCTCTCCACATGCTCAGTTCTGAGAGATAAGTGTGTGTGAAAGCCGTCCTTCACCTAGCTTGAAGGGAACACAAAGTTTCTTTTCAGTTGCAAACTCCACTCCATACATATATATGGGGAGGTACAAGCTCCAACTCGGTTTTACAGTAAAAACGGCAGGCACTTCAAACCGGCACTAGAAAACAGACTGAGAAACCAGAGTAAGGGTTTCTCCTGCAACCCGTTCCCTTTGTGCTGGATGAACGAACGTCTCTCCAAATGCTCAGTTCTGAGAGATAATTGTGTGTGAAAGCCGTCCTTCACCTAGCTTGAAGGGAACACATAGTTTATTTTCAGTTGCCAACTACACTGCATACATATATATGGGGAGGTACAAGCTCCAACTCGGTTTTACAGTGAAAATGGCAGGCACTTCAAACCGGCACTAGGAAACAGCCTGAGAAACCAGAGTAAGGGTTTCTCCTGCAACCCGTTCCCTTTGTGCTGGATGAACGAACGTCTCTCCACATGCTCAGTTCTGAGAGATAAGTGTGTGTGAAAGCCGTCTTTCACCTAGCTTGAAGGGAACACAAAGTTTCTTTTCAGTTGCAAACTCCACTCCATACATATATATGGGGAGGTACAAGCTTCAACTCGGTTTTACAGTGAAAAAGGCAGGCACTTCAAACCGGCACTAGGAAACAGACTGGGAAACCAGAGTAAGGGTTTCACCTGCAACCCGTTCCCTTTGTGCTGGTTGAACGAACGTCTCTCCACATGCTCAGTTCTGAGAGATAAGTGTGTTTGAAAGCCGTCCTTCACCTAGCTTGAAGGGAACACAAAGTTTCTTTTCAGTTGCAAACTCCACTCCATACATATATATGGGGAGGTACAAGCTCCAACTCGGTTTTACAGTGAAAATGGCAGGCACTTCAAACCGGCACTAGGAAACAGACTGAGAAACCAGAGTAAGGGTTTCTCCTGCAACCCGTTCCCTTTGTGCTGGATGAACAAACGTCTCTGCCCATGCTCAGTTCTGAGAGATAAGTGTGTTTGAAAGCCGTCCTTCACCTAGCTTGAAGGGAACACAAAGTTTCTTTTCAGTTGCAAACTCCACTCCATACATATATATGGGGAGGTACAAGCTCCAACTCGGTTTTACAGTGAAAACGGCAGGCACTTCAAACCGGCACTAGGAAACAGACTGAGAAACCAGAGTAAGGGTTTCTCCTGCAACCCGTTCCCTTTGTGCTGGATGAACGAACGTCTCTCCACATGCTCAGTTCTGAGAGATAAGTGTGTGTGAAAGCCGTCTTTCACCTAGCTTGAAGGGAACACAAAATTTCTTTTCAGTTGCAAACTCCACTCCATACATATATATGGGGAGGTACAAGCTTCAACTCGGTTTTACAGTGAAAAAGGCAGGCACTTCAAACCGGCACTAGGAAACAGACTGGGAAACCAGAGTAAGGGTTTCACCTGCAACCCGTTCCCTTTGTGCTGGATGAACGAACGTCTCTCCACATGCTCAGTTCTGAGAGATAAGTGTGTTTGAAAGCCGTCCTTCACCTAGCTTGAAGGGAACACAAAGTTTCTTTTCAGTTGCAAACTCCACTGCATACATATATATGGGGAGGAACAAGCTCCAACTCGGTTTTACATTGAAAACGGCAGGCACTTCAAACCGGCACTAGGAAACAGACTGAGAAACCAGAGTAAGGGTTTCTCCTGCAACCCGTTCCCTTTGTGCTGGATGAACGAACGTCTCTCCACATGCTCAGTTCTGAGAGATAATTGTGTGTGAAAGCCGTCCTTCACCTAGCTTGAAGGGAACACAAAGTTTCTTTTCAGTTGCAAACTCCACTCCATACATATATATGGGCAGGTACAAGCTCCAACTCGGTTTTACAGTGAAAACGGCAGGCACTTCAAACCGGCACTAGGAAACAGACTGGGAAACCAGAGTAAGGGTTTATCCTGCAACCCGTTCCCTTTGTGCTGGATGAACGAACGTCTCTCCACATGCTCAGTTCTGAGAGATAAGTGTGTTTGAAAGCCGTCCTTCACCTAGCTTGAAGGGAACACAAAGTTTCTTTTCAGTTGCAAACTCCACTCCATACATATATATTGGGAGGTACAAGCTCCAACTCGGTTTTACAGTGAAAAAGGCAGGCACTTCAAACCGGCACTAGGAAACAGACTGGGAAACCAGAGTAAGGGTTTCTCCTGCAACCCGTTCCCTTTGTGCTGGATGAACGAACGTCTCTCCACATGCTCAGTTCTGAGAGATAAGTGTGTGTGAAAGCCGTCCTTCACCTAGCTTGAAGGGAACACAAAGTTTCTTTTCAGTTGCAAACTCCACTCCATACATATATATGGGGAGGTACAAGCTCCAACTCGGTTTTACAGTAAAAACGGCAGGCACTTCAAACCGGCACTAGAAAACAGACTGAGAAACCAGAGTAAGGGTTTCTCCTGCAACCCGTTCCCTTTGTGCTGGATGAACGAACGTCTCTCCACATGCTCAGTTCTGAGAGATAATTGTGTGTGAAAGCCGTCCTTCACCTAGCTTGAAGGGAACACATAGTTTATTTTCAGTTGCCAACTACACTGCATACATATATATGGGGAGGTACAAGCTCCAACTCGGTTTTACACTGAAAACGGCAGGCACTTCAAACCGGCACTAGGAAACAGACTGAGAAACCAGAGTAAGGGTTTCTCCTGCAACCCGTTCCCTTTGTGCTGGATGAACGAACGTCTCTCCACATGCTCAGTTCTGAGAGATAAGTGTGTGTGAAAGCCGTCCTTCACCTAGCTTGAAGGGAACACAAAGTTTCTTTTCAGTTGCAAACTCCACTCCATACATATATATGGGCAGGTACAAGCTCCAACTCGGTTTTACAGTGAAAACGGCAGGCACTTCAAACCGGCACTAGGAAACAGACTGGGAAACCAGAGTAAGGGTTTCTCCTGCAACCCGTTCCCTTTGTGCTGGATGAACGAACGTCTCTCCACATGCTCAGTTCTGAGAGATAAGTGTGTGTGAAAGCCGTCCTTCACCTAGCTTGAAGGGAACACAAAGTTTCTTTTCAGTTGCAAACTCCACTCCATACATATATATGGGGAGGTACAAGCTCCAACTCGGTTTTACAGTGAAAACGGCAGGCACTTCAAACCGGCACTAGGAAACAGACTGAGAAACCAGAGTAAGGGTTTCTCCTGCAACCCGTTCCCTTTGTGCTGGATGAACGAACGTCTCTCCACATGCTCAGGTCTGAGAGATAAGTGTGTTTGAAAGCCGTCCTTCACCTAGCTTGAAGGGAACACAAAGTTTCTTTTCAGTTGCAAACTCCACTCCATACATATATATGGGGAGGTACAAGCTCCAACTCGGTTTTACAGTGAAAACGGCAGGCACTTCAAACCGGCACTAGGAAACAGACGGGGAAACCCGAGTAAGGGTTTCTCCTGCAACCCGTTCCCTTTGTGCTGGATGAACGAACGTCTCTCCACATGCTCAGTTCTGAGAGATAAGTGTGTGTGAAAGCCGTCCTTCACCTAGCTTGAAGGGAACACAAAGTTTCTTTTAAGTTGCAAACTCCACTGCATACATATATATGGGGAGGAACAAGCTCCAACTCGGTTTTACATTGAAAACGGCAGGCACTTCAAACCGGCACTAGGAAACAGACTGAGAAACCAGAGTAAGGGTTTCTCCTGCAACCCGTTCCCTTTGTGCTGGATGAACGAACGTCTCTCCACATGCTCAGTTCTGAGAGATAAGTGTGTGTGAAAGCCGTCCTTCACCTAGCTTGAAGGGAACACAAAGTTTCTTTTCAGTTGCAAACTCCACTCCATACATATATATGGGCAGGTACAAGCTCCAACTCGGTTTTACAGTGAAAACGGCAGGCACTTCAAACCGGCACTAGGAAACAGACTGGGAAACCAGAGTAAGGGTTTATCCTGCAACCCGTTCCCTTTGTGCTGGATGAACGAACGTCTCTGCACATGCTCAGTTCTGAGAGATAAGTGTGTTTGAAAGCCGTCCTTCACCTAGCTTGAAGGGAACACAAAGTTTCTTTTCAGTTGCAAACTCCACTCCATACATATATATTGGGAGGTACAAGCTCCAACTCGGTTTTACAGTGAAAACGGCAGGCACTTCAAACCGGCACTAGGAAACAGACTGAGAAACCAGAGTAAGGGTTTCTCTGGCAACCCGTTCCCTTTGTGCTGGATGAACGAACGTCTCTCCACATGCTCAGTTCTGAGAGATAAGTGTGTGTGAAAGCCGTCCTTCACCTAGCTTGAAGGGAACACAAAGTTTCTTTTCAGTTGCAAACTCCACTCCACACATATATATGGGGAAGTACAAGCTCCAACTCGGTGTTACAGTGAAAACGGCAGGCACATCAAACCGGCACTAGGAAACAGACTGAGAAACCAGAGTAACGGTTTCTCCTGCAACCCGTTCCCTTTGTGCTGGATGAACGAACGTCTCTCCACATGCTCAGTTCTGAGAGATAATTGTGTGTGAAAGCCGTCCTTCACCTAGCTTGAAGGGAACACAAAGTTTCTTTTCAGTTGCAAACTCCACTCCATACATATATATGGGGAGGAACAAGCTCTAACTCGGTTTTACTGTAAAAACGGCAGGCACTTCAAACCGGCACTAGAAAACAGACTGAGAAACCAGAGTAAGGGTTTCTCCTGCAACCCGTTCCCTTTGTGCTGGATGAACGAACGTCTCTCCACATGCTCAGTTCTGAGAGATAATTGTGTGTGAAAGCCGTCCTTCACCTAGCTTGAAGGGAACACATAGTTTATTTTCAGTTGCCAACTACACTGCATACATATATATGGGGAGGTACAAGCTCCAACTCGGTTTTACAGTGAAAACGGCAGGCACTTCAAACCGGCACTAGGAAACAGACTGAGAAACCAGAGTAAGGGTTTCTCCTGCAACCCGTTCCCTTTGTGCTGGATGAACGAACGTCTCTCCACATGCTCAGTTCTGAGAGATAAGTGTGTGTGAAAGCCGTCTTTCACCTAGCTTGAATGGAACACAAAGATTCTTTTCAGTTGCAAATTCCAATCCATACATATATATGGGGAGGAACAAGCTCCAACTCGGTTTTACAGTGAAAACGGCAGGCACATCAAAGCGGCACTAGGAAACAGACTGGGAAACCAGAGTAAGGGTTTCTCCTGCAACCCGTTCCCTTTGTGCTGGATGAACGAACGTCTCTCCACATGCTCAGTTCTGAGAGATAAGTGTGTGTGAAAGCCGTCCTTCACCTAGCTTGAAGGGAACACAAAGTTTCTTTTCAGTTGCAAACTCCACTGCATACATATATATGGGGAGGTACAAGCTCCAACTCGGTTTTACAGTGAAAACGGCAGGCACTTCAAACCGGCACTAGGAAACAGACTGAGAAACCAGAGTAAGGGTTTCTCCTGCAACCCGTTCCCTTTGTGCTGGATGAACGAACGTCTCTCCACATGCTCAGTTCTGAGAGATAATTGTGTGTGAAAGCCGTCCTTCACCTAGCTTGAAGGGAACACAAAGTTTCTTTTCAGTTGCAAACTCCACTCCATACATATATATGGGCAGGTACAAGCTCCAACTCGGTTTTACAGTGAAAACGGCAGGCACTTCAAACCGGCACTAGGAAACAGACTGGGAAACCAGAGTAAGGGTTTCTCCTGCAACCCGTTCCCTTTGTGCTGGATGAACGAACGTCTCTCCACATGCTCAGTTCTGAGAGATAAGTGTGTGTGAAAGCCGTCCTTCACGTAGCTTGAAGGGAACACAAAGTTTCTTTTCAGTTGCAAACTCCACTGCATACATATATATGGGGTGGTACAAGCTCCAACTCGGTTTTACAGTGAAAACGGCAGGCACTTCAAACCGGCACTAGGAAACAGACTGAGAAACCAGAGTAAGGGTTTCTCCTGCAACCCGTTCCCTTTGTGCTGGATGAACGAACGTCTCTCCACATGCTCAGTTCTGAGAGATAAGTGTGTGTGAAAGCCGTCCTTCACCTAGCTTGAAGGGAACACAAAGTTTCTTTTCAGTTGCAAACTCCACTCCATACATATATATGGGCAGGTACAAGCTCCAACTCGGTTTTACAGTGAAAACGGCAGGCACTTCAAACCGGCACTAGGAAACAGACTGGGAAACCAGAGTAAGGGTTTCTTCTGCAACCCGTTCACTTTGTGCTGGATGAACGAACGTCTCTCCACATGCTCAGTTCTGAGAGATAAGTGTGTGTGAAAGCCGTCCTTCACCTAGCTTGAAGGGAACACAAAGTTTCTTTTCAGTTGCAAACTCCACTGCATACATATATATGGGGTGGTACAAGCTCCAACTCGGTTTTACAGTGAAAACGGCAGGCACTTCAAACCGGCACTAGGAAACAGACTGAGAAACCAGAGTAAGGGTTTCTCCTGCAACCCGTTCCCTTTGTGCTGGATGAACGAACGTCTCTCCACATGCTCAGGTCTGAGAGATAAGTGTGTTTGAAAGCCGTCCTTCACCTAGCTTGAAGGGAACACAAAGTTTCTTTTCAGTTGCAAACTCCACTCCATACATATATATGGGGAGGTACAAGCTCCAACTCGATTTTACAGTGAAAACGGCAGGCACTTCAAACCGGCACTAGGAAACAGACTGGGAAACCCGAGTAAGGGTTTCTCCTGCAACCCGTTCCCTTTGTGCTGGATGAACGAACGTCTCTCCACATGCTCAGTTCTGAGAGATAAGTGTGTGTGAAAGCCGTCCTTCACCTAGCTTGAAGGGAACACAAAGTTTCTTTTCAGTTGCAAACTCCACTGCATACATATATATGGGGAGGTACAAGCTCCAACTCGGTTTTACAGTGAAAACGGCAGGCACTTCAAACCGGCACTAGGAAACAGACTGAGAAACCAGAGTAAGGGTTTCTCCTGCAACCCGTTCCCTTTGTGCTGGATGAACGAACGTCTCTCCACATGCTCAGTTCTGAGAGATAATTGTGTGTGAAAGCCGTCCTTCACCTAGCTTGAAGGGAACACAAAGTTTCTTTTCAGTTGCAAACTCCACTCCATACATATATATGGGCAGGTACAAGCTCCAACTCGGTTTTACAGTGAAAACGGCAGGCACTTCAAACCGGCACTAGGAAACAGACTGGGAAACCAGAGTAAGGGTTTCTCCTGCAACCCGTTCACTTTGTGCTGGATGAACGAACGTCTCTCCACATGCTCAGTTCTGAGAGATAAGTGTGTGTGAAAGCCGTCCTTCACGTAGCTTGAAGGGAACACAAAGTTTCTTTTCAGTTGCAAACTCCACTGCATACATATATATGGGGTGGTACAAGCTCCAACTCGGTTTTACAGTGAAAACGGCAGGCACTTCAAACCGGCACTAGGAAACAGACTGAGAAACCAGAGTAAGGGTTTCTCCTGCAACCCGTTCCCTTTGTGCTGGATGAACGAACGTCTCTCCACATGCTCAGTTCTGAGAGATAAGTGTGTGTGAAAGCCGTCCTTCACCTAGCTTGAAGGGAACACAAAGTTTCTTTTCAGTTGCAAACTCCACTCCATACATATATATGGGCAGGTACAAGCTCCAACTCGGTTTTACAGTGAAAACGGCAGGCACTTCAAACCGGCACTAGGAAACAGACTGGGAAACCAGAGTAAGGGTTTCTTCTGCAACCCGTTCACTTTGTGCTGGATGAACGAACGTCTCTCCACATGCTCAGTTCTGAGAGATAAGTGTGTGTGAAAGCCGTCCTTCACCTAGCTTGAAGGGAACACAAAGTTTCTTTTCAGTTGCAAACTCCACTGCATACATATATATGGGGTGGTACAAGCTCCAACTCGGTTTTACAGTGAAAACGGCAGGCACTTCAAACCGGCACTAGGAAACAGACTGAGAAACCAGAGTAAGGGTTTCTCCTGCAACCCGTTCCCTTTGTGCTGGATGAACGAACGTCTCTCCACATGCTCAGGTCTGAGAGATAAGTGTGTTTGAAAGCCGTCCTTCACCTAGCTTGAAGGGAACACAAAGTTTCTTTTCAGTTGCAAACTCCACTCCATACATATATATGGGGAAGTACAAGCTCCAACTCGGTTTTACAGTGAAAACGGCAGGCACTTCAAACCGGCACTAGGAAACAGACTGGGAAACCCGAGTAAGGGTTTCTCCTGCAACCCGTTCCCTTTGTGCTGGATGAACGAACGTCTCTCCACATGCTCAGTTCTGAGAGATAAGTTTGTGTGAAAGCCGTCCTTCACCTAGCTTGAAGGGAACACAAAGTTTCTTTTCAGTTGCAAACTCCACTGCATACATATATATGGGGAGGAACAAGCTCCAACTCGGTTTTACATTGAAAACGGCAGGCACTTCAAACCGGCACTAGGAAACAGACTGAGAAACCAGAGTAAGGGTTTCTCCTGCAACCCGTTCCCTTTGTGCTGGATGAACGAACGTCTCTCCACATGCTCAGTTCTGAGAGATAATTGTGTGTGAAAGCCGTCCTTCACCTAGCTTGAAGGGAACACAAAGTTTCTTTTCAGTTGCAAACTCCACTCCATACATATATATGGGCAGGTACAAGCTCCAACTCGGTTTTACAGTGAAAACGGCAGGCACTTCAAACCGGCACTAGGAAACAGACTGGGAAACCAGAGTAAGGGTTTCTTCTGCAACCCGTTCACTTTGTGCTGGATGAACGAACGTCTCTCCACATGCTCAGTTCTGAGAGATAAGTGTGTGTGAAAGCCGTCCTTCACCTAGCTTGAAGGGAACACAAAGTTTCTTCTCAGTTGCAAACTCCACTGCATACATATATATGGGGTGGTACAAGCTCCAACTCGGTTTTACAGTGAAAACGGCAGGCACTTCAAACCGGCACTAGGAAACAGACTGAGAAACCAGAGTAAGGGTTTCTCCTGCAACCCGTTCCCTTTGTGCTGGATGAACGAACGTCTCTCCACATGCTCAGGTCTGAGAGAGAAGTGTGTTTGAAAGCCGTCCTTCACCTAACTTGAAGGGAACACAAAGTTTCTTTTCAGTTGCAAACTCCACTCCATACATATATATGGGGAGGTACAAGCTCCAACTCGGTTTTACAGTGAAAACGGCAGGCACTTCAAACCGGCACTAGGAAACAGACTGGGACACCCGAGTAAGGGTTTCTCCTGCAACCCGTTCCCTTTGTGCTGGATGAACGAACGTCTCTCCACATGCTCAGTTCTGAGAGATAAGTGTGTGTGAAAGCCGTCCTTCACCTAGCTTGAAGGGAACACAAAGTTTCTTTTCAGTTGCAAACTCCACTGCATACATATATATGGGGTGGTACAAGCTCCAACTCGGTTTTACAGTGAAAACGGCAGGCACTTCAAACCGGCACTAGGAAACAGACTGAGAAACCAGAGTAAGGGTTTCTCCTGCAACCCGTTCCCTTTGTGCTGGATGAACGAACGTCTCTCCACATGCTCAGGTCTGAGAGATAAGTGTGTTTGAAAGCCGTCCTTCACCTAGCTTGAAGGGAACACAAAGTTTCTTTTCAGTTGCAAACTCCACTCCATACATATATATGGGGAGGTACAAGCTTCAACTCGGTTTTACAGTGAAAAAGGCAGGCACTTCAAACCGGCACTAGGAAACAGACTGGGAAACCAGAGTAAGGGTTTCACCTGCAACCCGTTCCCTTTGTGCTGGTTGAACGAACGTCTCTCCACATGCTCAGTTCTGAGAGATAAGTGTGTTTGAAAGCCGTCCTTCACCTAGCTTGAAGGGAACACAAAGTTTCTTTTCAGTTGCAAACTCCACTCCATACATATATATGGGGAGGTACAAGCTCCAACTCGGTTTTACAGTGAAAATGGCAGGCACTTCAAACCGGCACTAGGAAACAGACTGAGAAACCAGAGTAAGGGTTTCTCCTGCAACCCGTTCCCTTTGTGCTGGATGAACAAACGTCTCTGCCCATGCTCAGTTCTGAGAGATAAGTGTGTTTGAAAGCCGTCCTTCACCTAGCTTGAAGGGAACACAAAGTTTCTTTTCAGTTGCAAACTCCACTCCATACATATATATGGGGAGGTACAAGCTCCAACTCGGTTTTACAGTGAAAACGGCAGGCACTTCAAACCGGCACTAGGAAACAGACTGAGAAACCAGAGTAAGGGTTTCTCCTGCAACCCGTTCCCTTTGTGCTGGATGAACGAACGTCTCTCCACATGCTCAGTTCTGAGAGATAAGTGTGTGTGAAAGCCGTCTTTCACCTAGCTTGAAGGGAACACAAAGTTTCTTTTCAGTTGCAAACTCCACTCCATACATATATATGGGGAGGTACAAGCTTCAACTCGGTTTTACAGTGAAAAAGGCAGGCACTTCAAACCGGCACTAGGAAACAGACTGGGAAACCAGAGTAAGGGTTTCACCTGCAACCCGTTCCCTTTGTGCTGGATGAACGAACGTCTCTCCACATGCTCAGTTCTGAGAGATAAGTGTGTTTGAAAGCCGTCCTTCACCTAGCTTGAAGGGAACACAAAGTTTCTTTTCAGTTGCAAACTCCACTGCATACATATATATGGGGAGGAACAAGCTCCAACTCGGTTTTACATTGAAAACGGCAGGCACTTCAAACCGGCACTAGGAAACAGACTGAGAAACCAGAGTAAGGGTTTCTCCTGCAACCCGTTCCCTTTGTGCTGGATGAACGAACGTCTCTCCACATGCTCAGTTCTGAGAGATAATTGTGTGTGAAAGCCGTCCTTCACCTAGCTTGAAGGGAACACAAAGTTTCTTTTCAGTTGCAAACTCCACTCCATACATATATATGGGCAGGTACAAGCTCCAACTCGGTTTTACAGTGAAAACGGCAGGCACTTCAAACCGGCACTAGGAAACAGACTGGGAAACCAGAGTAAGGGTTTATCCTGCAACCCGTTCCCTTTGTGCTGGATGAACGAACGTCTCTCCACATGCTCAGTTCTGAGAGATAAGTGTGTGTGAAAGCCGTCCTTCACGTAGCTTGAAGGGAACACAAAGTTTCTTTTCAGTTGCAAACTCCACTGCATACATATATATGGGGTGGTACAAGCTCCAACTCGGTTTTACAGTGAAAACGGCAGGCACTTCAAACCGGCACTAGGAAACAGACTGAGAAACCAGAGTAAGGGTTTCTCCTGCAACCCGTTCCCTTTGTGCTGGATGAACGAACGTCTCTCCACATGCTCAGGTCTGAGAGATAAGTGTGTTTGAAAGCCGTCCTTCACCTAGCTTGAAGGGAACACAAAGTTTCTTTTCAGTTGCAAACTCCACTCCATACATATATATGGGGAGGTACAAGCTCCAACTCGGTTTTACAGTGAAAACGGCAGGCACTTCAAACCGGCACTAGGAAACAGACTGGGAAACCCGAGTAAGGGTTTCTCCTGCAACCCGTTCCCTTTGTGCTGGATGAACGAACGTCTCTCCACATGCTCAGTTCTGAGAGATAAGTGTGTGTGAAAGCCGTCCTTCACCTAGCTTGAAGGGAACACAAAGTTTCTTTTCAGTTGCAAACTCCACTGCATACATATATATGGGGAGGAACAAGCTCCAACTCGGTTTTACATTGAAAACGGCAGGCACTTCAAACCGGCACTAGGAAACAGACTGAGAAACCAGAGTAAGGGTTTCTCCTGCAACCCGTTCCCTTTGTGCTGGATGAACGAACGTCTCTCCACATGCTCAGTTCTGAGAGATAATTGTGTGTGAAAGCCGTCCTTCACCTAGCTTGAAGGGAACACAAAGTTTCTTTTCAGTTGCAAACTCCACTCCATACATATATATGGGCAGGTACAAGCTCCAACTCGGTTTTACAGTGAAAACGGCAGGCACTTCAAACCGGCACTAGGAAACAGACTGGGAAACCAGAGTAAGGGTTTCTTCTGCAACCCGTTCACTTTGTGCTGGATGAACGAACGTCTCTCCACATGCTCAGTTCTGAGAGATAAGTGTGTGTGAAAGCCGTCCTTCACCTAGCTTGAAGGGAACACAAAGTTTCTTCTCAGTTGCAAACTCCACTGCATACATATATATGGGGTGGTACAAGCTCCAACTCGGTTTTACAGTGAAAACGGCAGGCACTTCAAACCGGCACTAGGAAACAGACTGAGAAACCAGAGTAAGGGTTTCTCCTGCAACCCGTTCCCTTTGTGCTGGATGAACGAACGTCTCTCCACATGCTCAGGTCTGAGAGAGAAGTGTGTTTGAAAGCCGTCCTTCACCTAACTTGAAGGGAACACAAAGTTTCTTTTCAGTTGCAAACTCCACTCCATACATATATATGGGGAGGTACAAGCTCCAACTCGGTTTTACAGTGAAAACGGCAGGCACTTCAAACCGGCACTAGGAAACAGACTGGGACACCCGAGTAAGGGTTTCTCCTGCAACCCGTTCCCTTTGTGCTGGATGAACGAACGTCTCTCCACATGCTCAGTTCTGAGAGATAAGTGTGTGTGAAAGCCGTCCTTCACCTAGCTTGAAGGGAACACAAAGTTTCTTTTCAGTTGCAAACTCCACTCCATACATATATATGGGGAGGTACAAGCTCCAACTCGGTTTTACAGTGAAAATGGCAGGCACTTCAAACCGGCACTAGGAAACAGACTGAGAAACCAGAGTAAAGGTTTCTCCTGCAACCCGTTCCCTTTGTGCTGGATGAACAAACGTCTCTGCCCATGCTCAGTTCTGAGAGATAAGTGTGTTTGAAAGCCGTCCTTCACCTAGCTTGAAGGGAACACAAAGTTTCTTTTCAGTTGCAAACTCCACTCCATACATATATATGGGGAGGTACAAGCTCCAACTCGGTTTTACAGTGAAAACGGCAGGCACTTCAAACCGGCACTAGGAAACAGACTGAGAAACCAGAGTAAGGGTTTCTCCTGCAACCCGTTCCCTTTGTGCTGGATGAACGAACGTCTCTCCACATGCTCAGTTCTGAGAGATAAGTGTGTGTGAAAGCCGTCTTTCACCTAGCTTGAAGGGAACACAAAGTTTCTTTTCAGTTGCAAACTCCACTCCATACATATATATGGGGAGGTACAAGCTTCAACTCGGTTTTACAGTGAAAAAGGCAGGCACTTCAAACCGGCACTAGGAAACAGACTGGGAAACCAGAGTAAGGGTTTCACCTGCAACCCGTTCCCTTTGTGCTGGATGAACGAACGTCTCTCCACATGCTCAGTTCTGAGAGATAAGTGTGTTTGAAAGCCGTCCTTCACCTAGCTTGAAGGGAACACAAAGTTTCTTTTCAGTTGCAAACTCCACTGCATACATATATATGGGGAGGAACAAGCTCCAACTCGGTTTTACATTGAAAACGGCAGGCACTTCAAACCGGCACTAGGAAACAGACTGAGAAACCAGAGTAAGGGTTTCTCCTGCAACCCGTTCCCTTTGTGCTGGATGAACGAACGTCTCTCCACATGCTCAGTTCTGAGAGATAATTGTGTGTGAAAGCCGTCCTTCACCTAGCTTGAAGGGAACACAAAGTTTCTTTTCAGTTGCAAACTCCACTCCATACATATATATGGGCAGGTACAAGCTCCAACTCGGTTTTACAGTGAAAACGGCAGGCACTTCAAACCGGCACTAGGAAACAGACTGGGAAACCAGAGTAAGGGTTTATCCTGCAACCCGTTCCCTTTGTGCTGGATGAACGAACGTCTCTCCACATGCTCAGTTCTGAGAGATAAGTGTGTTTGAAAGCCGTCCTTCACCTAGCTTGAAGGGAACACAAAGTTTCTTTTCAGTTGCAAACTCCACTCCATACATATATATTGGGAGGTACAAGCTCCAACTCGGTTTTACAGTGAAAAAGGCAGGCACTTCAAACCGTCACTAGGAAACAGACTGGGAAACCAGAGTAAGGGTTTCTCCTGCAACCCGTTCCCTTTGTGCTGGATGAACGAACGTCTCTCCACATGCTCAGTTCTGAGAGATAAGTGTGTGTGAAAGCCGTCCTTCACCTAGCTTGAAGGGAACACAAAGTTTCTTTTCAGTTGCAAACTCCACTCCATACATATATATGGGGAGGTACAAGCTCCAACTCGGTTTTACAGTAAAAACGGCAGGCACTTCAAACCGGCACTAGAAAACAGACTGAGAAACCAGAGTAAGGGTTTCTCCTGCAACCCGTTCCCTTTGTGCTGGATGAACGAACGTCTCTCCACATGCTCAGTTCTGAGAGATAATTGTGTGTGAAAGCCGTCCTTCACCTAGCTTGAAGGGAACACATAGTTTATTTTCAGTTGCCAACTACCCTGCATACATATATATGGGGAGGTACAAGCTCCAACTCGGTTTTACACTGAAAACGGCAGGCACTTCAAACCGGCACTAGGAAACAGACTGAGAAACCAGAGTAAGGGTTTCTCCTGCAACCCGTTCCCTTTGTGCTGGATGAACGAACGTCTCTCCACATGCTCAGTTCTGAGAGATAAGTGTGTGTGAAAGCCGTCCTTCACCTAGCTTGAAGGGAACACAAAGTTTCTTTTCAGTTGCAAACTCCACTCCATACATATATATGGGCAGGTACAAGCTCCAACTCGGTTTTACAGTGAAAACGGCAGGCACTTCAAACCGGCACTAGGAAACAGACTGGGAAACCAGAGTAAGGGTTTCTCCTGCAACCCGTTCCCTTTGTGCTGGATGAACGAACGTCTCTGCACATGCTCAGTTCTGAGAGATAAGTGTGTTTGAAAGCCGTCCTTCACCTAGCTTGAAGGGAACACAAAGTTTCTTTTCAGTTGCAAACTCCACTCCATACATATATATTGGGAGGTACAAGCTCCAACTCGGTTTTACAGTGAAAACGGCAGGCACTTCAAACCGGCACTAGGAAACAGACTGAGAAACCAGAGTAAGGGTTTCTCTGGCAACCCGTTCCCTTTGTGCTGGATGAACGAACGTCTCTCCACATGCTCAGTTCTGAGAGATAAGTGTGTGTGAAAGCCGTCCTTCACCTAGCTTGAAGGGAACACAAAGTTTCTTTTCAGTTGCAAACTCCACTCCATACATATATATGGGGAAGTACAAGCTCCAACTCGGTTTTACAGTGAAAACGGCAGGCACATCAAACCGGCACTAGGAAACAGACTGAGAAACCAGAGTAACGGTTTCTCCTGCAACCCGTTCCCTTTGTGCTGGATGAACGAACGTCTCTCCACATGCTCAGTTCTGAGAGATAATTGTGTGTGAAAGCCGTCCTTCACCTAGCTTGAAGGGAACACAAAGTTTCTTTTCAGTTGCAAACTCCACTCCATACATATATATGGGGAGGAACAAGCTCTAACTCGGTTTTACTGTAAAAACGGCAGGCACTTCAAACCGGCACTAGAAAACAGACTGAGAAACCAGAGTAAGGGTTTCTCCTGCAACCCGTTCCCTTTGTGCTGGATGAACGAACGTCTCTCCACATGCTCAGTTCTGAGAGATAATTGTGTGTGAAAGCCGTCCTTCACCTAGCTTGAAGGGAACACATAGTTTATTTTCAGTTGCCAACTACACTGCATACATATATATGGGGAGGTACAAGCTCCAACTCGGTTTTACAGTGAAAACGGCAGGCACTTCAAACCGGCACTAGGAAACAGACTGAGAAACCAGAGTAAGGGTTTCTCCTGCAACCCGTTCCCTTTGTGCTGGATGAACGAACGTCTCTCCACATGCTCAGTTCTGAGAGATAAGTGTGTGTGAAAGCCGTCTTTCACCTAGCTTGAATGGAACACAAAGATTCTTTTCAGTTGCAAATTCCAATCCATACATATATATGGGGAGGAACAAGCTCCAACTCGGTTTTACAGTGAAAACGGCAGGCACATCAAAGCGGCACTAGGAAACAGACTGGGAAACCAGAGTAAGGGTTTCTCCTGCAACCCGTTCCCTTTGTGCTGGATGAACGAACGTCTCTCCACATGCTCAGTTCTGAGAGATAAGTGTGTGTGAAAGCCGTCCTTCACCTAGCTTGAAGGGAACACAAAGTTTCTTTTCAGTTGCAAACTCCACTGCATACATATATATGGGGAGGTACAAGCTCCAACTCGGTTTTACAGTGAAAACGGCAGGCACTTCAAACCGGCACTAGGAAACAGACTGAGAAACCAGAGTAAGGGTTTCTCCTGCAACCCGTTCCCTTTGTGCTGGATGAACGAACGTCTCTCCACATGCTCAGTTCTGAGAGATAATTGTGTGTGAAAGCCGTCCTTCACCTAGCTTGAAGGGAACACAAAGTTTCTTTTCAGTTGCAAACTCCACTCCATACATATATATGGGCAGGTACAAGCTCCAACTCGGTTTTACAGTGAAAACGGCAGGCACTTCAAACCGGCACTAGGAAACAGACTGGGAAACCAGAGTAAGGGTTTCTCCTGCAACCCGTTCACTTTGTGCTGGATGAACGAACGTCTCTCCACATGCTCAGTTCTGAGAGATAAGTGTGTGTGAAAGCCGTCCTTCACGTAGCTTGAAGGGAACACAAAGTTTCTTTTCAGTTGCAAACTCCACTGCATACATATATATGGGGTGGTACAAGCTCCAACTCGGTTTTACAGTGAAAACGGCAGGCACTTCAAACCGGCACTAGGAAACAGACTGAGAAACCAGAGTAAGGGTTTCTCCTGCAACCCGTTCCCTTTGTGCTGGATGAACGAACGTCTCTCCACATGCTCAGTTCTGAGAGATAAGTGTGTGTGAAAGCCGTCCTTCACCTAGCTTGAAGGGAACACAAAGTTTCTTTTCAGTTGCAAACTCCACTCCATACATATATATGGGCAGGTACAAGCTCCAACTCGGTTTTACAGTGAAAACGGCAGGCACTTCAAACCGGCACTAGGAAACAGACTGGGAAACCAGAGTAAGGGTTTCTTCTGCAACCCGTTCACTTTGTGCTGGATGAACGAACGTCTCTCCACATGCTCAGTTCTGAGAGATAAGTGTGTGTGAAAGCCGTCCTTCACCTAGCTTGAAGGGAACACAAAGTTTCTTTTCAGTTGCAAACTCCACTGCATACATATATATGGGGTGGTACAAGCTCCAACTCGGTTTTACAGTGAAAACGGCAGGCACTTCAAACCGGCACTAGGAAACAGACTGAGAAACCAGAGTAAGGGTTTCTCCTGCAACCCGTTCCCTTTGTGCTGGATGAACGAACGTCTCTCCACATGCTCAGGTCTGAGAGATAAGTGTGTTTGAAAGCCGTCCTTCACCTAGCTTGAAGGGAACACAAAGTTTCTTTTCAGTTGCAAACTCCACTCCATACATATATATGGGGAGGTACAAGCTCCAACTCGGTTTTACACTGAAAACGGCAGGCACTTCAAACCGGCACTAGGAAACAGACTGGGAAACCCGAGTAAGGGTTTCTCCTGCAACCCGTTCCCTTTGTGCTGGATGAACGAACGTCTCTCCACATGCTCAGTTCTGAGAGATAAGTGTGTGTGAAAGCCGTCCTTCACCTAGCTTGAAGGGAACACAAAGTTTCTTTTCAGTTGCAAACTCCACTGCATACATATATATGGGGAGGTACAAGCTCCAACTCGGTTTTACAGTGAAAACGGCAGGCACTTCAAACCGGCACTAGGAAACAGACTGAGAAACCAGAGTAAGGGTTTCTCCTGCAACCCGTTCCCTTTGTGCTGGATGAACGAACGTCTCTCCACATGCTCAGTTCTGAGAGATAATTGTGTGTGAAAGCCGTCCTTCACCTAGCTTGAAGGGAACACAAAGTTTCTTTTCAGTTGCAAACTCCACTCCATACATATATATGGGCAGGTACAAGCTCCAACTCGGTTTTACAGTGAAAACGGCAGGCACTTCAAACCGGCACTAGGAAACAGACTGGGAAACCAGAGTAAGGGTTTCTCCTGCAACCCGTTCACTTTGTGCTGGATGAACGAACGTCTCTCCACATGCTCAGTTCTGAGAGATAAGTGTGTGTGAAAGCCGTCCTTCACGTAGCTTGAAGGGAACACAAAGTTTCTTTTCAGTTGCAAACTCCACTGCATACATATATATGGGGTGGTACAAGCTCCAACTCGGTTTTACAGTGAAAACGGCAGGCACTTCAAACCGGCACTAGGAAACAGACTGAGAAACCAGAGTAAGGGTTTCTCCTGCAACCCGTTCCCTTTGTGCTGGATGAACGAACGTCTCTCCACATGCTCAGTTCTGAGAGATAAGTGTGTGTGAAAGCCGTCCTTCACCTAGCTTGAAGGGAACACAAAGTTTCTTTTCAGTTGCAAACTCCACTCCATACATATATATGGGCAGGTACAAGCTCCAACTCGGTTTTACAGTGAAAACGGCAGGCACTTCAAACCGGCACTAGGAAACAGACTGGGAAACCAGAGTAAGGGTTTCTTCTGCAACCCGTTCACTTTGTGCTGGATGAACGAACGTCTCTCCACATGCTCAGTTCTGAGAGATAAGTGTGTGTGAAAGCCGTCCTTCACCTAGCTTGAAGGGAACACAAAGTTTCTTTTCAGTTGCAAACTCCACTGCATACATATATATGGGGTGGTACAAGCTCCAACTCGGTTTTACAGTGAAAACGGCAGGCACTTCAAACCGGCACTAGGAAACAGACTGAGAAACCAGAGTAAGGGTTTCTCCTGCAACCCGTTCCCTTTGTGCTGGATGAACGAACGTCTCTCCACATGCTCAGGTCTGAGAGATAAGTGTGTTTGAAAGCCGTCCTTCACCTAGCTTGAAGGGAACACAAAGTTTCTTTTCAGTTGCAAACTCCACTCCATACATATATATGGGGAGGTACAAGCTCCAACTCGGTTTTACAGTGAAAACGGCAGGCACTTCAAACCGGCACTAGGAAACAGACTGGGAAACCCGAGTAAGGGTTTCTCCTGCAACCCGTTCCCTTTGTGCTGGATGAACGAACGTCTCTCCACATGCTCAGTTCTGAGAGATAAGTGTGTGTGAAAGCCGTCCTTCACCTAGCTTGAAGGGAACACAAAGTTTCTTTTCAGTTGCAAACTCCACTGCATACATATATATGGGGAGGAACAAGCTCCAACTCGGTTTTACATTGAAAACGGCAGGCACTTCAAACCGGCACTAGGAAACAGACTGAGAAACCAGAGTAAGGGTTTCTCCTGCAACCCGTTCCCTTTGTGCTGGATGAACGAACGTCTCTCCACATGCTCAGTTCTGAGAGATAATTGTGTGTGAAAGCCGTCCTTCACCTAGCTTGAAGGGAACACAAAGTTTCTTTTCAGTTGCAAACTCCACTCCATACATATATATGGGCAGGTACAAGCTCCAACTCGGTTTTACAGTGAAAACGGCAGGCACTTCAAACCGGCACTAGGAAACAGACTGGGAAACCAGAGTAAGGGTTTCTTCTGCAACCCGTTCACTTTGTGCTGGATGAACGAACGTCTCTCCACATGCTCAGTTCTGAGAGATAAGTGTGTGTGAAAGCCGTCCTTCACCTAGCTTGAAGGGAACACAAAGTTTCTTCTCAGTTGCAAACTCCACTGCATACATATATATGGGGTGGTACAAGCTCCAACTCGGTTTTACAGTGAAAACGGCAGGCACTTCAAACCGGCACTAGGAAACAGACTGAGAAACCAGAGTAAGGGTTTCTCCTGCAACCCGTTCCCTTTGTGCTGGATGAACGAACGTCTCTCCACATGCTCAGGTCTGAGAGAGAAGTGTGTTTGAAAGCCGTCCTTCACCTAACTTGAAGGGAACACAAAGTTTCTTTTCAGTTGCAAACTCCACTCCATACATATATATGGGGAGGTACAAGCTCCAACTCGGTTTTACAGTGAAAACGGCAGGCACTTCAAACCGGCACTAGGAAACAGACTGGGACACCCGAGTAAGGGTTTCTCCTGCAACCCGTTCCCTTTGTGCTGGATGAACGAACGTCTCTCCACATGCTCAGTTCTGAGAGATAAGTGTGTGTGAAAGCCGTCCTTCACCTAGCTTGAAGGGAACACAAAGTTTCTTTTCAGTTGCAAACTCCACTGCATACATATATATGGGGTGGTACAAGCTCCAACTCGGTTTTACAGTGAAAACGGCAGGCACTTCAAACCGGCACTAGGAAACAGACTGAGAAACCAGAGTAAGGGTTTCTCCTGCAACCCGTTCCCTTTGTGCTGGATGAACGAACGTCTCTCCACATGCTCAGGTCTGAGAGATAAGTGTGTTTGAAAGCCGTCCTTCACCTAGCTTGAAGGGAACACAAAGTTTCTTTTCAGTTGCAAACTCCACTCCATACATATATATGGGGAGGTACAAGCTTCAACTCGGTTTTACAGTGAAAAAGGCAGGCACTTCAAACCGGCACTAGGAAACAGACTGGGAAACCAGAGTAAGGGTTTCACCTGCAACCCGTTCCCTTTGTGCTGGTTGAACGAACGTCTCTCCACATGCTCAGTTCTGAGAGATAAGTGTGTTTGAAAGCCGTCCTTCACCTAGCTTGAAGGGAACACAAAGTTTCTTTTCAGTTGCAAACTCCACTCCATACATATATATGGGGAGGTACAAGCTCCAACTCGGTTTTACAGTGAAAATGGCAGGCACTTCAAACCGGCACTAGGAAACAGACTGAGAAACCAGAGTAAGGGTTTCTCCTGCAACCCGTTCCCTTTGTGCTGGATGAACAAACGTCTCTGCCCATGCTCAGTTCTGAGAGATAAGTGTGTTTGAAAGCCGTCCTTCACCTAGCTTGAAGGGAACACAAAGTTTCTTTTCAGTTGCAAACTCCACTCCATACATATATATGGGGAGGTACAAGCTCCAACTCGGTTTTACAGTGAAAACGGCAGGCACTTCAAACCGGCACTAGGAAACAGACTGAGAAACCAGAGTAAGGGTTTCTCCTGCAACCCGTTCCCTTTGTGCTGGATGAACGAACGTCTCTCCACATGCTCAGTTCTGAGAGATAAGTGTGTGTGAAAGCCGTCTTTCACCTAGCTTGAAGGGAACACAAAGTTTCTTTTCAGTTGCAAACTCCACTCCATACATATATATGGGGAGGTACAAGCTTCAACTCGGTTTTACAGTGAAAAAGGCAGGCACTTCAAACCGGCACTAGGAAACAGACTGGGAAACCAGAGTAAGGGTTTCACCTGCAACCCGTTCCCTTTGTGCTGGATGAACGAACGTCTCTCCACATGCTCAGTTCTGAGAGATAAGTGTGTTTGAAAGCCGTCCTTCACCTAGCTTGAAGGGAACACAAAGTTTCTTTTCAGTTGCAAACTCCACTGCATACATATATATGGGGAGGAACAAGCTCCAACTCGGTTTTACATTGAAAACGGCAGGCACTTCAAACCGGCACTAGGAAACAGACTGAGAAACCAGAGTAAGGGTTTCTCCTGCAACCCGTTCCCTTTGTGCTGGATGAACGAACGTCTCTCCACATGCTCAGTTCTGAGAGATAATTGTGTGTGAAAGCCGTCCTTCACCTAGCTTGAAGGGAACACAAAGTTTCTTTTCAGTTGCAAACTCCACTCCATACATATATATGGGCAGGTACAAGCTCCAACTCGGTTTTACAGTGAAAACGGCAGGCACTTCAAACCGGCACTAGGAAACAGACTGGGAAACCAGAGTAAGGGTTTATCCTGCAACCCGTTCCCTTTGTGCTGGATGAACGAACGTCTCTCCACATGCTCAGTTCTGAGAGATAAGTGTGTTTGAAAGCCGTCCTTCACCTAGCTTGAAGGGAACACAAAGTTTCTTTTCAGTTGCAAACTCCACTCCATACATATATATTGGGAGGTACAAGCTCCAACTCGGTTTTACAGTGAAAAAGGCAGGCACTTCAAACCGTCACTAGGAAACAGACTGGGAAACCAGAGTAAGGGTTTCTCCTGCAACCCGTTCCCTTTGTGCTGGATGAACGAACGTCTCTCCACATGCTCAGTTCTGAGAGATAAGTGTGTGTGAAAGCCGTCCTTCACCTAGCTTGAAGGGAACACAAAGTTTCTTTTCAGTTGCAAACTCCACTCCATACATATATATGGGGAGGTACAAGCTCCAACTCGGTTTTACAGTAAAAACGGCAGGCACTTCAAACCGGCACTAGAAAACAGACTGAGAAACCAGAGTAAGGGTTTCTCCTGCAACCCGTTCCCTTTGTGCTGGATGAACGAACGTCTCTCCACATGCTCAGTTCTGAGAGATAATTGTGTGTGAAAGCCGTCCTTCACCTAGCTTGAAGGGAACACATAGTTTATTTTCAGTTGCCAACTACCCTGCATACATATATATGGGGAGGTACAAGCTCCAACTCGGTTTTACACTGAAAACGGCAGGCACTTCAAACCGGCACTAGGAAACAGACTGAGAAACCAGAGTAAGGGTTTCTCCTGCAACCCGTTCCCTTTGTGCTGGATGAACGAACGTCTCTCCACATGCTCAGTTCTGAGAGATAAGTGTGTGTGAAAGCCGTCCTTCACCTAGCTTGAAGGGAACACAAAGTTTCTTTTCAGTTGCAAACTCCACTCCATACATATATATGGGCAGGTACAAGCTCCAACTCGGTTTTACAGTGAAAACGGCAGGCACTTCAAACCGGCACTAGGAAACAGACTGGGAAACCAGAGTAAGGGTTTCTCCTGCAACCCGTTCCCTTTGTGCTGGATGAACGAACGTCTCTCCACATGCTCAGTTCTGAGAGATAAGTGTGTGTGAAAGCCGTCCTTCACCTAGCTTGAAGGGAACACAAAGTTTCTTTTCAGTTGCAAACTCCACTCCATACATATATATGGGGAGGTACAAGCTCCAACTCGGTTTTACAGTGAAAACGGCAGGCACTTCAAACCGGCACTAGGAAACAGACTGAGAAACCAGAGTAAGGGTTTCTCCTGCAACCCGTTCCCTTTGTGCTGGATGAACGAACGTCTCTCCACATGCTCAGGTCTGAGAGATAAGTGTGTTTGAAAGCCGTCCTTCACCTAGCTTGAAGGGAACACAAAGTTTCTTTTCAGTTGCAAACTCCACTCCATACATATATATGGGGAGGTACAAGCTCCAACTCGGTTTTACAGTGAAAACGGCAGGCACTTCAAACCGGCACTAGGAAACAGACGGGGAAACCCGAGTAAGGGTTTCTCCTGCAACCCGTTCCCTTTGTGCTGGATGAACGAACGTCTCTCCACATGCTCAGTTCTGAGAGATAATGTGTGTGAAAGCCGTCCTTCACCTAGCTTGAAGGGAACACAAAGTTTCTTTTCAGTTGCAAACTCCACTGCATACATATATATGGGGAGGAACAAGCTCCAACTCGGTTTTACATTGAAAACGGCAGGCACTTCAAACCGGCACTAGGAAACAGACTGAGAAACCAGAGTAAGGGTTTCTCCTGCAACCCGTTCCCTTTGTGCTGGATGAACGAACGTCTCTCCACATGCTCAGTTCTGAGAGATAATTGTGTGTGAAAGCCGTCCTTCACCTAGCTTGAAGGGAACACAAAGTTTCTTTTCAGTTGCAAACTCCACTCCATACATATATATGGGCAGGTACAAGCTCCAACTCGGTTTTACAGTGAAAACGGCAGGCACTTCAAACCGGCACTAGGAAACAGACTGGGAAACCAGAGTAAGGGTTTATCCTGCAACCCGTTCCCTTCGTGCTGGATGAACGAACGTCTCTGCACATGCTCAGTTCTGAGAGGTAAGTGTGTTTGAAAGCCGTCCTTCACCTAGCTTGAAGGGAACACAAAGTTTCTTTTCAGTTGCAAACTCCACTCCATACATATATATTGGGAGGTACAAGCTCCAACTCGGTTTTACAGTGAAAACGGCAGGCACTTCAAACCGGCACTAGGAAACAGACTGAGAAACCAGAGTAAGGGTTTCTCTGGCAACCCGTTCCCTTTGTGCTGGATGAACGAACGTCTCTCCACATGCTCAGTTCTGAGAGATAAGTGTGTGTGAAAGCCGTCCTTCACCTAGCTTGAAGGGAACACAAAGTTTCTTTTCAGTTGCAAACTCCACTCCATACATATATATGGGGAAGTACAAGCTCCAACTCGGTTTTACAGTGAAAACGGCAGGCACATCAAACCGGCACTAGGAAACAGACTGAGAAACCAGAGTAACGGTTTCTCCTGCAACCCGTTCCCTTTGTGCTGGATGAACGAACGTCTCTCCACATGCTCAGTTCTGAGAGATAAGTGTGTGTGAAAGCCGTCCTTCACCTAGCTTGAAGGGAACACAAAGTTTCTTTTCAGTTGCAAACTCCACT